>NC_068287.1:30589919-30900495 GCF_025860055.1 Xyrauchen texanus
ATATTCACAGCTGGTCACACCTAAAGTTGTTCCCAAAGCGCTAAGTCAGCGCAGCATCAAAGTGTAGCTTTTTGACAGGGAGCTGTCTTTGAAAGATTGCCAGTGACCCTGCACACTGCACATACGGTTATTAGTTTTTCTTCAAAAGTGCTCAATCAATCTGGTATGCTTTTAACAGCCATTGATATTTGTTTTTAAATAGAAATACGTGGGGTAAACAATGTTTACTTATGCTACTAATATAAATTTGATGCATTGTTGTTTAAAGGTATGCGATACTCTTAACAGTTTTTTGTCTATATGTTGCGGTAGGTTTTCAGAAAATGCTATAGTCCGATCCCTCTCATCATATGACTGTTATTCAGACATAGACATTTAATTTTTTTAGCCAAGGTTTACTGAAATCAAAAAAGATTAAATTGTTCTAATCACAGGATGAAAAACAAAATCAATGCCAGCCACAATCAGGAGATAGAGTGTCTTGTACTGGAGATGACATTACTTTGAGCCGTTGATTTTGGGCATCTTTAAAAGTGCAAGGCTGACACATAAACAGCTGTCAACACCTTAATCTCTGTCTCCACTGAGGTTATGAGATAAGACAAGCCAACAGCTGTTTTCAGGGCAGATTAATAGCCCCCCCCCCCAATCAGGCACTAACCAACATGCCTCATATAGCACAGAAATCAGCACTGCTATGAACCTGGTCCAGTGATGATCAAAATAAATCTCTCCTAGCTGCATGAACACCATAGACCTTGGTTAACCTCATCACAAACCTGTGACGCACACAGATCCAAAGTATCACGGAAATCAATAGAGACTTGCAGAGAGTAAATTCATCGAGGTGTGTTTGTGAGTTCAAGAGTTGTTAATGCATTAATGGTCAGGAATGAGGAGATGAGAGGAGGAAAGTCTCACCAACTGAATGCACAGCCGGAGAATTCACATTTAAATAGAGTTAAATAGGCAAGAGGCATGACTGTACTACTCTCTCACTTTCTTAATTAAAGGTCTCAATGTGAAAGGGCAAAAGGAAGTTTAAAGATCTTCAACTGAAACCGAAATTCAAACCCCCAAGTGGCTATAGAAGTAAGTAGGTTTACTAACTTTTCACCACGCAAATACAGTACAAGACAATATACAGGACAATTGGTGTAGTTTTGTCAAAAATGCAGGACATCCAGAGGAATAAAGGACAGTTGGCAACCCTAGCAGGGAACGTTTTTGAACGCATAGGCACATGTGAGCTCCTGTTTCTTACTTTATTGTCTACAGAGTGGGAGCAAATGTGAGTTGTAAAAACGTTTTTAGTTTTAATTGATGTAATACAGTCAACAGGAATGCATATTTGATCTACCATATGCCCTAATCCAAACCCCAACTATAACCTAAATGTCAATTGAGTAAAATTTAATCTTAGGGGGAAAATGCAAACTCCGAAACGTGCTCCTCATTGATTATTTGAATGCAAATACTTCCTGTGGCCAGATTCACAAAACTAAAAATTCTTCTTAACTTCCATTTCCTTCTTAATTTCTAACTTAAGAAAAAAGTTAATAATATTTTGAATCGTTCTTTTCTTAAGATTGCGACAAGCATTGGGAAGTGTAATCGAGCTTCAAATCATGATTGTCAAGGAGACGTATTTATAGTGAAAATAAAAGTTACGTTTTGGTATGTTTTAGAGGCCTAAACTCCTGCGGGACTCACGCAGGAACCACGCAGGCACATGGGACCCAACACAACAGAGTGCAGCGTGGGACAAGTTTTGATTGCTGAATGCGGGTACGGCCGGGAAGACACTGAAGTATGCGTGGAAAGTAGGAGAAATAAATGAATCACAAGACTCGTGCAAAATGTAAATATCTAAACATAAAATAAAAATTACTGTTTTGTTAAATGTTTTTAGATACAGAATATTATTTGTGTTATTCTTCTAATTCCTTCAGCTTCTATTGCAACAACAAAAAAGCAATTAACAAGCGCAGGCTTGGTGGCTCATTCATAAAATTATTCCTCGTGATCCATGTAGTGGAAAGTACCACTCTGAGGCTAAATGTCTGAGCATGAAGGTGGATCTCTTAGTGCCATAAGTTTTAAGGCTTTGTTAAAGAAAGGTACAAACAAAACTTGAAAACAACGACAGGTAAATCAGATATTTGTCAATGTGTTATCGAAATGTGTGTGTGTGTCTCTCTCTCCCTATCTCTTTCCAATTTTACAGATGGGAAATTGAATAAATAGTCTATGACACCAGAGCGGGCTGGAGCGGGACAGAATCTTCTGTGAGCGGGACTGAAAAAATTGCATAAACCTCTACTTGTGGGCTTTTGTGGGCGGGAGTGGGACAAAAGGTGAAAGTTGCTGGCGGGAGCGGGACAAAATATAAAAAGTTTCACAGGAGTGGGACAGAATCTTACGCAAGTGGACGGGAGCGGGACAAAAGGTGAAAGTCACTGGTGGGAGCGGGACAAAATCTAAAAAGTTTCGCAGGAGTGGGAAACAGAATCTCACCCAAGTCGGGATCAGGTCAGAAAAATCCATCCCACGCAGACCTCTAGTCTTTTTCTCACCCAAAAACAATGCTATCGCTTCAGAAGACATGGATTAAACCACTTAAGTCACATGGATAAACTTGTCATTTTTGGAGCTTGAAAGTGTTTGACCCCATTGACTTGCATTATACGGACAAAAAAATCCCCAACAAATTATCTTTGCTTGTGTTTCCTAAAATAAATAAAGTCATAAGGGTAAGTAAATGATGAGAGAATTATAATTTTTGGGTGAACTAATCTTCAAATTTATATTTTGTCTAAATATATAAATCGATAGAGCAGATTTGCAAAAAGCCAGTATTCAATCATCTTGTAGGATCTTGCCAGATCTTATACAAAATTCTATATTGATACTGGAACAGCCAGGTCAATTCTCTGGTCCAATTCTAACACAATCCAATTTGCATAAATG
Source organism: Xyrauchen texanus (assembly GCF_025860055.1). Classification (NCBI taxonomy): domain Eukaryota; kingdom Metazoa; phylum Chordata; class Actinopteri; order Cypriniformes; family Catostomidae; genus Xyrauchen; species Xyrauchen texanus. The sequence goes on from NC_068287.1 coordinate 30,592,890, forward strand.
TCATTAACTTCCTCAGTTTATGCCATACAAATTTGATGGAAATGGTGTTTTGAAAATGACTCCTGACTGTGGAATGGATTCCTAGATTACTTTCACAGCAAGCAGCATTTCCTTGGCTGTTGTGCACAAAACAAGGTGTGATTTGTTGGCCAGGTTTGCTGGCAACACACGCTGCCCTTACATAATATTGCAGTCCAGACAGTATGGTTTGTAGATATATTAACAAAGCAAACCTAAGCTACACCGGGGAGGGGAGCTACAGACATAGACACAGAATAAGATATGGTTCGCTTTTATTAAGATGGCAACAGTTGTCTGACCAAAGTGCTTTAGAAGAGAGGTCACATCTGTTTGGCAAGCTCTGTGGTCAGAATGGTGAATGTCAATTTCACATTGTATCAAGGGTTTACGTGATACTTACAGATCATCTGCAGATCTTTTCGAGTGTCAAGTGTTTTAGAGGGGTACTAAGGCATGACTGAGTGAAACTGAATTCAAAAGGACAGTCAGGAAAGCAACACCACCACCTGCCTGTTTACCAGTGTGTTAAGCTTAATTTGCTATGGCTTTCAAGATGAGTTTCTATGTTGCTCTGTTTCATGAGCTGATTCATCTTCTCATCTCTTCTCAACTTAAAGATTAATATTTTAAAATCAGCAACCATAAGAGTTTTTGTTGCTCTGAAATCTCAAGATGTTGACACATGTACTGCAGGGTATAATTGGTCTAAAGGCCCTCTGGGATAAAAGGCACTTTTGATTTTATTGTCTCCCAAAACACTAAACAGCAACAAAACTACCCTTAACAACACACTGCAAAATATTCCTGAACCACGAGATCATGGATCCTTTTCACTGACCTATTATGACATGTATATTTAACAGCGTAAACGTAGTAAAAAAAATGATATTTCCAATTTTGTTATATTATATATAAAATTATATTAGGGTATTATATTACCCTGTAATAAAATTAAATTAAATCACTTACCACAGCTGCGATTAGGCTTCTAACACAGCTGCTTCGGAAGTGACAGATAATTTGGCCTAATTCTCTCTTCTTACTGCTGTTATCCAGCATTGCATATTTTTCTCATCTTTTTCAAAGCTGTGAAAGTGTAATCATTGATTTTTTATTTTGATGTGGGCGCAAACGGGTAAGTAAAATGTAATTTGCTGTGGCCTCCCATTCAAATTTACTCAACTATACGTCTACTTCCACTCTCCAAATATGTGAAAAGGGTCTAATTTGATCTAATATTTAATAATTTGTTAATGTTTAAAATATATGTAGCTAATGAGAATCCCTGAAATTATCAAATTTATTTTTAAACAAAATACTTATTTGTCACTTTCAGTTTTGCTCAAGGTGGTTAAAAAAAGTTTTTAAATAACTGTCAAATAAGTGAAAGTATAGTGTTTGGGGTAAAAAGCCCCGTTGCAAGGGTTCCCATAAATACCCATCATATTTCTTAATTGGGGCAAATAGATTTGTAATGAAAAATGATCAAAGTAGGTTCACATTGACTAATCCAATCACAATGGAGATACATTTTTTAAAGAATATTTAACATTTATGAAATGCCAAATGTGATTAAAATTAACAGAAAATGTTTAATCCTTTTCTGGGTGGGAAGCTTGATGATAGAAATATGAACTTCAAAGCGTCTGCTAAATTTGTACTTGGTGGAAATTGTATTTAATGATAATGATTGATGAGAATGATGAGGAACTTCACATCCCACGACAACTAAGAAAACATTAGCTGCACCCTACTGTGGGCTCCATCCTAATGAAGTGTGTTAAGATGACCACATATCAGAAGGTCTAAGCCACACACTTGCACAAGTGGGCTGCAGCAGCTGATCTCTTAACATGGTAAAGAAATCTTTAGAATGAAGCCGTTATAAATTATATAATTTGTATTACTGTGCCAGGGCATCTCTGTACAGCATTGCATATTAAATATACATATAAAGAAATCCCAATTATGACAAGTTCATTATCAAGATCTGAAATCTTTACAAATAGCCTACTGCAAAGAAAACAATGTTTACAAAATCAACAATGGCTGGACCAATTTTATTGATTAAGGAAGAACTATACAATTGTATGTGATGAATTCTTGTTGTGAGTGGTCTGTCTGAGATAGAGGTCTGTTTTTTTAATCAATAAAAGCTGTTTTTTCACAGTATGCACATTTTTCACATTTCACATATTTAAAGACCCTATGGGCAATAAAACTGATGTTTAGATTAATGAGCCAATAACCACAAATATTGAATTCTCACTATAAAATAGACCGATAATCACATTAGCTATATAAAACTGTTTCCACATAAGTCATATTAGGGATCCTTAATATATGGATGGGGTGTGTGTGTGTGTGTGTGTAGAGAGAGAGAGAGAGAGAGAGAGAGAGAGAGAGAGAGAGAGAGAGAGATCACAACTGTTAGACCCGAGTAGCCTACTTCAAAGATGCCTCAGAGATCTTCCTCACTGCAGTGACATCTGACGGCATGTTACGCTTCACGCGTCTTTAAAACCTGCACGCGCCCATCTGAAGAGTGACGCTCATTTCTTATGTGTAAATCCAACCTGTCGCTGTCATTGTGGACCGGTGAGCAGAGGTGAGGTGAGGTGAGCGCAACCGCTGCGCTTTCCTTACCACGTTCTCCCATCGTCCTCAAAGCAATCAAATATTTTTCAACCCGGTTTAGAAGAACTCATGAAGAACTATGAAGACCACTCGAAAATGCCGCGCTCTGCTCTCTGTGGGTTTAAATCTGTTAGCTCTTTTATTTTCAACGACGGCGTTCATCACGACCTACTGGTGCGAAGGGACTCAGAGGGTCCCCAAACCCAACTGCAGTAAGGAAAGACGGCATAACTGTATTGACTATGGGGTGAACGAGACAGACCCTAGCAAAGTTCACTATAGCTGGGAAACGGGTGACGACCGTTTTCTGTTTAGGCACTTTCACACGGGGATCTGGTACTCGTGTGAGGAGAATATCCACGGAGGAGGTGAGAGTTCGATAAGATTTCAACCGCCACTACATTTAAATTCTAACTGCATTTCTTGAGACTAGCCTACTCTCTGGGCTTTTTTATTTATTTATTTTTTTATGTAATTTAAATGTCAAATAAGTAAAAAGGAATTACTTTTAAACGTAACCCTTGTTCATTTGTTAAAGATTGTTAAAAAATAATGCGAAACGGGGCGTTCACTCCGAACAGTTCTTGCGTTAAAAAGACGCAGCGCGACAATTGTAACAGAACGCAGGTATCTCGAGACTCGTTTCTAATGATTTTGATCTTGAAACGGCGTCTAAAAAATCGCGAGACTGTCAAAAAGGCGTCTGTCTAGCGCATTTTACATATAGCGTAAACGTTCGGTGTGAACAGCCCCTATTGCATTCACTTGCTTGCTTATTTTGTCTGCGAGGAAAATTTTATTTTTGCTAGAATATCGTATTCTGTCTAAATAACGAAGTGGTATGTATGCTTTTAAATATTATTTTTATATCTTCTGGTATTTTTGCGCAGTGTGGAAACTTCAACAATGTGAATGTGTTTCGCAACGGATGTAAACGACAGAATGATTGCGCGCCACCAGCTTTGGAAACATCTGTCAGGATTTACTCTACTCTCGATGAGTTTTGAGGAACTTTATAAAGGACACCTTTAGGTAACAACGTTCCCTGTCGAACAGTGTAGAATAAGTAGCTCTTGGACAGCCTGTTAGCTTCATATTGAGGATGCCCTTATTTTTTCGCAAACTCAGTCAGGTTATTGTCACGAATTCTGTTTAGAACTTCAGGGTAGTGTTTGTTAGTGGAATGACAAAAGATTAAAGGACATCCTGCAAAATGGATTTGAACATGCATTGTCATTCTCTTTATCTGTATCTCTTTCCTTCACACGTTTAATTCAATGTTATTTAATTGGTACTGAGAACCATTTTTAATATTTATATCCAACATTACAGAAATTTGGTGCTTCAATTCAAACATTGAACAGCAGTTGGACAGAAAAAGACAATTCTTACCTTTGGCCTGCATGATGGGCTTGTATGGATTGATTAAGATATCAAATAGAGGAAAAAAAGGGCTTTGTTTTCCAAAAGAAAATGTTTATTCATTATTCACTCAGTAGTGCTCTCTCTGAGAGACTTATGAGAAATAAGAGAGAAATATGCAGTTTTAATATTTGGGTTTGACAATATGATGCTATTCTTTATGCAAAGTTTGTAAAGACTAAAAAAGTCAATATGATTTCAGTTTGTCAATGCACTGTAGTATGAGGGACTTAAAGGACTTGGAAAAAAAATATTTTGTTGTGTATTTAAAATAGCAGACAATATTAAGTTCTTTCTACATTTATTTTAAGTGTGAACTTGAAAATATTGAGTAAATTCTATATTCAAACATGTTAAAATTAATAGCTTATAGTTTATGAGTAACTATTATTTATTGGTTATTATTTTTATAATGTGTCATGTATTAATCCTAAAGTAAAAAATCTTGTCATATTTATTTGCTAATTTGAGTCAATTTCACTGTTAAATAAAATATGTAAAATTTTACATAACTTTTCGAAGCTGGTCCCAGCATGCACAGGGCTTGAATAATTAATGAGCTTAATGTTGGCAAGTTTATTTACACATTTTTTAAATTAATTTTGTTTTTACATTTGGTAACTTTTTGTTTTGTGCATTTCTTATTTCATTTTCTACTCCAAATGACCCATTCATGATCACTATAATTACCATTTGATTGTCACCATCATGGTGTTTTGTACACTAAGTGTTGAGGTCTGTATGCACAGCTTTTTATGTTGTATTCATTGCTAGTAATACAGTGTGATGTGGTCTTATAAGCTTCATTAACATGCAGGTTTATAATGCAATTATTATATGTCAAGGCAAATTGGAGATTAAACTGTAGCTTGGGTAAATAGTATGTTTATTATATTTTGATAATGCAAATATTCAGAGAAATTATTATTGCAGCTAGACATGAGAAGTACCAGTTTGACCAAAGTGTGCCATCGCTGCTGACGGATGATGTTACACTCAACCATAAGTACATACACATTGCGAAGCAGAAGAAACTGTACCTACGTCTTGGCTTCATGCGAAACGTCAGTTCCTTGCACTGTTTTTCAACTTTGGTGCTCTCCCACTGCAGAATCTACAGCCCCAAGTCAAAAGAAAAAATATTTCCTCGAGTTGTGAATGTCCGTTTGCAGTCTGAATTGAATGTTGGTGAGATAAAAAGACCATATCGCAAAATAATGGCAAGGAAACACGTCTTTTATTGAGTTTGTCGTCGCAGAAGGAACATATCAACATCAAGCGTGCTCAGTGTCCAATTTAAACAAATTACTCTTATGAACCGATTCTTTTTAGAGAATATATATATATATATAAACACATTAAAACATCACATTTCTTTGTGAATAATCTGAGATTTGATTCCTTATACAGTTATGGACAACATTTTTGGCACTCTTGGTAAATATGAGCAAAGAAGGCTGTAAAAAATATCTTTATTGTTTATGCTTTTGATCTTCATTCAGAATATTCACAAAAATCTATCCTGTAATGAATATCAAACAATTGAAAAAACACCACAAGTTTTATCAAAAAATTATTTGGACAAATATATGTTTGGCACAATTATTGACACCCTTTTATTCAATACTTTGTGTAACCTCCCTTTGCCAAGAGAACAGCTCTGAGTTTTTTCCTATAATGACTAATGAGGTAGGAGAACACACGGCAAGGGATTTGAGACCATTCCTCACAGAATCTCTCCAGATCCTTCAAAATCTAAGGTCCACGTTAGTGGACTGTCCTCTTCAGTTCACACCACAGGTTTTCTATAGGGTTCAGGTCAGGGGACCGGGATGGCCATGGCAGAACCTTGATTTTGTGGTCAGAGAAGCATTTTTTGTGTGTGTGTTGATTTTGATGTTTGTTTTGGATCCTTGTCCTGCTGGAAGATGCAGTCAGGTTTAGATTTTGTTTATCTGTTGGTATTTGATAGAGTTCATGATTCAGTGTATTCGAACAACATGTCCAGGACCTCTGGCATAAAAACAACCCCACAACTTTCAATGCTTTAGCTATTTTCTTATAGCCACTTCCCACTTTGTGAAGCTCAACAACATTTTTCTCCACACCATAACTATATTCTTTAGTCTCACCCATTGTGATGGAGGACTAAGGGAATTTGGCCTGTGTGTTACCTCATATTTTTACCCCTGTGAAACAGGAAGTCGTGGCTGAACAATTTCATGTTCCTAGTCTCTCAGGTGTACTAAAAATGTAAAATATGAATGGGAATATACTTCAGATATATATTACTCATAAGAATTTGTAGGGGTGCCAATAATTGTGGCAAACATGCTTTGGAGAAAAAATATTTATTTAATTATGAGATTGTTCCCCCCTTTCAATTAGTTTACTTCAATTAAATTATACATTTTTTTATATAGGGTATTAGTTTACACGTAAATGTAGCCATACAGTAGACTAAGTTGCATGGATTAAGTTTCCCTGTGGGAGGCTTCCATATGTTATGCAGTACATGATTTTTTAAAAGGAAAATTAAAAATGCGATGTGTTCTAATGAGATGTTTCTTTATATGTTACTAAATTAATTTAAGCACTATGTATTGTACATCCTATTTGTAAGTAAATGTAATTGAATTTACTGAAATGTTTAGGTTAAATTTACACTTTGATCAATATTACATCATAACTTAATCAGATTTTACTTAGTTTTATACCATTAAGATTTAATTGTGTGCAAAAACTTGAGAAATACAGATTATGCAAATCTTACTAGTAATTGTTTTCAGTGCAGGAAAGGCATCCAGTCATCAGACAAACACAAAATCAAGGGTTTCAATGTACAATGACCAGTGTTGTCACTGATGCTCTGTCAAAATGTCCTTAATGCACAGACAGAAATAGAAAAGAAGTACAGTATTGTACTAAATTTAATCCAAGAGACTTTGTCAAGGGAGGGAGAGAAGGTCAGTGTATGATTGTGCTGATGGAGATTAAGTTGTAACTTGATGAGTTTTTTACCCTATTTTTGTCAGCTTTGTTGATGTTGCCACTCTCTAGGATCAATGGGATTGAGGATTAATCTGACAACAGTGTCAGACAGGCTTTGTGCTGCAAACTCATCACACATTCATGCAAGCAGCTCAGATGAATCTCTGCTTAATGATGTTTCATCATCATTGCCATAATATTACAAACCTATTACATTTGTGTATGCATTCTTACCATGCAGACACTTCTGTATCAAAACAGCAAGTACATATATTTGTGTTGTTGTTGTTGTTGTTGGTGTAGTGACAATACTGAAGATGATTCAGTTAATTGAGTTGCTTATTCAAGTGCAAAGACAAAAGCCAAGAAGAGCTTAGTGCTTTTATACCAAGTGCTCTTGTCAGTTCTTTGAACATCTTGGTGAGTTTATGATTCTTTATGAAAATACAGAATCAGTTTAAATGTGGAATATTATATTAATTTTTAGCTCAGAGTGTAAGGTGGTGGAGTCTATGAGCAGACAACTTAAAAATAACATAGAATCTATTCTTATCTCCTCTGTGGAGCATTGTTACATTTGAGATAATTGTAGATTCTCAGGTAGACTGGTATCATAATTGGGAAGTATAAAATGCAATTACTGTAAATTTGCAATGCTCAATGATTTTATTTACAAGCTGTATATTGCATTCATTTGAGCTTGTTCAAAACATGTTTAACATGCTGATTATAAATTACGTTCCCAAAAGGCATCAATAAGTGTAAAGAGTTATGTTTATTTGAACCTAATTTGATTTGCCCCCATTGGCCCTTATCAATCATGGCCTCCCAATAATTCCCATCCCTGAATTGGCTATTTAACTGTACTCTCTATTTTCCACCAAAAGCTGATATGTGGTGAGCGTACTGGTGCGCTATGGCTGCCATCGCATCATTCTGGTGGATATTGCACATTGGTGGTTGTTGAGGAGAGTCCCTGTTCAGTATGTAAAGCACTTTGAGTGTAGTGTCAGAAAAGCGCTATATAAATATTAATTCTATATTAATTTATTCATGTTATGTATCAGCAATAACCAATGCCCCATTTTAACTGAAAAAGTCTCAAGAATTATATTTTATTCAGAGAAATATTATAGTCAAATTTAAAGACAAGATGAAAATGTGGAGCAGTAATTAATAATAAGTACTTAAAGATCTTTTCTCTGTGCACAATGCCTGATCATTTAGTATCACAGAATAATGCTAATGGCCACCAAATCATTTATTCTCATTACCAATGCTTTTACTCTCCACCAACCCTAGATAGCAGATTAAGCACATTAGAAGCCAATCAAAAGCCAGGGCTCTTTCAAATGGGGTATTGGAAGAACAGGAATGGTTTGAATGAAGATGATTAGAGCTTTTAATTCCATAATGAGTGGGCCAGCCTGTCATTCTGCTCGCTCTGGGTAGGCATTGGCAAATGGATCGCATGTTTTTTTTCCATATGTATTTGATGCTAGGGAGAGCCTTATCATTGCACCACATGTTCCCTAGATAATATTTAGCTGTTAAAAGCATATAGATATAAATATAATATACAGTATGTAGCATCAATGTTATTTCAAACAGTTCTGAAACATTTAAAATACCTCTATTTAAACATGAATGCCTAGTCTACAAATAAGTCTGTATATTTAAATAAACTGACTATAATTGATCATTGTAGAAATGTCATGTCATTGAAATGAATTAAATGATTACCACAAGTGACTCACCTAACTGGGGAAATAAAGCCCACTAGAAATTCAATTACTCACGTTCTTGCATCACTAGCCATTTTGGAATTGCTTAATATATTTCTCCTGGTGCAGTGAGATTCCCTTATTTAAACTGAGTAGAGGTTACCATGGGCCAATTATTTGCCTGGCAGAAGAATTAAGCTCCCTCCAGGGCCGTATTTACTAAGAGAAAAACTCAGGGAAGATTTAACAAGAAAAGAAGTGCACTTAGAAGGTTCAGGATATGAAAGCCGGAATATGAATCCCTGTCCTGTTCAATGCAACATAAAGTGCAATCAGTCAAATTCTAAACCTAGATGGTCCTGAGTTTATATCTGGTATCACTCTGGGTACCACTAGTGGCAATTCCTTCATCCTTATTTTAATGTTTCTAATGATGGAGTTTCACTGTTGTGTGTCAAATTGATTGAGGGTGCTATTTATCAGCATTCATTTGAACCTTTTTTGTACTTTGGCCAAGTTAAAATGCTAGAGTAAATCTTGACTTCTGAAGGTAATAAAACTTTGAAATGCTTGTGTGGCTTGTTATGTACAGTAGATGATGCAGTACATAAAGTTTTGTATACTGACTATATGAGTGCTGTCTGCATCTGACAAGCCCGGAGTTATGACTGTTCTGTCTGCAAAGTTGTGTCTTGCGGTAATGTGAACAGATTAAATGTATTTTCTGAACTGGGGCACAGTGCAGCAAAATTTCACCCCACTTATTGTTATTGCTGTAATGTCAGGGCCAAATATATGAAACACAGTCACAATATATGAATTATTTTGGGAAATTATTAGTGCAGCTTTCGTTGCATACTTGTAAGATTTTCATCATAAATAGTGAGAAATAGTGAAAAAGTGTTGTGTTTATAATAACTCCACTTTAGACCTGGGGCTATTCTAATATTTCAGCCTTATTTCTGCCTCATACTTTATGTACTTGAGATGTTATGGCTTAGAGAATTATTACTTGTTTTGTTGTGTGTCTGTTTTTCAGTAGTAATATCAGCAACAGTGGCATATTTGGTTGGATTTTATTGTGTTATTTCATTTCAAAAAGCAAATAAAATAACAAAGTGGTCAAAAAAACATAGATAACCATCTTTCCATTTACCTTCAGGCAACTATCCGTCCATGACAACAGCGGAAAATTACTAAAACATACTAAGATCTAAAAACAATTCTAAATGCAAATGTAACAGTTATAATGATGATAATAATCACTGAAATATAAATCATGGTTTGAGGTGAACATGTTTTTTTATTATTTTATGATTTAATCACAGATGTATAGTCTATATATAGAGTGACCCTGCAGAGTTACATTCACAACGAACTGCTCTGTGGAAATTAAGCGAACTGAACTCAATTAACCTCCTGAGGTGAGTTGGTCTGAGGGCATTTGCAGCATTGTCATAGACGATACTATTCTTGGCAACAAAAAAAAATTCAGATGACTGAAATAAGTGTGAGAATCCTGGGAATGGTGGTGGCGTAGTGGCTAAAGAACAGGGCTGTTAATCAGAAGGTCTGTGGTTCGAACCCCATGGTCACCACCATTGTGCCCTTGAGCAAGGCACTGAACTCAAGGTTCCCGGGGATCGTCCCTGTAATAATTGCACTGTAAGTCGCTTTGGATAAAAGTGTCTGCCAAATGCATAAATGTAATGTAAATGTAATGTTCCACACAAGACTGCATGCCTTGAACAAACAGTGCATCAGATGGCTTTTCTGTCATCTGTTCTTAAAAATACAATAAAGTGTGTTTCTTCAAGAGCATGTCTGTGAGTCTAACAGCACTTCTTGTGTCATGCCGAATCCAAGACGTCTTACAGTTACCCAGTATGCACAATATATTCACTACCTGTAATTAAATGTCTTCTGTCAGTGCGCATACTTTGCTGCCTGTATAATTTGATACGTTGGTAAAGAACTTTTTATCATGGGTTGCATACTCTTCATCAGGCAACTATTCTTACCAAAATTCGAAACACTGCCCCCAGTGACCAAAGTGGTTAGTGATGTTGGGCATATGGGCATATGTGAGCTTTATTTTCTTGGTGAAATGTCCATGGAGCGTTGCAAAAACCGAGTTGTGAATTTAGATGTTTTCAGCTGTACAGGGTGTAATACAATGAAGAAGAATTCTTATTTTATATTTGGATTTAACTGAACACCCAAACCCCAAACCTAAACCTAACTATCCGTGGAGTGAAAATATAATGGATGAAAAATGCAACCTCCAATTTGCACTCGTCACTGATAATGTTGCCAATGGTACTGGAACTCTCAGAAACAACATGCCAACTTCCAGTTTGATGATGTTGGAACATACCAAGGTTGATACTTAAAGGGATGGTTCAACCAAAAATACAAATTCTGTCATTAATTACTCACCCTCATGTTTTGTATTACTTTTTTCTTCCATGGAGTACAAATGGAGATGTGAGGAAGAATGATAGCTTCAGTCACAATTAGGGCTGCACAATTAAAAATAATCGAGATTACAATTACAGCTGCTTCAGTTAACTAATCGTGAAGTGTAAATTATGTCTTTCAATTTAGATCTATTCCCGTAGTGTCAAGATTTTTTATTTAAAACATTTTTGGGTCCATTATGTGCATGAATGCAGCAGATAACCAGAAAATATGTTTAAATTAGTCTATTTGCATATCAGAAATGACATAGTATTCTAGTATTGTTGTGATGCGCCCTTTCTGTTTATAATTTACTCAAAATGTAAAACAAAAGATGCAAACACTTGTTTTTTATGCAAACAAGCCATTCAGGAACAATTCTCAGCGTGTTCTGTATGTGTAGCCTACATAAAGTATATGGCATGCAGTTGCACTACCAAAAGTATTTAATCTAAACGAATAATCGCAATTTCAATATCAAGCTAAATAATCAGCAATAAAGATTTTCGTCATAATCGTGCAGCCACTCACAACTCACTTTCATTGTATGGAGAAAAGATGCAATAAAAGTGAATGGTAACTGGGACTAACATACTGCCTAAAATTTCCACTTGTGTTCTAACATGAGGGTGATTAAATGATGACAACATTTGTATTTTTTGGTGAACAATCCCTTTAATCTGACAGTTTTTAATGATTGGAAAATGGAGTATTCAGATTAAAATAACCTCTGCCACATGTTGCCGCTGTGTTCCGTCAATGTGAAGAGAGATCACATTAACAGATTTTTAGGGGGCTGAGATGAAAGACTACCATGAGGCGCAGGAGTTCTGTTCTGTTTCTCAGCTTTTTTTTAATTTTATTTCTGTCTTCTCTCTTTTAGGCACAGCTTAGGACCTTCAATCCTTCTCTATGGACTAGTTTATCATTCAAAGTTGCAGAGTAAAGTTTTATCAAGCAATAGCCCTGAGCCTCAAATTATCCTCCCCAATTTAATTAAAAGTCCAAATTGAAAGGGGCAGAAAAGATGCACCAGTAGCTCTACAAGTGTCTTTCAGTTCTAGCCCAGAGACTCATAGGACTGTCTTTTTAATTAAACAGTTTAATTTGTTTACTCATTTTTGGAGTATACAGTATCTTTCATGGAGCACTAAGTCTAGAGGTGTGCAGGCATCTACAGGGCTTCTACACTTTTAGATGACAAATTTAACATGACATAAAGAAGTCAAAAGTTCTCGGTTGTGAAATTAAACATTTCTTATTCAGAAATAACAAGAAGAGATTTAATTGTTGTGACTTTCTCCTGTCCCAGCTTAAGAGACAATTATACGTAAGTACTTCATACATTGATTTCCCCAAAAAACAAACACTGTAAACACTGTGGCTCTTTGGTGCAATCAGAAAATTGCTCTGTTTGTTTGACAACCAGCCAAACATAGCAGCATTGGCTCAACAAATGGTGTGAGTTTTGGCCAGGCTAATCTGGAAAAATGGGGTAGTGGTCAGGAAAACGTCTCGGGTTATGACTATAACCCTTGTTCCCTGAGAAGGGAACGAGACACTGCGTCGTTGAAAACGACTCTTTGGGGAACGCTCCTTAGCGTACGCCTCTGAATTATGAATGAAACTATTCCAATCTTGATTGGTGTTGCGTCATGACGTAACATGTGACGGCATAACCGGATGCATAAAAGTGACGCCGGTACACATACACATTAGCCTAGCGATGAAGCAAGCCGCTCTCAGGCCTTGAGGGGCGTGGCAGGACGACGCAGTGTCTCGTTCCCTTCTCAGGGAACAAGGGTTATAGTCATAACCCGAGACGTTCCCTTCCGAGGGAACTCGCACTGCGTCGTTGAAAACGACTCTTTGGGGAACGAATGCCCACTAGGCCACGCACCGAAAAAAAGGCCTGCCCTAGGGTGAAACTGAACTCAGGCACTCAGCTAGGACGAGAGCACACGTGCGCCAGGCGTACTAGGGAGGTGCAGACTGTAAAACCTGATGAAAGTGTGCGGGGTAGCCCAACCGGCTGCCTCACAGATCTCCTGGAGGGGTACTCCCGATAAGAGAGCCCTAGAGGACGCCATGCCTCTAGTTGAATGAGCCCTCACGGCCAAAGGTGAAGGCAAATTGCGCACCTTGTAGGCCGAGATAATAGCCTGAACAATCCAATTACTAATGGTTTGTTTCGAGGCAGGGAGCCCCTTCTTAGGTGACCCAAAACACACTAACAGTTGGTCCGACCTCCTCCAAGAAGAGGACCTCTCGAGGTTAAACACTCAAATATCTGACAGGGCAGAGCAAATGGAGCCTCTCTTCTTCTGCCGACACATGAGGTGGAGGATAAAAAGCCTGCAGGACCGTAGACCGTGCCGTGTTAGACGGCACCTTAGGCACATAGCCAGGTCTCGGGTGTAAAATGGCTTTAACTCCGCCAGGGGCAAACTCCAAGCAAGCTGGCGTCACTGCCAGGGCTTGAAGATCACCCACCCTCTTTAGAGAGGTAATAGCTAAGAGAAAAGCCATCTTGAACGTCAGGTCCTTGGGCGAAGCCGACTGAAGGGGTTCGAAGGGGGCCAGGGATAACCCTTCGAGAACCACCGCCAGGTCCCAGGCAGGAACCCTGGACCTGGTTGTCGGTCTCATCCTCCATGTACCATGGAGAAAACGAATGACCAGCTGGTGCCTCCCCAGAGGCCCATCACTCAGTGGTGCATGGAACGCCGAAATGGTAGCCACGTACACCTTAAGTGTGGAAGGGGAGAGACCCGCAGAGAAACGATCTTGAAGAAACTCCAGAACTGAAGCCACCGGGCAGTTAGCTGGATCTAATTCATGTTCTCTACACCAAGTGGAGAACACATTCCACTTGAGGCCATATAATCTCCTAGTAGACGGAGCCCTAGAGCCAAGTATGGTTTCAACCACCCCCGCTGATAGACCAGCATTTAGGTACTGAACCCCCTCAGGGGCCAGACCCACAGTTTCCACAGCTCTGGACGAGGGTGGAAGACTGTGCCCCCCGCCTGAGACAACAGATCCCTCCTCAGAGGAATCTGCCATGGCGGAGCTATCAGGAGTGAAATTATGTCTGAGAACCATACTCGGGCCGGCCACATGGGGGCAACCAGAAGTAGACTGATGCCCTCTTGGCGGACCCTTTCCAGGACTCCCGGGAGCAGAGCGATCGGGGAAATGCGTACAGGCGAAGCCTCGGCCAAGCCTGTACCATGGCGTCCAACCCCAGTGGGGCTGGATGTGAGAGGGAGAACCAAAGTGGACAGTGGGACGTCTCTCGAGACGCGAATAGATCCACTTCTGATGGTCCAAATTTGTCCCATATCAACTTCACCACCTCTGGATGAAGTCTCCATTCCCCGGGCCTCAGCCCCTGCCTCGACAGGATGTCTGCTCCCTGATTCTGAACCCCGGAATATACATGCTCTGATAGACAGTATTTTCCCTTGGGACCAAAGAATTATCTGATGCGCCAGTCTGCACAGAGGGCGCGATCTGAGTCCTCCTTGTCGGTTCAGATAAGCTACCACTGATGTATTGTCCGAACGTACTAGGACATGGTAACCTTTGATGTCTGGAAGGAAGCTCCTCAGAGCCCTGAACACAGCCAACATCTCTAGACAGTTTATGTGCCAAGAATGATGATGGTCCTGCCACAGACCCCTGGCAAAAGCGGCCGTCCATGACCGCGCCCCAGCCAGTGAGGGAGGCGTCTGTCGAAACGGTTTTCCGGCGACATGACGCTCCCAACACTGGCCCTAGGGACAGGAACCAAGGTTTCTTCCACATTAGCAGAGAACGAAGGCATCTGCGCGTTACTCTGATTATACGAAATGGATTCCCCTTGGGGGAAAACACCTTGGCTTTCAGCCACCACTGGAGGGGCCTCATGTGCAGAAGGCCCAAAGGTATCAAGTTGGATGCCGCTGCCATGAGGCCCAGCAGTCTTTGAAACTGCTTTACAGTGATGGCCTGGCCTAGTTTTAACCCGGACACCATCGCCAGAACGGACTCGATACGTGCAGGAGACATGCGTGCCTGCATCGTAACCGAGTCCCACACAACACCCAGAAACGTTGTGCACTGGGATGGTTGTAACACACTCTTTTGTGTTGAGTCTCAATGCCAAACTTCGAATATGGCCAAGGACGACATCTCGATGCCGAACCGCCATTTCTCGAGACTGGGCCAGAATGAGCCAGTCATCGATAAAATTCAGTATGCGGATGCCCTGAAGTCTCAGAGGAGCAGGAGCTGCATCCATACATTTGGTGAATGTGCGGGGAGAGAGTGCTAGGCCGAACGGAAGAACCCGATATTGGTAAGCTTCGCCCCCGAAAGCGAACCTCAGGAACCTCCTGTGACATGGAAGGATGGGTACATGAAAATAGGCGTCTTTTAGATCTATCGTGACAAACCAGTCCTCGGATCTGATCTGACTCACGATGACAGGAATGGTAAGCATTTTGAACCTGAACCTCCTCAAAGGCCGGTTCAAAACTCTGAGATCTAAAATCGGCCTCAACCCCCCATCCTTTTTTTTTTTTATATGCAGGACCCATGCAGATATGTTGGGAAGATGATTCCATGCCTCTACAAAATCTACTACGGGAACCAGCCTCTCGAGGCTGGTCTCGGGTGTTTTTCGAGCACTGTTCTCGACTTCCTGAAGCGAGATACCGGCAGGATTTAGTCGATACAGTCCTTGTGACCACAATTGATGTGTGTTTTTTATTTTTTGACGCGAACGGCACGGTGTGCGTTCGCTGGAAATTGATGTGGCCCGAAGCGTCAGAGACGGCGGGAACCGACACCGATTTCCTGAGAACTCCGCGCTGCGAGAGCAACCTCGGTTGCTCTGCAGCGGGGGAGACAGCCCTCCGAGGTTCTACCACCTCGGTAGGACCTCTTTCCCGAAGCTTCCACTAAGGGAACCAGCCTCTCGAGGCTGGTCTCGGGTGTTTTTCAAGCACTGTTCTCGACTTCCTGAAGCGAAAGACCGGCAGGATTTAGTCGATACGGTTTCTGTGACCACCATTGATGCTTGTTTTTTTTTTTTTTTTTTTTTTTACACGAACGGCACGGTGTGCGTTCGCTGGAAATTGATGTGGCCCGAAGCGTCAGAGACGGCGGGAACCGACACCGATTTCCTGAGGACTCCGCTGCGAGAGCAACCTCGGTTGCTCTGCAGCGGGGGGGGACAGCCCTCCGAGGTTCTACCACCTCGGTAGGACCTCTTTCCCGAAGCTTCCACTAAGGGAACCAGCCTCTCGAGGCTGGTCTTGGGTGTTTTTCAAGCACTGTTCTCGACTTCCTGAAGCGAAAGACCGGCAGGATTTAGTCGATACGGTTTCTGTGACCACCATTGATGCTTGTTTTTTTATTTTTTGACACGAACGGCACGGTGTGCGTTCGCTGGAAATTGATGTGGCCCGAAGCGTCAGAGACGGCGGGAACCGACACCGATTTCCTGAGGACTCCGCCGCGAGAGCAACCTCGGTTGCTCTGCAGCGGGGGGGGGACAGCCCTCCGAGGTTCTACCACCTCGGTAGGACCTCTTTCCTGAAGCTTCAACTAAGGGAACCAGCCTCTCGAGGCTGGTCTCGGGTGTTTTTCGAGCAGTGTTCCCGACTTCCTGAAGCGGGAAACCGGCAGGATTTAGTCGATACGGTTCTTGTGACCACAATTGATGCTTGTTGTTTTTTATTTTATTTTTATATATTTTTTTATTTTTTGACACGAACGTTCGCTGTGCGTTCGCTGGAAATTGATGTGGCCCGAAGCGTCAGAGACGGCGGGAAACCAACACCGATTGTGTGCGGCCATGTAAGCCCTACTTATTAAAGCAGATGTATCTCTGCAGGGCTTACTAGGCAGCGCCGGGGTTTTAGCCCATATACCGTGCCCCCAAAACATCGTCTGTAATCAAACACTGGGGCTGGAGATACGGGACGAATGCGGTTTACCCCCGATCTCGTTTTAGATATCTTTGTGGAGATCGGAGAAAAACGGCAAACCCCGGCGCTGAGTTTGTGATCTGTGCCGCAGGAAACGCACGTCTAATTTTCAACTTGCGTTCCCTGCTCATTTTGTGGCCAGCTGATATTCAGTCTGGCCACGGCACGCGTCACAACCTCAATCAGCTCCTCATAAGCTTGGCCAAAAACTGGCGTGCTTGGCTCACGGTCGTCCACATCGATGCTGAGCATATCCACTTCCTCGGAAGCAGTGAGCTCAAGCAAGGGGACCTGATCATGGGCAGAAGAAGCCGCGACGCGGGCTTCTGCACCACTCACAGTAGGCTCGGGATCCTCAAACGAAGAATGAGAACGTGCCGCAGCAGTCTCATTCTCATCTGCAAAATCCCGCTGCGAACCCCGCGATTTCAATCGCCGCGCTGCCTCAACAGACGCGGGACCAAAACCGTGGGGAACGCGAGCCTGACCGTGCTCATCGAAGCACGCCAACCAGGAGCGCAGCACTCTCATGGGTAGTGCTTCACAACTTTCACAGGCAGATCCCTCGAGAGCTGCCTGTGCGTGCTGTGCTCCCAAACAGTTCACACATAAAGCGTGCGTGTCCCTACCCGTAATGAAACGAGGGCAGGGGTGCACGCACTTCTTGAACTGTTCGGTGGCCATAATATTTTTAAATCAGACAAACAACACCAAATAAGACAAACAATTTCAACATAGAGCGCTTGCTGAAGA
The DNA here is from genome assembly GCF_025860055.1 of Xyrauchen texanus. Taxonomy (NCBI): domain Eukaryota; kingdom Metazoa; phylum Chordata; class Actinopteri; order Cypriniformes; family Catostomidae; genus Xyrauchen; species Xyrauchen texanus. Next base: position 30,610,876 of record NC_068287.1, read on the forward strand.
GCGAAAGCTAATGTGTATGTGTACCGGCGTCACTTTTATGCATCCGGTTATGCCGTCACATGTTACGTCATGACGCAACACCAATCAAGATTGGAATAGTTTCATTCATAATTCAGAGGCGTACGCTAAGGAGCGTTCCCCAAAGAGTCGTTTTCAACGACGCAGTGCGAGTTCCCTCGGAAGGGAACTGATTAAACACAGTGATTATATTTGCAAAACTGGTTGGTGCCATTAGAGACACAAACATTAGACACTTTTACAGCCCAAGAAACACCTCAAGACACTTCAAGTGCTAGATTTACCCTATTCCAGGGTCAAGTAAACTGTAAATAGCTCAGTCTTTTCACTGGAAAGCAGCACTGTAAAGATGAAGTTGAGTTCTTTGACTCTTGACTTTGTGATTGGTTTACAACGAGTTGGTGGAGCACAGATGTTAATTCTTGGATGTCTTGTGTCTTTGCAGGTGAGAAATGCAGGAGTTTTATTGATCTGGCCCCAGCATCGGAGAGAGGTGAGTAATGGCTATCATTAGAGTAGCGTTCAGGTTTGTTTGACAGCACACACCGAAACATGCAAATGACAGATCTGTTGTCTCAACCTTGAAGCATCCCTGCTTTATTATTTTACGCATGCAACCTGTGTGCTGCACGTGAATGTGTGAGCATGTGTATGCATTTGTGATTTTATGTGGATGTGTGAGTTCACATTCTTTAGGTCAGTGTGGCTTGAAACTAAATGCATGATGTTTGAAAATTGTGAAGATTATTTGTTGTGCAGTTGGAGTTGTGGCTTCATAGTCAGTACATGTGGTCTAACACATTAAACTGTGGTGCTTATATAGGTGACACTAGTTTGAATCTGACTTATGGGTGAGGGGATACAAATTTGAAATAAATACAAAAATACAAAATTTAAGATTCAACAGGTCAAATTCTTGGAAAAGTCATCTTTGAATCCATATTGGAAATCCTTGTCCATACAATTTAAAAAATAAATAAATAAATGTTATTGCATTTCCTACAAAAATGTATATACTGACTTGTAATGTGGTATAACCATCAAGTAAAGGTATTGAAATACTTTCCTTGCACCTTGAATATACATGAGTGAACGTTTTTCAAATAGTAATCTTATTTAAAAATAAAATAGTTTCAATAATTTTTTATATAAATAATAATAAAATATTATTCTGCATTACTCACACCAATATTTCTTCAAGAATCTCCGCTTTTAATGAGATGTATTTATTTATTTATTTGTTTACTGTGTCTGGACAGTTACACCACGTGACATTTTTTACTTTATGCCCCAGAAAAAAATATTAAAATTTGAACTCTGTAATTTAAAACATGTTCATCATAGAAATTCTACATTTAAGTAATTGTTGTGTGTGAGTTGCATTTTTGAATGTATTTTTGAATAATTTAATGGATCTGGACAAAAAACAAAAGAATTAAAAATATTAGTGTCATGTCATTGACCCTTATGAAGGTTCCAGATCAGGTTTTCTATTCGTTTCCCCATAATTTCCTGTTCCATGAATGATACAACACTATGCTGCAATAACATTAGCCTTTCTTGTTTTGAACAGGATTATGAATGGTTCCAGTAGCATTTCCACTTGAAAAGAATTCGGCACGGCATGATTACAAACTGTTCTCGGCCCGGCTTTCTTGGCACAGTTAGCTAACCATGCTTAACCTTCCTCAACTGTACTGGTGGAATGCTTTAGTGCGTGGCGACTCATGGTAACTGATAAAGGATGGGCAAGGGGGTGGGATCCAGCTGAACAGTGAACATAAAGTTTAATGGTAAACTTAAACCAACATAAAACAAACATAAACAAGCACACACATGCAGAATGGCCACATGCGTCTTTCTCTGTCTGGCTACCCTTTATCTCGCTCTCCTGCTGATAAGCTTATTCAGCGGCGACCGCGCATCATCACTGCCTGGCCACGCCCTTCTCCTCGTCACACTCCTCCCCCACCCGATTCAGACCAGAGCACCACCGGTTTGACCAACTTTATGATCCTTCTTTGTGTTCGTGTCCGGTGACATGTACAACCCCATCAGCAAATAATGATAAACCTCTCACCTTTTTCTCTTTTCTTTACTTCTTGTGATATGGGACATGTCTTTCCTGTGCCTTAGCAGAGTAAAAAACAGGGGGAAAAGCAGTCTTAAAAACTGGAATATGCTATCATCCTGCAAGCGCAATTGCTACAATGTTTACCTCTCATGCTGTCACTTAATGACATATTTGTTACATACCTTTACGCACTACAGTGGACAAAGAAACTGTAAACATTCCAACTAGCCTGGATCAGCATGGAACAGCACGGTTTTGCAACGAAAACCGTTTGGCCTTATGGTGGAAAAGTAGCTATTCTTTTGTATTGTTTCATAATTTAAACAAATGAGTGATCTCATATGGACAATGTTTATTTTTCTAAGGTGCGGTATGTAAGATTCAGAAACCCTTGTTATTAATGACACCTGTGGCCGTTAAGTGAACTGCAGCCAGCTACATGTTGCTAGTGCCCGCGCTCGTGCACATACTCCATAGGGACGTGAACGAGTGAGCATCAGCCAAATGATCCACCGGCATCATGCTGACAGATGAGGTAGCATAATTAAAATTACACAGTTATGATTGTTTTACTACAACTTTGAGTCTAAACTAAAACTACATATCAGCTAACATACCATACTGATACACACATACAGCTACATAAATTGACAGTTTACTGTTGCACTGCAATGTTATGTTGCACTATTGTATGTTTTGTATGTCATATGTTGTACTATGAATAAGAAACCAGCGTATTTGCTCAAATTTATCCTGTATACCTGACATTTAGTATAAAGACAAGATTGTTGAAATTATTTGAAAGTTACGAAGCAAGGTAGCTTGCAATTCGTCAGCGTTAGCAGGCAAGATCAAGTTAGCTAAAATTACACAGATAAATCCTTATGGCACTACATTTCACATGCTTTGCAGTTATGTAAGCTTTCCTGTACAATAAGAACAATGCTAATTCAGGGTCAGTTTTGATCCTCAAACCGAAAGAAGGTCCATCCAGGAATCAAATGCCCTGCCGATGTTCACTCTAGATTTCGCTCGACCATGATCATGTTCCCACTTAGCCAGACTGGATTCAGTAATTGTAATTTTTTTTGGCTTACTCTGAGTTTGTGTTGGAGTCGGTGTTGTGCTGGGAGGTGGACCTTTGCTGGATTCCATCTCTAAGATAACATTACCTAGTGTTGCAGTTTGTTGTTGTTGTTGAATAGTGGAAAAGAAGATATTACTGTCTGAGGCAAGGCTCTCGGGAGCGTGCATAAACGTCACATCTTATGGATTTTCTGGGCAAAACCGACCCACTCCCTTGTATGAAAATCAGTATACAGCTTTTAATAGGCAAAATAGGAAGTCTGGGAAGGGCAAATTTTTTAAGTTGTGTTACAAGCTGTTCACACATTGGCAAAAAAAAAAAGGTGAATATTATATGAAAATTGTGACATATTGCACCTTTAAAAAATATTTTATAACAATGTGTTTCTTTACAAAAATATTTTTCAAAGGCCAACTTGAATTTATGCATATTCATGATGGCAAAGCCTTCATTGGGGAAATTTAATGGAATTTCATTTCAGTTTAGGGCAAAAAGGGAAATAAATTTTGCTTGCAAATTACATCTGCCACAGTTTCAAGAGACAATATTTGCAAGGGAAATTACACCATTCCCTGTTCCCTTTAGATGTTACAAGTTATGACTCTGATGGTCTCCAATGCTAGTCAAATTTGACACATACATGCCAAAACTTATGGAAAAAGCCGAGTACATTTTGATTAAATGTTTTCAAATTCACCTCTCTATTTAAATGTTTTCTTGTATACAGGCTTGTCAAGAATTGTTGGTGCAAAAATTAAAGAGAACATTTTGATTTATGACTGTCAAATATGCTCAGGTCAAGCCGACAGAAGTAATTTAGCTTGCTTCTATCTCTGTCATCCTCTTTCGATGAGGCTACAACTATATGATCCCCTCAAACAGTGCTTTTCTCTGGGACTGCCTCAAGGAGCCTCCAAGAAAATTGACACGTTGTTTATAGTTGCCTCTGGAGAATGAAAGGCAGACTTTCAAAGGTGCCCCACTGTGTTTGAACTCTTGAAGACAAACACTCCAGACAATAATACTGCATAATGCCATCACATTTCAGGTTAGGATGCTTTAATCGCTCACTGGCTGCTTTGCTCTTAAAGTTTGCCATTTTTTCACCATTACGGTGAGAGATTGCATCGGGAAGCCAGAATCTTCCCTAAATTTGGTGTGAATAAAGGATATTCTAGGTTTTCACATTCAATTGCATTGGCCTAGACTGAATGTAAAGTTGAAAGTGAGTGAGATAGTGTTGTGTTTGCTGTGTCTCAGACCAAAACAATCCTTATTCTCTCTGCTGGAGTGCTCCTCTGAGGAGGCTGTGTGGCAATTGGGAATTCTGCTAATTAGGAGCTGATGGCTGTTCCGGAAACACCCTAGAGTCAGTCTGATCAATACAGATAGATGTTTCCTTAATCTCTCAAAAATAATTACAAAATAAATAGAAATTGCTAAATAAACCCTCTTTTGAGAAACAAAAGCAGCTTTAATTTTCAAATTGCATATGGTGCTGCCATGTCAAGTCTGACTGCCTCTAATGAGAACGTCATTTGGGAGAACATAAAAGTGTTTGTTTATTTGTTTATTTCTCCTTTTTGGAGTGGGGTCCAAAAATCTGAAATCACTTTGAAAATCAATTTAAACCTGGAAATAAAAAGGGATTTTTAAAGGTTTTAAACAATTAACTATTGTGTAAAATGAATATGAAACATTTTGAATACTTTGTACAAAAGGTCAGATTTTCTTACTTCAACTGAAGCACAAATTATGCTCTTTGGAACATTCTCAAATCATGCTGGAATAACATTGGTCATGTTTTGCACATAACTTGTGGAGTCCATAGTCATTAAAACAAAAAGTGGGCACACATTTTTATATTTTTAGTTTTGATCTATTGGAGCAGATATTATAGAGGGATACTCGTTTAATCTATACTTAGTGAACTAAAAGCAGACATCTGCTCTTTACAAATTGAACACAACGTAAAGAAGGATTATGCAAAAACATTTCCAATGCATACCCATTTTACATTGATACAGACAGAGACTGGGGAGAGTTGATAAATTATCTCTTGTACCTGACTGTATGAATTAAACTGACAGACAGAATTATGGGGCAACAGTAGGACATTTTGCTCACCAGTGTGCATGTGTGTGCGTATTTCAGGTGTCCTTTGGCTGTCAGTTGTGTCTGAGGTGCTATACATCATGTTGCTGGTTGTTGGCTTCAGTCTGATGTGCTTGGAACTTTTTCACTCCAGTAATGTGATCGATGGACTCAAACTGAACGCATTCGCTGCAGTCTTCACTGTGCTGTCAGGTAAGCCTCCACCCTTGTCCCCACCTCACACACTTAGAGAAACTAATTATGCATTTCTGTATTGCATTTATTACCTTCATGAAGGCATACTGCCTTGTTCTCACACTCATTCGGTTGCAAATAATGGTGATACAAAATGTTCCAGGCTTGTATAATGCAAAACATATTTTATGTAAAATTGAACTCCTTGTAGAACTTCAGAAATTATTTAGTAATCAGTAATTCTCTTCCAGTCTTTTCAATGGCACCCTCTCTGTAAAACTTCAGCCCTCATCAGACATGACATCCAATTGGTTGCCAGCGAACACCTAAAAGACAGAGTTTCAAGTTTTATAATTGACTAAAAAGTCACCTATATTAGTGATTTCTTTCAGTTAGTGGTGACAATTTAGGCATGGTATTCCAAAGGAAAAACAAAATCACTTTCTGCACTTTTTTGATTTGGTAACACAGTTCTGATTAATATCTTAGATGACATCACCAAACTCAAAGAAAGACAAACAGAAACGGATAATAATTTCACACACAAGACACACTGATTTAAGAATAAGATGATGTGGAAAACACAGTGGTCTCCACAGACTACATCTCATCCTGCAGCCTATTGCGATGTGGGTAAACCCCAGGAATCTTAAAGCCAGAACAGCTGTTGCTTTTTAATTTCTGAGTCTTTGGTTTGCTTAATACCCCACAGCTTTGTTCATTTGGGGCCTTTATGGTCTTTAATTCTGTCAGCAGCATCAGTTAAGGGCCTCAGAGAGAGTGTCTTTCGATGAGCCAGTGGAGTCAGCTGACATGTTCACATAGGCCCAACATAAGACCATCAATCAACATAGATCATTCTGTCAAAAGGTGTATACAAACCTTAACCTATTGTATCATATTTAATGATAAAAGATCTCTTCATTTCTTTTAGGTTAACTGATGAAGTATGTTAGCATGACAAAGAAAATATTGAAAATTTCCTTGATTAGCGAATTAATGCGCTTAACCATAAATTAGTGTTTCTAAATTGGTGGGTTGCGGCCTAAAAATGTTTCACAGATTGGGTTTGTTATGTTGCAGGCAGCAGGAAACAATGTCAAATGCAAATAGAAAATGCAAATTTCCTTGTAATTGTGCATATTTATGAAAGCAAAATAGATATATAGACTTTTAGTAAAACACTTCCCATATGTTTTTTTTATGTCAAAGGCTATGCGTACAATCAAACTCTATGATATTTTGGCGCAAATGCCTCTGCCACTTTGTAGAAGCTAGCTAAATTAGAAAGATTCAAACATAGGCAAGTTGCTTGACATCACCACCAAAACAGGGCACTCTGGGTGCCAAAGGCTTAAGAAACAGAGTCAGCCAAGACCAGGCCATCAAGAACCAAGGCAACCAGGTTAAGTGGGCATTGTCCAAGGAGTGGTGGAGTTTCTCATTTTTCTTTGGTGACGCTTCACCTGTGTTATGTATACCTTGTCTTGTTTCACTGTTGCCCTTTTGTTTGCCATTTTTGTCACTTTTGCACTCCTTAGTTTTCACTTTTGTCCCTTGTTTAACTCCATAGTCTCCTTGTTAGCGTTCGTGTTCTCTGTCATTGTTTTCACCTGCCCTTGTTAATTTGCCTTTGGTTTCTGTTAATCACCTTGTCATCTAGTTTGTGTTCTGTTTGTTCATTGGCCCCTTTGTCCCATGTTTTTGTATTTATATCCTGGTTTTTGGTTCAGTCCTTGTCTGTTGTTGAATGTTTGTGAATGTTTGTTGTTAGCCTGGTACGTGTTCCCTGCCCGAGTTCTCTGTTTGTTTTCATCGTGTTTAGTTTTCAGTTTTATATTTTATTTCCCCATTGAGGGTTGTTCCTTTGTGTTTATTTGATCATTCAATAAAATCTAAACTGCATTTGGATCCGCATCTCCTCGTCTGCCTCGTTGCTCAAGCGTTACAGAACGACAGAACACCATGGATCCAGCGGTTTTACGTGCCAGATACCACCTGCTCTGCCTGAGGCAAGAGGACCGTCCGATTGAGGCCCACGTCCGCGACTTCCTTGGTCTTGCGGCTGTTGTGGACTTCCCAGACACCTCCCTTGTGGTCTTCTTCAGGGAAAACCTGAGTGGCTGGCTGAAGGAGCGGCTGCCGCCGGCATCACGCGGCTGGACTCTCCGCGACTTTCTGGAGTTGACCTTATTGTTGTGCGGCTCCCCGTTCACTGTGGGCCATGCTGGGAAGGACCCTACCTCCCCACCTACTGTGGAGACTCTTCAGCCGTCCCAGGCTCTCCCTGTTACGCCTGCCCCGGTCTGCGAGCCAGAGCCCACGCCTGCCCCGGTCTGCGAGCCAGAGCCCACGCCTGCCACGGTGAGCGAGCCAGAGCCCACGCATGTCACGGTGAGCGAGCCTGCGCCCACGCCTGCCCCGGTCTGCGAGCCAGAGCCCACGCATGTCACCGTCAGCAAGCCCACGCATGTCCCTTGCCATCCACGGCCAGCGAACCTGAAGCCACGCTGACCAGGAACAGCATCCCAGCTTCGCCAGTCGCATCAGCCCGGAGGAAGAGAAGGGGAAAGGTCTCTGCTCTCCAGCCTCCGCCTGCCGCAGCCCCGTGCCCTAAACCCCTCTTGGCTCTGCCCTCAGCGCCCAGCGAATTCAAGCCGGCGCATACCACGGTAACCCAGCCAGAGCCTGTCGCCTCAGAGGTCAGTGAGCCAGTGCCTGTCGCCTCAGAGGTCAGTGAGCCAGTGCCTGTCGCCTCAGAGGTCAGTGAGCCAGTGCCTGTCGCCTCAGAGGTCATTGAGCCAGCGCCTGTAGCCTCGACCGTCCCTGAGCCAGCGCCTGTAGCCTCGACCGTCCCTGAGCCAGCGCCTGTAGCCTCGACCGTCCCTGAGCCAGCGCCTGTAGCCTCGACCGTCCCTGAGCCAGCGCCTGTAGCCTCGACCGTCCCTGAGCCAGCGCCTGTAGCCTCGACCGTCCCTGAGCCAGCGCCTGTAGCCTCGACCGTCCCTGAGCCAGCGCCTGTAGCCTCGACCGTCCCTGAGCCAGCGCCTGTAGCCTCGACCGTCCCTGAGCCAGCACCTGTAGCCTCGACCGTCCCTGAGCCAGCGCCAGTAGCCACGACCGTCCAAAGGCCAGCGCCAGAGGTTGCGCCCGTCCAAGAGTCAGCTCCTCTCGAGCTTCCCAGTGCTCCGCCTTCCGAGCTTCCCAGTGCTCCGCCTTCCGAGCTTCCCAGTGCTCCGCCTTCCGAGCTTCCCAGTGCTCCGCCTTCTGAGCTTTCCAGAGCTCCGCCTTCCGAGCTTCCTAGTACTCTGCCTTCCGAGCTTTCCAGAGCTCTGCCTCCCGAGCTTCCTAGAGCTCTGTCCTCCGAGCTTCCCGGGTTTTCCAGAGCTCCGCCTCCCGAGCCTCCTAGGGCTCCGCCTCTCAAGTCTGTCGAGTCTTCCAGGGCTCCGTCTCTCAAGTCTCTCGAGTCTTCCAGGGCTCCTCCTCCCGAGCCTCCTAGGGCTCCGTCTCTCAAGTCTCTCGAGTCTTCCAGGGCTCCTCCTCCCGAGCCTCCTAGGGCTCCGTCTCTCAAGTCTCTTGAGTCTTCCAGGGCTCCGTCTCTCAAGTCTCCCAAGCTTTCCAGAGCTCCTCCTCCCGAGTCTCCTGGGGCTCTGCCTCTCAAGTCTCTCGAGCCTTCCAGGGCTCCGCCTCTCAAGTCTCTCGAGCCTTCCAGTGCTCCGCCTCCCAAGTCTCTCGAGCCTTCCGGGGCTCCGCCTCCCAAGTCTCTCGAGTCTTCTAGGGCTCCGCCCCTCAAGCTTCTCGAGCCTACCAGGGCTCCGCCCCTTGGGCCTCTCGAGCCTTCCAGGGCTCCACCTCCCACAGCTCCGCCTCCTGAGCCTCCCACAGCTCCGCCTCCCGAGCCTCCCACAGCTCCGCCTCCCGAGCCTCCTACGGCTCCGCCTCCCTCCGCTCCGCCCCTTGGGCCTCCCTCGGCTCTGCCTCCTAAGCCCCCCACAGTCCTGCCTACACCTCCTTCGGCGCCGCCTCCCAAGTCTTCTACGGCTCCGCCTCCGAAGTCCTCCTTGGCTCCGCCTCACGCGGCACCGCCGGCCCCTATCCTGCGGCCACCACCCAGGCCTCCTGAACCTATCCTTGCCCTGTGGCCAGCTCCCAGGCCACCTGAGCCCGTCCTTGCCCTGAGGTCAGCTCCCAGACCTCCTGCACCTGTCCTTGCCCTGCGGCCAGGCCCCAAGCCTCCTGAACCTGTCCTTGCCCTGAGGCCAGCTCCCAGACCTCCTGAACCGGTCCTTGCCCCATGGCCATCTACTAGGCCACCTAAACCGGCCTCTGTCCTGTGGCCACGTCCCAGGTCCCCTGAACCGGCCCTTGGCTCACAGCCATCTCCCAGGCCACCAAAACCGGCATCTATCCTGTGGCCTCCTCCTAGGCCCCCTGAGCCGGCCCTTGCCTTATGGCCAGCCCCCGGGCCATCTAAACATGTCCCTGCCCGGTCGATACCTCCCTGGCCCCCTAAACCTGTCCCTTTGTGCCCCCATAGACTGCTTGCCTGTCCTCTCGGCCTCCTTGGACTGCCTGTCTGCCAATCTTTGCCCCCCTGGACTGCCTGTCTGCCACTCGTTGCCCCCTTGGACTTCCTGCCTGCCCTCTGTGCCCCTTGGACTGCCCTCTTGCTCTTGTGCCCCCCTGGTCTGCCTGTCTGCCCCTGGTGCCCTCATTTTGTTTTTTGTGAGTTTTTGTCCTTGGTTTTTTTCTTTAGGATCGTCTGGAATCAGATCCTTTGAGGGGGGGCTCTGTTATGTATACCTTGTCTTGTTTCACTGTTGCCCTTTTGTTTGCCATTTTTGTCACTTTTGCACTCCTTAGTTTTCACTTTTGTCCCTTGTTTAACTCCATAGTCTCCTTGTTAGCGTTCGTGTTCTCTGTCATTGTTTTCACCTGCCCTTGTTAATTTGCCTTTGGTTTCTGTTAATCACATTGTCATCTAGTTTGTGTTCTGTTTGTTCATTGGCCCCTTTGTCCCTTGTTTTTGTATTTATATCCTGGTTTTTGGTTCAGTCCTTGTCTGTCGTTGAATGTTTGTGAATGTTTGTTGTTAGCCTGGAACGTGGTCCCTGCCCGAGTTCTCTGTTTGTTTTCATCGTGTTTAGTTTTCAGTTTTATGTTTTATTTCCCCATTGAGGGTTGTTCCTTTTGTGTTTATTTGTTTATTTGATCAATCAATAAAATCTAAACTGCATTTGGATCCGCATCTCCTCGTCTGCCTCGTTGCTCAAGCGTTACAGCCTGAACCAGGTCTGTGGGAGGGACTGACAATGACTCGGAGGTGGGATAACTGTAGATGGGTTCCCATTCTGCGAGTAGGATCTCCTTCTCTTTAAGTTGAATGATGTGGTTGACCTCCTCCCTTAAGGTCCAATCTTTCTGATCGCCAAGCACATCTCCATCAAAGGGCTCATCAAGAAAAAGTTGTATAAGGCTGGCCTCACCAAAACCTAGCCCCTAGCCTGCATTAAGGAGTGACTGGGCATACACCCTAGAGAGTTGATAGCCCTGTCAGCAATATTACAGGGCGTGTCTTTGGGTGTTGACACCAGCTGGACCGGTGCTGGGAGAAGAAAAAGTCCCATTGGTGCAACTGTCTGTTAGGTTCAGAATTGGCAGTTTCGTTCTGTCTGTTTTGCAGAAAGAACCCAAACAGAGAGCATCCAAAAACTTTTTTGTAAGGGTTTTCTTTTTTATAATATAGTTTTTGGATGCACACTGTTTGCGAAATCAGAGAAGACAAACCTGTTGATCTGAACTCACAGCAAATCACAAAAATGTAAGAATCACACTTCTGTTGTTGTTATTTATGCATTAACAAAATTATCAATTTTCCTATTCAAGGTACATCATGTTAATCATTTTGCCTATTTTTAAGGCTTTGCAGTTTATAGTTATATTTTTATTTACACAATACAATTACTGTATTGAGCATCAGTTAAAAACTAAATGCAAATGTTATTCAAGTGATATTCTGTAGTTGCACAGCTTCATAATAAATCCACCTGATTTAACCCTCAGCCATGCTTTTGTGTCCTCGACTGTAGAGACAATAGACATACTTTACTGATCCTACTGGACAAAATGTGATTGGAAACAGATGGCATCTACCTGAACATATGCAGGGACTTTCTCATGTAATCCGGAGAATCAAAGACTAAATAATAGTGATTTTCTGAACTGTAAATCTGTGTCAAAACTGTGTGTGAACTGTATTTGACTGTGTACATGTGTGGGTGTGGGTGGGTGGGTGTGTGTGTGTGTGCGTGTGTGTGTTGATTCCTCAAAAGGTCTCTTAGGGATGGTGGCTCACATGATGTACACACAGGTCTTCCAGATCACAGTCAGTTTGGGTCCAGAGGACTGGAGGCCTCACACATGGGACTATGGCTGGTCTTTTTGGTAAATACTGTATATCTTAATCTGATAGATAATTAGCAGTGAATGTGTTGATCACGTACAACATCTGTTTTATCGTTAAAAATTCACACATGAATAATAATTTACATGCTCAAAGTGCTTGACATATCAGAAAATAAAAACATTAAGAAAGGGATTTGCATAAAAACAAAATTATAAAATAAAACAATAAGTGTCAAATAAATAAAAAGTGAAGTGGAAATTCAGGGGAATAAATAATAATGAAAAGACAATAAAAAGACATCTTTTAAAATATACAAACATGTGAATATCATCTAAAAATTATTAAGTTGAGCACATATTTTTTAATTCTTAAATTTAACTTGAAAATGGTAAATTGTAAATCTAGATTGCTTAGCAGTGGTTTCACAATTTGACTATAGGGATTCAATTTGTTAATGATATTTTAAAGTGGTATTTTAAAATCACAATTGCTATAAATTCAACCTCAGTAGTTTCTGATCAATAATAGAATGGAATTCTCCAGAGTGGCAGCTCCATTTGAAGACCGTCCCAGTGCTCTGTGCTTTTCTTTGCATCCTGTGTCATTCAGTATAATTCACAGAGGCAAAGAGGGGAGGCTGCCTCGAAAGTCACAGATGTGTGGGTGTCTGTTCCTCATTCTGCGACAAATGAATCTAGCTCTTATGGACCCATTTCAGTTTCACTTTCTCCAATATGAGTGCTCTCTTCTCAGTATAAGTGACATCCCAGAGGGATTAAAAAACAACAACAAATACATTAACAAATCAAAACATTTTCCTCAGTTTCATTCTGTATACTGAGGACACATTGACCCACATCTCTGTGAATGGGACTACAAAATAGAGGTGAAACATTGTGTACAAGCTTTAAATAAAGCTTATTGAGATGAAAATGAAAATTCATATTTTTGTGTTATATTGTCTGTAGTCACCATAAATGGAGTTTAAACTAAAGTTTAGGAGGAGCCTGCTCATCTAATCTGCCAATCAACCTGCAGGCTGCAGAGAATATGAGTCGCCACTTACCTCACTCTAGCGACAATCTTTCCAGCTTCCCTCCACCTCTCAGTCTCCATCCACAATCTTCTAAGAGTTCCTGTCCTATAGCTTATTCCATATAGTAAGTAGTCCCATAGAGGGTGGTAAATTTAGAGGTTGAGTTGAGCCTCTACCTTGAGCCTCTCCTACGTGGACAGCAAGCCACTCAAAGATTTTCTCACTCAAAGATTAATTGGGCAGACAAACTCATGAAACTGCTATTGCATGAAATTACTGAGAACAACATTTTTTTCACAATTTCTCCCTTTGTTTTAAGAAAAAGAAAGTAATATAGGTTTATAACAACACAGGGGTGAGTCAATTATAATATTATTTTAATTTGTGGGTGAAATATCCCTTTAAGAATAAATAAATAAATAAAGTCTTAAATGGAACCTTTTGCTTTATGTTGCATGTCAGATCTACAGTGAAATTTTGTAGTGATCTTAAGCTAATTTCTTGAGACCATGCTTGTCTGTTAGACCAGAGATAGAAGGGCTGTACTGGTTCTCCCAGGAAATGATTTGTGTTATTTTGGTGCTTGGATATAAGAGACATTCGTTGGGGTTCTGACAGGCATGAAAGTGGTATTTACATTGGCTGAATTACCACAAATGGTTGCCTGGTATCCATTAGTCTAGGCTAAAATTGCTTCATTTGTCCTCTGCCATCTGGCCAGTTTCTTGTTTGTTTTTATGTTTTTTTCTCTCTTTCTTTACTATTTACTACCTTTCTGAAAATGTAGGCAACTGTAAATCAAAGTGTAATTGAAGCTTGAGCATGTTTAAACACTTCAAGGTTTAATTTACCCAGCTCACAAACACAAATGATGCAAATGGTTTCTGATTGGAAATTCTGGTTAATTTGCTGTCTATCCCCAGCCACTTTTGGGGGAAGATAACTTTTATACCCCAGTTAACAGGAATAAAAATAAAAAATAAAAACAAAACTTAAGTCCGTAGATAAAAAAATTAAAATGAGAAAAACATACATGTGAATTGACCATACTGTACAACAGTATCACAAATTAACTTTTTTAATTAAGGGACACTATTTGCCCCTGGAATGTATTTTTCAATGGGGGGGAATGGGGTCCAGAATAACGTATAAATAATTTGGGTCCTTGAATAACGCATAATGTGTGAGTAAGGGCAGCCGGTGGACTTTCTGGTGCCCCCTAGGGAGTTGGTGCCCTACGCAGACAGCGTAGTCTGCTTATAGGGAGCTGCAATACTTAAATTATTGCAATACTTTTTATAATATCCTTGCAATTCATTTGATAAATACTACAGTTAAATACTGCATGTAACAAGTCTTTTTATGGGATATTTTACTACAAGCAAATTGCCGAACCTCACTGCTACTGTTAATGCCATGAGACTATAACCGGCACAGTGATATACTGAATAATGTACATAAAGACAAAACACCATAAGTAGAATTTCAAAGACTTATGTTTGCAGTACAAAGGGTTCATGAACTGCAACTATTTATTTTTAAGTATATCATTTTGTGGGGGGGGGGTATCAGCTGCAAGTTCAAATCCAGTGTTTGCCAGTTGTTTAGCGCCAGCAACACAGCGACTCTGGAAAAATATTTCATTGGTCAGTCAGGTTTCATCGCAGTCCAAAGAAAAAAAATATCTGACCACTCTGTAAAAAAAAAACCTTCAGATGGTCGGCAGATGATTTGTCGGACCCGTTTTGAATAGTGCCATGGGAATCCATTGTTCCTATTCAAAAGCTTGTTCAGAACAAACAATTGCACAGATAAAATGTTTTGGGTGTGAACAGGCCTTAAGCCGGCATGTCATACATGCTTGATGCAGCATGGCATGTGTTTTTCTAAGTTTGCAGAAGCAGTATGCCCACATACTTAACTCAGTATGTCTGTGTATGTTCTAGCAGTACTTTCTGTACTTCTGTACTTGCTATGTTGTAGCAGCGGCATAAAAGATCTAGTCCACCAATTCCAATATCCTATAAATATGTCACACCTACATTAACATGCTTAATCTTTCAGAGTTGTCATCACTGAAATACATTTGAAATAATTGGTCTGTCTCTTTGTTAAATCATACAGCTCTCTGATGTCTACCGCCACAGAATATCTTTGTTATCACTGTATCAAGTTGTTAGAAGTGTTTTCTTCACATTTCACATCAGAGCTGATTTAATGTTTTTCTTAGGAAAAAATATGGCATATTAGCTACACATTCTAACATTTACTAAACCCATAACTACTACTAAAACCATACTTAACCCATAACTTACTAAATATGTAGGCCTAGTAGAATACATTGAAATATATAACATGATTTATAACAGATAAGTCATGATTCATTTCTGACCCTGCCATTCACTATGCTAAAAATACTAAGATTAGGTAACTACATAACCAAAAGTATCCAATTTAGAATGTAAAATCATATTGTCTTTGTACATAATATTATGTATGTTTTTGTATTATCATAGTATGGCCTGGGGCTCCTTTACATGCTGCATGGCTGCATCCGTCACCACCCTCAATTCCTACACAAAGACGGTGATTGAGTTCCGACACAAACGTAAGCTCTTTGAACAAGGCCTGCGAGAGGAGCAAACTTTCCTGGACCCGGATGCCTTCCATTATTTCCGTGACAGGTCTGTTCAGTCCATCTCCAGCTCCGTAGACGTTTACCCAAGCCACGGGAGCAGTCATGGAAGCAGTCGTGGGAAAATGCATTCCCCACCGCCTCCGATGGAGCAGGGAGACAACACAGAGTCACTGGGAGAAGAACAATGCTGAGTGGAGATACGTGTGATACTGCACAGGTGGCCTTGCTCTGACCGGAGAGCTCTTGGGTGGATTTCTTGGAACACTGCTTAACTGGGATTTGTGGGGAGTTGGGGGGTTGAAAATGTTGATTTGACTTGTTTTAATATGAAGTTCAGCTTTGAGAGTTTGATGACTGTTGATCAACCAATATGGGTTTTTCAATGCCTGATCGGGGACGATATAATGGCAATATATACACTACCCGTCAAAAGTATTGAAACACTTTCTCACTCTTTATTATATTTTTTTCTTCTTCACATTTTAGAATAACAGTAAAGTCATCAAAACTATGAAATATCATAAATGGAACTATGGGAATTATGTTGTGACAAAAAAAGAAAAATCCAAAATAAATCATAACTGTTATATTTTAGCATCTTCAAAGTAGTCACCCTTTACCTAAAATTTGCGGACATGTACTCTTGTTCCCTATCTGTCACTCACTCGATGTTGTGTCGATGTAGTGACACTAGGAGTCGCTCTTGGGAGCCCCAAACACCTCAGATCTTTGAGGAAAGGACAATGAGAATTGGCGAGTGGAATTTGCATGCCACTCCCCCAGACATACGGGTATAAAAGTAGCTGGCTCAAAACCACTCACTCAGATTTTTTATTTGGAAAAGCGGTTGTTTTTAACAAGCTGAATTCTTCTGCAGGTCCATTCACCTCTAAGAAGCGAATTGCTGTTGGATATATGGCACATTTCAGCAGCTTTCTCTTCAGATTATGCCCCTGGGCGCTTCAACAGCCTAAGAGAGTATATATTCCAGCAAAAGAGTATATTTTCTCTTTCTCTAATTGAGCAAACACATTGACGAGAACGTCTTTTAAAAGGTGCACCTTGTTAAAGATGCCCTCCTGCCTCTGTGTAGTTTTGCGTGGTTGCTATCTCTCCACCTCTGATGGCCACCATCACTGCCTCACGTGTCCGGGCCCTAATAACCTTGAGGAAGAGTTTGTGGATGGTTCAAGTTCTCATTGAGAGAACATGACCATGACAATGTTGCGGTCATGGCTTTCTTTCTTCCGGGCGGAAAGCCATTTCAGCCGCCCCCTCACGCCGGACCTTCTACCTACGGATACAAGGCTGGCCCGGTCGACGCTGGAGGCGATTTGGGGGCTCCAATGGGTTTGGTTCTATCGGATTAACCCCCACGGACCACTCATTCCCCAGCACGCTCGTTCGTTCTGGTCCAGTTCTGGGATGAAACAGGCAGCTCGCCTCAGTGCCAGCCTAATTGCTCTTTCAGAGCTCACGAGATGGATGAGATTTCGATTGCTGAATCGGAGCCTTGGTGATGTCAGATGCCGAGTACTCGACTGATCTTTTTTCCCTTTTGTTTTGTGTTCGCCGCACCCCAAATGGGCTGCGGTACCCACATTGTCAAAAAAGAGCAATTTCCTCTCTCCTTGGGTTACACAGCCAGTGCCCACGGCAACAGGACACCAAGCACTCATAGCCACTCGTGCGGTCCCCCAGCTTTCACGCGTTCGGCTGCACCACATAGACCACATCCCTGGCCAGCTACTTGTGAAAAGGCCCTTTTCCTCAGTCACTGACTGGCCCTATGCCGGGTACGCAGAGCAAGGTAACTGCTTCGAGGTTCCCCTCAGCGCAGCCACCTCGGGAGGAAGCATTACTCCTCGACGTGGCATTTTCTGCTCACCCCCCCCACGCCGTGAGGTAAGTCAGATGCGCGGCTAACGCATTCCAACCCACCGCATTCGTCAGGCGTCTGCCCAGTTCCGCAGTGTCCACTTCATGGTGGTGAAGGGAGTTGAGAACCTTTGAGAGTTGCTGTGTGCACACAGGGACCTGGAGCTCACGCACCTCAGCCGTCAACTGGGCTTCGGGTCAACTGGGAAAAGAGCAAGCTCTCCCCAGTTCAGAGCATCTCTTTACTCGGCTTGAAGTTAGACTCGGTCTCAATGATAGTGCACCTCACAAGCGAGCGTGCGCAGTCAGTGCTGAAATGCCTCATTCAAAAGTCATTCAGGTGCAGGACAGCAGTTCCACTGATATACTTTCAGAGGCTCCTGGGGCATATGGCATCCTCGTCGGCGGTCACGCAACTCGGGTTGGTGCATATGAGACCGCTTCAGTACTGGCTTCAGACTGGAGTCCCAAGGTGGGCATGGCAACGAGGCACACATTGCGTGGCCATCACGCCAGTCTGCTGCTACTTGTTCAGCCCTTGGACAGATCTTGCGTTTCTACGGGCAGGAGTCCCCCTACAGCAAGTCTCCAGGCATGTTGTGGTTACGACAAATGCCTCCAAGTTAGGCTGGGGCACCGTGTGCAGCAGGCATGCAGCCGCTGGCTCCTGGAAAGGACAGCTACTGTGTTGGCACATCAACTGCCTCGAGTTGCTGGCAGTACTGCTCGCCCTGTGGAGGCTATTGCCTTGGATCCAGGCCAAGCACGTGTTAGTCCAGACAAGCAATACTCAACAGTAGCGTATATAATCGCCATGGTGGCTTACGTTCTTGTCGCATGTCACAATTCGCCTGACATCTCTTAGGTTGCTGCAGGCCACTCATATCCTGGGCAACCTCAGCACCACAGTGGACACGCTGTCACGGCAGGTGACACTCAGGGGAGGGTGGAGACTCCACCCAGGTGGTTTAGACATACACAGACATACCAGAGGTTGAACCCTCCTAGGCCACGCCTCTTTCCCTCATGGGACCTCTCCATGGTCCTTCTGGGCCTTCGTAGAGCCCTGTTCGAGCCCCTAGAGTCAGTTGAGTTGAAAACCACCCTCCTGACCATGCTCACTTCTATCTAGAGGGTCGGGGACCTGCAGGCGTACTCTGCCAGTGATACTTGCCTGGAGTTTGGTCGAAGACACTCAAGTCATCCTGAGACCCTGACAGGGCTATGTGCCCTAGATTCCCACAACCCCCTTCAGGGATCAGATGGTGAGCCTGCAAGCGAGGCAGACCCAGCCTTGTTATGTCTGTGTCCAGTACGTGCTTTGCAAATCTACTTGGACCGCACGCAGAGCTTTAGGCACTCTGAGCAGCTCTTTGTCTACTTTGGCGGACAGCGGAAAGGGTACGCTGTCTCCAAACAGAGACTTGCCCACTGGATTGTGGATGCCATCGCTTTGGTATACCAGGCCCAGGCCCAGGCCGTGCCCAACCCCTTGGAAATTTGAGCACACTCTACAAGGAGTGTGGCATCCTCGTGGGCACTGGCCAACGGCATCTCTCTAGCAGACATCTTCAGGGCAGCGGGCTGGGCAACACCCAATACCTTTGCAAGATGTTACAATCTCTGGGTTGAGCCAGTTTCATTTTCACAGCTGGCCGGGTGTATCGCTTGCATATAGCGCCTTTCCTCTCCATGAGGCGAAGACGTGTGCTCCTTCCCCCATGCAAGTTCAGGAACCCGTGAACCCTGGACGTCCTTCCTCCCTAGCCCTCTGGCTCGCGAATTTGGCAGAGGAATTCATAGTCGGACCCAGTACTTGTGCTAGCATGCCCTCTAATGGGGTAGGTGCTCCACAGGTGCCGGTTACCCTGGTAACCCCCTGTGATGTATCTTCTATGGTACAGTCTCCCTATCGGTAGACCCGCATCACCCTTTGGCAGAGCCCTCTCTGCGTTTGTGTTTATAGAGTTCCTCCACTTCAAGGCAGGACCTACCACCGTGTTTCTTCCATGTGCCGCTGTGAGCCCACGTGATGTATTTGCCACATGTTAACCTCCCCTTCGGGCAGGAAATGGTCTCCAACAGAGTCTTTTCCCCCTGAATGAATAGGAAAGGAAAAGAACACCTTCCCCGAAATAGGCCCCAGCCTAAAAAGTACTCTGTGGAGAGAAGACATAGAGAGAAAAGGCCGTGGCTGGCACAGACTACTCCTATACTAGATACGTCTCTCCCCATCCACCTCCCCAGGGATATGGGGAAATATAAGACATTTTTTGGGGCGTTGGGGGAGGCTACGTGCAGTCCGAGTGCATCTGCTATTACGCACACCGTAGCCTGCTTGCACCTGAATCGCAGTCCATGTAACACAGTTCTGTGGCGTTTTGTATAGGGACCCTAGTGTCACTACACCGACACAAAGTCAAGTGAGTGACAGATAGGGAACATCTCGGTTACTCTCGTAACCTCCATTTTCTGATAGAGGGAACGAGACATTGTGTCCCCCTTGCCACAACGCTGTACTATCCACTGAAATGTCTGGGACCCTGTCTCTGCTCCTCATCACAAATCCTGAATGAGTGGTTGCGAGCCAGCTTCTTTTATACCTGTATATCTGGGTGAGTGGCATGCAAATTCCACTCGCCAATTCTCATTGGCCTTTTCTCAAAGATCTGAGGTGTTTGGGGCTCCCCATAGCAACCCCTAGTGTCACTACATTAACACATGTCTCGTTCCCTCCATCAGGGAACAGAGGTTACAACAGTAACCGAGATGCTTTTTAAACAGTATTGAAGGAGTTCTAATCTATGTTGGGTACTTATTCTTTTCTTTATTATTTGCTCCCAAGTCATCAATTTCAAAAACTTTTTTATTAATTAAATTTTATTTTATAATGAAATAAATTAATATGGTGGCACAATTATATTTTTGTCTACAAAACTAATTTCAAACATTTAAGCATACGCCTTCAGATGAAAAGATTTTTACAATCATGAGAAACATTTCAGTCAATTGTTTCAAAGCATTTGACCGGTTGTGTATAAAACAATGTATTGTTCGAAAATGAATCTTTGAAACTTTGTTTCAAAATGAAAATGTATTTACAAAAAATTATCTAAAACATGAAAATATTTGATCCATTTTCAAAGTTGTCTGTAGATTTTGGAAGTACTACATGAGCAAACATACTGATCACACTGTGAATTCAGCGACAGTTGCTGAAATGGGTCTGTGCTTTCCGAAATATGAAACCATTGTCCCCAGTGTCCAAAGCTGGCAGTGTTCTTGATGTGAAATGTCCACAGCATTGCATCAAAAGTGAGTTGTGTTTTAGTTGTAAATTATGTAATACATCATACAGGAATGCATATTTGCTTGAATGTTCCATTGACAGATAGCTGAGGTAGGCATGGGCAGGTGGGGAGCAAAACTACACACACTGCCATAAGGACTGTGCAGTGCACGCAGTGGTCTGTCTGCAACTCAATTGAATCAAAGCATCTTTCATCCCTTACCCTTACAGCTAGACATGCTTCTGAGTATTTACCAATCTTACATGTGAAATGCCCTCCTCCCTTGGTGAGATCTGCTTGAATATGCCTTCATGTTATAAGCAGCAAATTATAGTACCATAAATATCCTGCCTTCAATACTGCTGCAGCCGACCACAGGAGAAGCACAGTCCATTTCAGTTGCAATATCCACTAGGCTGTATTAAAGGTTATTGCACTTGAATTTTGCCTGTTTCTGTTGTTTTGTCATGCATTACTGGGGTTGATTAGCAGCAGTCAATGACAAGATCATAAACCCCCACACCCTCACTTTATATTTCTTTTTAGAACATATTAATGTTGATGTACAAATAATGAATGGAACTCTGTCTATTATTGAATGTACTAAATTATATATTTATCTATGTATGCAGTATAATCCTGTCTTTATCTTTTGATAAAACAAAAGAGCTTCAAGATTGTGATCTTGATTATTTTACATTCAGTGATTATTTTAATGCTTTAGAAGTTATTGTAACGTGGAGTGAAGAAAAATACAGATTTATAACTAAAATGCTCTTTGCTCTTAAAGGGATAGTTCACCCAAAAATTATTCTCTCATTATTAAATCACCCTCATACCATCCAGATGTGTATTGATTTATTTCTTCTGATGAACACAAATTAAGATTTTTAGAAGGATTTCCCATCTCTGTTTGTCCATACAATGCAAGTGAATGGTGACCAAAACTTTGAAGGTCCAAAGACACATAAAGGCTGCATTAAAGCAATCCATATGACTCCAGTGGTTAAATCCATATCTTCAGAGGTGATACGATATGTGTGGGTGAGAAACAGATCAATATTCAAGTAATTTTTTATTATAAATCTCCACTTTCACTTACACATTATTTTTCTTTTGTTTTTGGTGATTTACATTCTTTATGCATATTCCCACCTATTGGAATGGGAGGAGAAATTATAGTAAAAAAGGACTAAAATATTTATCTGTTTCTCACCCACACCTACCATATCTCTTACGAAGAAATTGATTTAACCACTGGAGTCTTTTTTGCTGCCTTTATGTGCTTTTTGGAGCTTCAAAGTTTTGGTCACCATTCATTTGTATTTTACGGACGAGATATTCTTCTAAAAATATTTGTTTGTGTTCTTCAGAAGAAAGAAAGTCATACACATCTAGAATGGCATGGGGGTGAGTAAATCATGAGATAATTTTAATTTTTTGTGCAGTATTTCTTTAAAAGTCTCCTGTCGCATGTCACAACTCGCCCATCGTCTCCTCCTTTGGAGCCAGCAGCGACTCAAGTAGCTGCATGCCACTCACATCCCGGGCAACCTCAACGTGGTAGTGGATGCGCTATCACGACAACGCTTGCTCAGTGGAGAGTGGAGATTTCACCCAAAGTCGGTCCAGCTGATCTAGGAATGGTTCGGTAAGGCCCAGGTAGACCTGTTCGACCTCCCGAGAGACCTCCCACTGCCCGCTCTGGTACGCCCAAACAGAGGCTTCCCTCGGGGCAGACGCGCTGGCACACAGCTGGCCAGCAGGGTTGCGCAAGTACGCATTTCCCCCAATGAGCCTGCTTGCACAGGTACTGTGCAAGGTCAGGAGGACGGGGAACAAGTCATTCTAGTGGCTCCCTATTGGCCCACTCGGACTTGGTTCTCGAATCTCATACTCCTCGTGACAGCCCCTCCCTGGCAAATTCCCCTGAGGAAGGACCTTCTTTCTCAGGGACGGGGCACGCTCTGGCATCCGCACCCAGACCTCTGGAACCTCCACGTCTGGCCCCTGGAAGTGATGCGGAAGATCTAGCTGATCTACCACCTGCTGTCGTAGACACTATCAACCAAGCCAGAGCTCCCTCTACCAGGCAACTTTACGCCCTGAAGTGGCGCTTGTTCGCAAATTGGTGTTCTTCCCAGGCTGAAGACCCACAGAGGTGCGCAGTTAGGTCAGTGCTTTCATTCCTGCAGGAGAGGTTGTAGGGGAGGCTGTCCCCTCAGATGTTTTCACATCTGACGGCAGGGGAGCGGAGCTTATCCCCACTCAGGATGGGACCAAAACTTGTGATGATGGAGTGGAGGGGGGTGAAAACATGGAAGTATGCAAACAATGAGAGACAGCTCTGCTGGCTCTTAAAGCAGAGGCTGAATTGTGATCGGATGAGATGCCTGATAGAATGCATTCTGAAATCTTACTGTTTGAACTACGGTCCCGTGCCTCACTGTAACCCAGATGTTTGCTTTTTTAAAGGAGGAAAAGTTGAAATAAATTTGTGTGGTAATCAACCAGTTTTGTAGAACTAAAGGCTAGATTCGAGACCATATTTTTATGGTCATGTCATGGACTTGAAAAAATTCTTACTTGACTTACACTGGATGGAATATAGTAGTGTGATTTAAGAAATTATAAACACATTAAAAGTAAAGGTTTTGGTTCACTTACGACATTAACAGTTTACATTTAATACATCATTGTTAGGTTTAAGGTCATAAGGAACCTTGGATCTTTAATTTGAGGTTTTTTACTGAAAGACTGCCAACACTACACCAGTGTCATAATTTTATTAAAATTGTGTTCACTTAAAACGTGAGTTCCCCCAATAATTAAAATGTTCATCATTTACTCAACCTCATGACATCTCAGATGTGAGTGACTTTCTTTCTTCAGGAGAACCCAGACAAAGATTTTTAGAAGAATATCTCAGCTCTGTAGGTCCATACAATGCAAGTGAATGGTGATCAGCACTTTAAAGATCCAAAAACCACAGACAATCATGATTAAAGTAATCTATACGACTCCAGTGGTTAAATTAATGTCGAAACGTTCGCTTTGGTTGAAAAACAGATCAATATTTAAGTCCTCTTCACTATAATTGTTTACTTCCGGACAATCTCCGATGCATGTTCACAAGTCATGTTGGTATGTTCTGATGCGATACAATCAGAAGTGCAGCTTGATTTTTACAAAGAGAATGCTGTTCACAAACTTCATTGGTTTTGCTTTCATTTGAACATGCCAGCGTGCTTACGTCATGTATCGGTCTCAATTTTATATCTTTGGATTGCAGGGTTTTGGAAAGAGGGGGTGTGGCTAATTTAAAGTCTCAGCTTGTGGAAATTCCAGAACGGCTAAATCTTCTTACAGAACCTTTAAGCACTTATTGGAGTAACAAGGTATTGTGCTTGCACATTTGTGTGTGTGTGAGAGAGAGAGAGAGAGAGAGCGCTAGAGAGTGAACTTTCAGGCATGTGTGATATTACTTGCGTCTACTACGGCTCACTTCAGCTGTGCTCTTTGAAATAACTTGAATAATACATAGAAGTGATATATAACCGTTATGCAGTCAAGACCTGGAACTGCTTCATAGTGGTGCATTTACTGAAAAATAATTGCACACCTTAGAATGTTCATCAACCAATCAGAATCAAGCATCATGTTTATAATATATATATTTCCACATATTAAGAATCATTTCTACAGTGTGAAAAAACAGTAAGTGTGATATTATAAAAACAGAAACAGTATGAAACCATAATATGTCAAATTCAGTCAATGTTAACAATATTCTTTTAAAACTTTTGTTTTCTCTGAAATTTTTCACAGACACCAGTTTGAAACCTCTTGTAATAGAACACAATTAAAAACACTGAATTTCTTTTAATTTGACACTGCGCTTAAATACCCTGCACTCATGGGTCAAGATGTTGAATGAAAAGCATTACAATGGTAAAAGACGTTGGCTAAATCTAGCGCAAGTTTACATAGAACATTAAAATAGCACAGATGGACACAAGAGTGTATCCTGTTATATCCTTCCATGATAGTATTCTCATTTGCTGCCCATTTTGAATGTTTACAAAGAGCATTTAGTGCATTCTCTCTATAATCAATGCATGGGTTAAGAAATATGGAACAAATATGGAAGACTTCCTTTGGTCTTGATAAGCACATACATCAGTGAAGAACTTCCTCAATATGGATAGTGGGTGAAATCTACAGTGAAGAATCTATAGTGGAGTGTTGTTTTCCATGCTGTTCAATTGAAGATGTGCCATGGAGTGACACACATCTGGCAAAATCTGGCCAACATCCATTCATCCCTCATCCATCATCTTTCATTTCCACTAGGCTGTTTTGTGAGCACACCTGTCATCTGCCAGAGTACAGTGTGATGCTTCTGATCCGCTTTTAGATATTATTTCATGCAAGTTTGCCCCTTCACTGGAACCCTGACCTGTGCATGACTCTTCAACTATTGAACACAGATGAACCTCACCTTAAAGTGAAAAGCAATTACATCTATCTCCGTATGGCTCAAACTCATTCCCTCTACAAAACAGCAGTGCAAAGAGTCATTTAAATTAACACTGCAATGCACTAGCATTGACAGCAGGCAAAGCAGGCTCTTTTTCTTCAAATTCAGTTTTCCAAAGCACACAATACCTCTTTCATTACATCTTACAATAAGGGTCATACAGTAGCTCAATTTCAGCCCTGGAGATGAAATACAATGAGCTGGCATTTGGGGCAAGAGATAGCACTGAGGGAGAGGAGAAATAAACCATGGTTCGGTGATAAATCATGGAGAGGGCATCACTAATTAAAGTGCATCAGCAGTGAGTCTCTTGTCTTGCAGCATTGTTTACAGTGTTATAAATTTCAGGACTGTGAATTATGTAAAAAAATAAAATAAATAATAATTTGTCAAAAGTCAGAGGAAAAGTGTTGACAATATCATCCAAAACTTTTTCTTTTAGCCACATATTCTGCAGGGGAGATTGGGGCAATTGTAAGTGGAGACAACTGTAACACCCCCAAATTTCTTCAATCACAAACAAGTTATAGCGATGACACTTCTTCAACATATGCTCAGTAAACGTCTAGGTTAGTATTGTAACCTCTGTTCCCTGATGGAGGGAACGAGACGTTGTGTCGAATGAAGTGAGACTAGGGGACTTTCTTGAAGGCCTCGGTTACATTTGAACTTGAGAAAAGGCCAATGAGAATTTAGCAGACAGAATTTTCATGACCCTCCCCCGGACATATTGATATAAAGGGAGGGAATCATGCATCTGTTCATTCAGGTTTTGCACTGAGGGAGCCGAGAATAAGGTTTGGCCATTGCAGTGGCTTGGTTCAGCTTTGTGGCCGGGTGGGCACAACGTGTCGTTCCCTCCATCAGGGAACGGAGGTTACAGCAGTAACCTAGATGTTCCCCGTCTGTCGCTCACTTCGAAGTTGTGTCTAATGAAGCGACACTAGGGGTCCCTATTCAATCACGGCATGCGCTGAACCGTGTACATGAGTTGCTGATGCAGGTGCGGGCAGGCAGTTGCGTGACAAAGCAACAGGCTGCGCTCAGACTGCACGTACCTTTCTCCAACGCCCCATAAAAATCGTCATAAACTTTTTAGGTTCCTGGCATCCCAGAGTGTGGGAACAAAGCAACATGCCAAGCATGGGAGCAGGCCGCTCCAGCCACACCTTTTCTCTCTCTATGTTTCACGCATAGAGTTTAAGCGGGCATGTAAAAAAAAACTTGGGCATGTAGCCCGGTCATGGTCTTAGGAGGACATGGGTGTCTGCCGGACCGAACTCCAGGCAAGTTTTGCTGACAGAGAATTCTTGATGGAAGCAAACGTGATCAGGAGGGCCGTTTTCAATGAGAGGGCTCTGAGCTCGACTGATTCTAGCGGCTCAAAGGGGGGGTCTCAGAAGGCCTGAAAGGACCACGGAGAGACCCCATGAGGGGAACAGGCATCGCCTGGGAGGGTTCAGCCTCCGGGTGCCTCTAAGGGACCTGATGGTCAATCGTGCTTCCTTAGGGACTTACAGTCCACTGCGTCGTGGTGAGCCAATATAGCAGCTACATAAACCTTCAAGGTGGAGGGGAACAGCCTCGCCTCCGGCCTCTCCTGTAGGAATGAGAGTACTGACCCGACTGTGCATCTCTGCGGGTCTCTGGATCGGGTAGAACACCAATTCGCGAACAAGGGCCACTTCAGGGCGTAAAGTATCCTGGTAGAGGGAGCTCTGGTTTGGAGGCCCCATCCCTGAGAAAGAAGGTCCTTCCTCAGGTGAATTTGTCAGGGAGGGTCTTTCGCGAGGAGCATGAGATCCGAGAAACAAGTTCTGTGTGGGCCAATGACTTGTTCCTCATCCTCCCTGACCTTGCACAGTACCCGTGCAAGTAGGCTCACTGGGGGAAATGTGTACTTGCAAAGCTGTGTGCCAGCACGTCTATCCCGAGAGCAGCCTCTGCTAGAGAGTATCAGAGCAGAAAGTGGGAGGTCTCTGGGAAGCAAACAGGTCTACCTGTGCTTTTCCGAACCACCCCCAAATCATCTGGACCGCCTGGTGTGGAGCCTACACTCTCTGCTGAGCATGTCCTGTCGCTGAGGTTGCCCGGGATATGAGTGGCACGCAACGACCTGGGTCGCTGCTGACTCCAAATGAGGAGATGGCACATGGCAAGTTGCGACATGTGAAAAGACCGCACGCCGCCTTGGCGTTTATGTACGCTTTCATGGTGGTGCTGTCTGAGCGAATCAAGATGTGCTTGCCCTGAATTAGAGAGATAAACCTCCACAGGGCAAGAATTTACAGCAACTCTAGGCAGTTTATGTGCCAACCCAGCCACCCCCGTCCAGGGACACCTGCTCTAGGGGGACACCTGTCCACAGAAAAGAGCGGTCTGTCTAAGGGTTGGATGTCTGGCAGCAGAAAGAGGTGATGAAAACACGCTATGTGCCGCTACACCATGCCCATCTCGGGTCTCGAGTCTGAAACCAGTGCTGAAGCAGTCTCATATTCATCAACCTGAGCGCCGTTGCCACCGCTGAGGATGTAATTTGCCCCAGGAGCATCCGGATCTGCCACAATGGAACCGCTGTGCCTTGTCAGAGTGAACACCGGCTGCGTGTGCCTGTTTGTGAGGCGCACTATCGTTGAGACTGAGTCTAACTCCATGCTGAGAAAAGAGATGCTCTGAACCAGGGAGAGCTTGCTCTTTTCCTCATCGACCTGAAGCCCTAGACGGCTGAGGTGCCTGTGCACTTGGTCCCAGTGGACACAGAGAATGAGCTAGAATCAGCCAGTCGTTGAGGAAGTCGAGTATGCGGACGCCAACTGCCATTAGCGGGGCAAGGGTGGCATTTGCGACCTTCGTGAAGACACGAGTGGACAGGGACAAGCCGAAGAGGAAGACCTGGTACTAGTACGTCAGATGTGAGCCATAAGAAGGGTCTTTGCCTAGGCAAAGTGAGATGTGAAAGTACGTATCCTTCAGGTCTGCCGCTGCGAACAAATCTAGATGCTGGACACACGTTAGAATAAGTTTCCGCATGATCAACTTTGAACGGGAGTCCGTGTGAGGCACGGTTCAGAACTCGCAGGTCCAAGATTGTCTGCCACACACCGCCTGTCTTGGATACGATGAAGTGAGGGCCGTTGAACCCTGGCTTCATCTCGGCTGAAGGGACGGCTCTACCGCACCCCTGTGGGGTGAGTGCCTGGTGAACTAAATTGCGTAGCCGAGTCGGGTGGTCCCAGCGACGCGTCCAAGCTCCAAGCGGAGGGCACTAAGTGGACGATCATGTATGACGTACCCGGTGGGGCTTCGCAGCGGGGGGAGCAGGTCATGTGTCGGGGAGCAAAGTTGCGTCCCGAAACAATTGTGCTGAGAAAAGATAACTCAAAGCACTTACCTTGCTCCGCGTCCCGGCTGGGGGCAGGAAAGTGACTGAGAAGGAGGTCCTGTGGAGGCGTCCTCTAGACTCGTCAGAACCGGCCTGCTGGGAGTGTACCGTCGAGAGCGTGGATGCGAGGGGGCCACGTCCATGGTGCCATGACTTTAGGTGCTTGGTGCCAGACCGCCTTGAGAACGGCGTGGGGGGGGCACCGATTAGGTGACCAAAGGATTGGGGGAACCGCTCTCTTTTTCCTAGCAATGTGTGTACCGCGGTCCGTTGTCCCACATCTCGACCAGTTTCAGCCACAGATGTCGTTCCTGTACCACAAGTGTGGGCGTCACCTGTCCGAGTGCCAGCACTGTCACCTTTGTGCCCGGGGGGCACGATCAGTCATCGAGCGCATTTCCTGATGTCCGGGGGAGGGATTTGCAAATTCTGTCTGTCAAATTCTCATTGGCCTTTTCTCAAGTTCAGAGGTAACCGAGGCCTTCAAGAAAGTTACATAGTGTCGCTTCATTTGACACAACGTCGAAGTGAGCGACAGATGGGGAACCTCTATCTCTGCCTAAGGGTTAGTGTGATTTTTTTTACATAAAACTGATTTAGTCTAAATCAGCCTTTAAATTTAAACATATTTCTATTTTTATCTCTATCCAGTTGAGGTAATGGCATATTCTTACAATGCTGCTGGTAGCTGCTATACCATACAAGATTTCATTATGGCTGTGAAGTCAGGAGCAATTCTAACAACAGTTATGAAATAGAAATTGTTGGAGTGAATTGAAAGATTTAATCTTTAAAATATGTCATGAACATTATTACAATATGTAGTCTCTTGTTGGAGATTGTTTTTGACGTGTAATATAATCAGAATCATAATAAAAAGGATTTCATCATTTTCAAATAATTATAATGTTGACCCAATCTACACTCTCAGCTTTTAGGAATAATGTGTTTAAAGTAAAATAATTTGCAACATATAAAAGCAAAAATGTTTTAGTAATATTAATAAGTATTAAATTAATGATATTGTTACTTAGAGGTGTGCTCGTATTGGAGACACAATGGGTTATTGTTTTTCAAGCATTTTTTATGTTTTAAAAATAGGGTGATTGTTACATTCTGACTTCTTGTATTACATTGCATTGAATATTGTGACCAGGTTTTTCTTTATGTAAAGTTTTAAAAGATACTAATATTATTGGTTATTCAAAAGATGGCAAGTAGATTTGTTGTAGGCTGAAAAAACTTGCAATTGCCCCAGTCTACCCTAAGACATCATGCAGAAATATTTTTTAGTGCATTTACATAACGTTTAGTCATGGTAGGTAATGAAATGCTGCTGAACGTGATTATGAGGTGCACCTGCTTGGCTGTTCTGAGACTAGTGCTGGACGGGTCATTTGTTTAATTTTCATTTGGTGCACAATGCAATTGGCATTCAGGTCGCCATGATACAGCTACTTCTGAATGTATGTCTACCCTAATATCTAGCATTATTCTGTTTTACTCATATTCCAGATGAGAGGTATCTGTCCAGTTTCCTCTACCCGATTTTGTTAAATAAAGTAATTAAGACATGTAAATTATAATAAATTATGTTCCTCACAGTGAGCGAAATGGAGGTTGACAATATGTACAAAATTGCATAAAAACCAGAGAGACTAGCTGCAGGGTTGCGTTCATTTCCGATGATATGGCAAGAATCATTACTGGATTGAATAAATCAAACATCTTTCAAGTGTAGGATGGTGATGAGACCATAAAGAGTGTATATTCCTATCACCTAAAAAGTCATTATTTAATCACCCTCTTCTTGTAGCAATGCTGAATGCTGTTTCCATGAAACAAAACATTTGACATTTGGAAACTTTATCAACAATTTTCAGTGTTTGGTTTATTCCGATTACAAAGTAATTATTTACTAAAATCAAATTTTACTTTTTAAGTCAATAAATATTGTTACACATTATATTTAAATTCTTGTAATCAGATTACAGTTACTTACTCTCTGCTCATTTAATTACTTGTAAGTACATTAGTAGCAGTGTAATCCACTACAACTGACACATTTTTTTGGCAAAAAGTTTAATCAGATTACAAGTCACATTACTATTTACTTTACTTTTACGTTACTTTCTAAAACACTTTTCTGCTCAACAAATTCAAAATAATGTTTATATTTCTTTCTAGTTCATTATTACACACAAGTCATACTCTCAGCACCTCACATTTTTCCTTCACAGTGACTTGTTACAGGGCCATACTTCATGCATTCTACATAAATAATATTTACATTTTACATTTACATTTATGCATTTGGCAGACGCTTTTAACCAAAGCGTTACAGTGCACTTATTACAGGGACAATCCCCCCAGAGCAACCTGGAGTTAAGTGCCTTGCTCAAGGACACAATGGTGGTGGCTGTGGGGCTCGAACCAACTTCCTTCTGATTACCAGATTACCAGTTATGTACTTTAGACCACTAATATATTAGAAATAAACATAACCCTATAATATACTTAAAGGTAATTAAATGAATTGAAAGTCAGTAGCTGTAATCGAATTACAAGAATTTAGAATGTAATTCATTGCACTACTTTTTTACTTAAAAATAATTTTATTACAATAACTAATTACTTTGCAATTGGATTACACCCAACACTGATTTGAAAGGTAACAACACATTTCTACATTTCTAAAATAATACTATTTTTATCAGGAAGACTTGCAGACTTGAGTGAAATTCAGGATGACATTTATTTGATGAATATAAAACAGAAAAGTAATGTCTATCTTTGGCGTAGGCCCCGTCTGGCGGTCCGAAGATGTTGTACTCGGAACCGTCATATCCTGCCAGAAATAGGAGGCAGGAGCGAGGAGCTTACCCCTGTGCAGGACAGGACTCAACTGGTGGTGGTGGGGTGGTGGAGGTTGCCCTGTTACCACACTGAAACAGCAATGTGATAGATTGTGAGAATACTTATAAAGCAATGGCATGCATGTGATTGGCTGGGAATTACCCAGCTAATGGTGCGATGATGTACAGCTGCTAGTCTTCCCACTAGAATTACGCTGCGCTTATATTTTTATCAGGAAGATTTGCAGACTTGAGTGAAATTCAAGATGACATTTATTTGATGAATATTAAACAGTAAAAAGTAATGTCTCTTTTTGGCGTAAACCCCGTCTGGCGGTCCGAAGTAGTTGTACTCGGAACCGTCATATCCTGCCGGAGATAGGAGGCAGGGGCGAGAAGCCTACCCCCAAAAGAGAGAGAATGTAGAATACTACCCCCAAAAGAGATGATCCAGTTGGGTACGAGCCAGGTCTTGTGTTCATTCTGGAGAAGAGGTGAGAGAAAAGAGATGTGAACACCTAGATTTGATATGAAATGCACGATATCTCTGGCATGGTTGTGCAATACCTTTGCAAAAGGAAAAGCCGTGCAATAGGGAAAGCCGTGCTTTTTTTTTTTTCCTCCTTTCTCCTTGAGTTTGATTTTTTTCCTTGTGCATTTTTTTTTCCTTTCTCCTTGGGTTTTATTTTGTCCTTGTGCATTTTTTTCTCTCTCCTTTTCTTTTTCCTCAAGTGTGATTTTGGGCACTCCGTCGAGGGCCCCGATTGTGAATCTTTGCCAAAGATGGTATGCAGCCCTACGTTAGGCTGGCGTTGCTGTGCAGTGTCTTTGTTGAAAGATAAACAACATTTGATTATGAGAACACTCCGATGAGGGACAGAGTTGTTTGAGGTATCTTTGCCAAAAGGTGAACAACGTAGCATAGAACAAGGCCGGCCGTTGTTTAATGGTTATCTTTGCCAAGGTGAACAGCATACATAAAGCCATAAGATAATGGCGATGTGTCGTGCAATACCCTGTTGAAAGATATCCCATTATAGTGTGAGCTTTCAAGCAAGGGCGTCAGGCTTGTGCAATACCTATGCAAAGGAGCCATTCTTGAGATTATGGAAGCCCTGGCGAGGAGGGTAGACATAGTTGTGCACCATCCTTGCGAACTATGGGCATGCTTGGATTGAATCATTGTGTTCTCCATGGTCCTGGAGGAACGTTGTCTCGTTTCACTGTGTACTGTACTAACTGTATATTGTTGAATGACAATAAAAACCACTTGACTTGACTTGTATGGAAGGATGTGCTGGGAGAGAGCCACCAACCACCACAAGATAGGTTTGAAAACTTATGGCTGATGGAGAGTTGAGCTTGTTTGATGATTTGGGTTAGGTCGACTATATTTCAGGTAATATTAGGAAGACCAGCGCCCGAGCATCTTGAAAGTGGATTCCAGTATACCTCGAAGAGCGCCAGTAGAAGCTGCTCCGATGTGAAAGGAATACCCAGAGAAGACATGACGGGAGAGACCATTATGTTTTTACCAGTGGTGGTACACTGGATGGATGGAGTGATGTGTATGGGAGGAAATTTGAGATGCCTAGTGAGAAAGCAAAAGGAATTGAACACGCACACTGGGAGATCAGAATGGAAAATAGAGTAAATAAATGTAGTTCACCAAGGACCCTTTACGCAAGACTTTAGTGAAGGCTATATTAAACTGTGATGCCATGCTCCCTCGAGTGCCCACAGCTTGAGCTCTGTCTTTCCTAGTGAGTAGGGCGTAGGGATGAAAAAATTGTATTGGAAAGCATCCACTACGTGATTAGAGCGAAGGCGACCAACAAAACAGAGATATCTTACTGATAGGACCCCGTACAATAAGCACTGACTGTACATGATGATATTCCTGATTAATGATCTTAATACCCCGATGGGGAACACTCAGACATGCAACACGGTGAATGACATGCGAGTGAACTTTGACCAAGTTACCCTCATGCGATCACGCTGTGAAAGCGTGATTGCCTGCACTATGAGAGCGAATGCGCTGTTGACATGAAATACTGATATGATAAGAACTTAGCTTATTTCTGATGGAAAACCATTGCTGCCTGAGCCGTTGATTTTGACGGACTTGGCAAGGAGCGCATTCCTTCCGTGTTGGCTCAATTGAGGGGGATCTCCTAGGTGAATGAGACATGGATGAAGATCCGGGTTTGCTGGTTGTTTACTCCCCATGGGTTTGATGTGGGCACAAGTTGAGATGAAGTGATGACGTCGTTGGAAAGGGAAGGCAGCCTTCCTGTGCACTGGTTCTCCTGTGACCAGGAGAGGTCGGAACATGTCTATTATGATTCCAGGAGGGCGCGATCCCACTGAGAAACCAGAAATTTGCAGACATGTCTTGCGCGGGGACAGCTGCTACTGGATGAGAGGTACGGAGCAGTGAATAAGTCTGCGTCCATGCAGGATGTTAACTAATCAGCAAATAGGACTCTATGTCAGACAGTGCTATAGAATGATGTTGCCGTGTTAGCACACTGAAACAGCAATGTGATAGATTGTGAGCAGACTTATAAAGCAACGGCTTGCATGTGATTCGCTAGGAATTACCCAGCTAATGGTGCAATGATATGCAGCTGCTAGTGTTCCCGCTAGAACTACGCTGCGCTTACATTTATGTAGAAAACATTTAAAATATGAATTATGTTCATATGTGTTTCTGTGAAATTGGAAGCGATTTATTGTAAGGGAGAAATGTGTGGTGCTGAGTGTATGACATGTGTGCAGCAATAAACAAGGGGGAAATACAGACGTTATTTCTAATTTGTTGAGCGAAAAAGAGTTTTAGAATGTATCTTAAAAGAAAAGTAATTATTAATGTGATTACTTTCTAATGAAGCTATCAGTAATCTTATTACAATTTTAGAGAAGTACATTGTTATTTTAAGTGGATTACTTTTCTGAGTAACCCAAAGCTGACGTTTTTTCCAAATCATGACAGTTCATGGTGACAGTTGTCAAGCTCCAAAAAGGACCAAAAAGCATTATTAAAGTAGTCCACACGACTTGTTTACAAAATTCCAAGTCTTCTAAAGCCATACAATAGATTTGTTTGAGTAACGGACCGAAATTCTTTTTTTTCTTAAAAAATTCTCCAAAAATGTACTGTGTAGTGTGGGTATTTGATTTCCATCTGTTTGATTTCCATTTATTTAACTCAACATAAACCAATGTATAGGACCCAAATGCTGTTATCTACACAAGAGGCTCTTTAATTTGAAATAAGATAGACTGTTCTCTCAGTCATCATGGGGTTTCAAGTGGTCTCTGAGATCCTGACATATGCTCCAGATGGCGAATAATCAAAGGTCTTGTCAGAGTTTGATGGATGTTCAAATCAAACAAGTCCATCTGTAGGACAGGAATATGCCTTGGAACCTTTCTCTCTCTCTCTCTCTCTCTCTCTCTCTCTCTACACACACACACACACACACACACACACACACACACACACACATACACACTCTCTCACTCTCTCTATGTTAGTATTTATTCAAATGACTGATTCTGATTCTGCTTTAGTTAACCTTGCAGTGACCTGTCTGTGGGGATTTAATGACTTTTATGTCTTGGTGGGATTTGTTTCACAGTGTCAATAACACATGTGATGTATTTGGTTTGGTTGGGTGAGGTACAGTGTAGGCGGATAAGGGGGGACTTGTGTTTTGCACTGCATCACTGACCACCTCTTAATGGATATAGGAGATTTATGCAAGCAGTCACGAAAAATGTGACTGTGTATCGCTCACAAAGCTCAGCTTCAGAGTGGCTCGTCTGAAAATCTCTGCATATATTTTATCTGTGCCAGCTTTATAGCAGCATAAGTCTGAGGATTTTAACTGAACTGCTGATGGTTTCTGTAACACAATAGAGCCACATCTGAACCATTTTCCAAAACATTAATTAGTTTATACAATCATCTGCTGCATCGTTTTTGAGGGCATTATCAGTATGAATAAATGTTTATGGCAATTTAAAGGTTAATTTTATTTTATTTCTACCCTATTAAGCCAGATTGAAAAAATACAAGGATTTGTCTGCAAGCATTTTCATGTGGAGTTCAAAGTGACGCTTTACGCTGCTTCACGATTGTTGTAACAAAGTGAATAGCTACAGTCCATCGGCAGATTATTATTGTGGAGGATGAGAGTTTAAGAGATTTAATGCCTATTATAATTAATATGCAAACTATGGGGGGACACGTTTTTTAAATTAGTCAAACTCCCACTCAGACTTTGGGAATTGTTAATGTTACTTGAATTGGTGTTGTTTTAGTGCATTTTTATCATGATACTGTGGAAGGCTTCATTTAGAAAATGTTAATAAAGCAATGTAATGTTTCATATTGTTTTGTTTTCTTTCATAAGAAGGAAATACGTGCATTTTGACAGGAAAAGAAATATGTTTAGAGTCAAATTCAACACTTTCAAAGTCTGCAATTAGCTACAAAAAAATATCATATTAATGGCGATTAAAAACAATTATCAGCTGACAGCACTAATAATACATGATCATCATCCAATTTCATTTGCTTCTTATTAAACGTATGACCAGGAATAAGTATCTATCACAATATATATTATAGCTATGATTACAATTATTTATGAAATGGTATAACGCATTACAATGTTTATTACAGTATAATGCATTCCGATTACCTTTATATGGCATAATGGTACATAAAGTATTACAAAGCTGTCTTTTATTTATTTATTTACTTTATCCCAGAATTGATCAAATCGTGTTTGAGAGCTGTAACCGGTTCCGTCACAGCCAGTGTCACTGATAAAAAAACTTGATGAAATCTTTCTTCATTCTACAATTCTCCTTTTTCTATTGATTTGATACAGAATGAGACAGAGTGCCTGTGACCTGATGAAATATGTCAGAAGCAATTTAGCTCTAAGTTCTTTTTGAGAGTCAGAGAGAATTGTGCAGGCTTGATTTATCTGAATTCATTCGCATTCGGATCCTTCAGATCCGAGGGCCTGTTCAAGGGCACAGCAAATGTAAAGAAATCAAATAAACGTTAATATACGGCAGAGGAGAATTTTTTTACTCTTGTACCCTTATTCCAGTAGCTCTTCAGTTTCTTTGAAAATCTATGCAAATGCTTGTCATTAGCAACATAAACAAACTAAAGCTATAAAACCTCCACTTAGGAAAAGGAAATGGTGCTTTGTAAAAAATTAGAGTGCAGAGGTATTTGTAATGATACACGCTAATTTCTAGCTCTAGAAGCTTGCGATCAATAGCTTAAATCGCATGAATTAAACTCCCCTCATAATTTCAATGTGTTATGCAGTCACATTGTGAGATACATTTTGTTTTGTTTTCTTAATTGGAACTGATGACGCTCCAGCCCATTTGTCATTTGTTAACGGCGGTGCAGTATCTGCAGACTCACTGGAATTCTCTGTCAATTAGATCAATAGATTGATCAATCCTGAAGAGCCACAGATGGTTCTGGTGGACTGAAATCTGCTTAACTAGACAGAACAAGCTCTGATAGTGTATTCCACCAGTGCTTGTCACAGCTTTTTTTTCTTGCTCGATCCTTTTAGAACCGATTATGTAAAACTGAATGTTTGAGAGCTGTGCTGAAATTCTGTGTCATATCATATTTCCAGTTTTGGGCAGATTACTTCTGAAATGTAATCTGGTGCTGATTACAAATTACACAATTAAAATTGTAATCAGTAAAGTAATCTTTTAGATGACACTTTTTAAAATAATCGAATCAGATTAATTTGGATTACTTATTGCATTTTTTGATGAAAATCATTAATTTATTTGTATTAGTACCAATTTGCACTCCTTTGATTACACATTAATATATAATAAATCTAACAGCAATTTGCTATTTGTCAGTCCATGAGTCCAATAGTTAAAAAACTATGGTTTTAATAGTATTTCCATAGTGGCTTATAAATCACATGTCCTTACAAAAAAAATTATAATTTGGTAACCAAAGTTTACACCAAAATATCACATTTAATAGAGTGAAAGTATAGTAACCTGGTACAAGCGACCACTGTCATCCAAAAGAAATTACAGTATTATTCTGAAAGCATTCTTGCACTGTTTGAAAGGAAATTCCATATCATTTTAATATGGTTTTACAGTTGTAAAGAAAACTGTAGAAATCTTGGTATCTTGACAAACAATTGGTACATTTTTGTAAGGGTATGTACAGTATGCACATTCCTTGTTCTGATTTTACTCTTGTGTGACTTCAGTTACACTTAAATTAGGTCATATATCATATCACATGGGGTTTTAGTATTCATATTAGTAATTAGTATTTATATTTTGACATATTCTCATTCATATAATTGATGCATATAACATACTGTGCCATATATCGA
This sequence comes from Xyrauchen texanus, assembly GCF_025860055.1. Lineage (NCBI taxonomy): Eukaryota > Metazoa > Chordata > Actinopteri > Cypriniformes > Catostomidae > Xyrauchen > Xyrauchen texanus. The sequence continues at coordinate 30,648,794 of NC_068287.1, forward strand.
CAGTACGCCTTTCGTAGCACTAGCTATTATGCACTCAGCTAATGTACTGCATTCATTACAAAGACTTCCACAAAGTTCATTTTCACAGTTCCTTCTTAATGTGATGCATGAAGCAAAATGTTGGCTGTCATTTGTCATGATTGCATATTTACACATTTTAATCATCTATGCAATAGTTTCCTTATCATGCCATGAGTTCACATTATATGATGTAATACTGTGGCACAAGTATAATATATACTTACTGTACACACATTGATTGATTAGTGCTGAAAGATTATGTGTATTTTTACATTGTAACTGAGCTTGCAAATCCATTGCAGCAGTGTTAAAGATTTATCAAAGCTGGTTTATTGGTTGGGTTATCTTCAGCGGGTTTCTCTCAGACACCATTTGCTGGGTTCTTCTCAGGAATATCCTTTGAATGCAACCTGCTGTGTTTCTCTAGTTTTTGTTATCAACAGTGTTGGGGGGGTTACTTTTCATATGTATTCCACTGCAGATTACAGAACACATGTTGTAAAATGTAATTTGTAACATATTCTTTTACATTACTCAAGGTCAGTAACGTAATCGAAGTACTTTAGATAAATGTAGCACTGGTAGATTTTGTTCACTTGTTTTGACTATAAACAAGTTAATAACAAGTGGAAAAATGAAATCTGCCAGTGTAGTTGGACAGTTTACCAATATTAGAAATACATTCTCTGAAAAAGCCTAAATATCTTATGCAGTGTTGCTTCTAAATTAAGATAAAGCAAATTGATCTTGTTTTAAGGATTTTTCTTGATAGGTAAAATATAATCGTGCCTTGGACAGGTGCATGTAAGGGCTAGAAATAGTATTTTAGCTTAGCATAAAGCTAAATGTTCACATGACAATTTATACAATTTTATTCTCTTTCAACTTACTTCAAACTTACAGTACTTCTCTGTCTGCTTGTATGAATCACATCTTAATAAAATTAAGTGTTTCACTGTTGTTCAAATGCTCCTCATTCACAAATGTTTTCCAACCGAATAGATTAAGTGAAACAAATTACAATAAAATGCAAAGTAATCTCTTCAGTAATCAAAATACTTTTTGACTGTAACTCTATTCTGATTAACAATGATTTCAATTGTAACTGTTGTGGATTAGTTACAAATATTTTGTATTTTAGATATTAAATTCCATTACATGTATTCCGTTACTTTCCAACCCTGTTATCAGGTATAACAGCTTTGTCATACAGATAGTTCCTTGGGCTAAGATTCAGAAAAGCCATGCTACATGATCATCATCAATAAACTCTTTTCCCCACAAGCACTTGGTCTGTTTTACTCTTCTTTATGTAGGCTATTTGAAAAAGTCTGATACATTGGCGAGCCACCCAACATCTGGTCTGCCAAATACAAGATCTAACAGTGCTAATCAAATTCTGCATATGGTGAGGTTGATTACTGCTTAATAAATAATGTGAGGTCTCCACAATGACATCGATCAATTCACATTGGTCAGTTCTCATTAGGTTTTGTTGCTCTGAGCTATGGAAGGGCAGACAAACATAATGGATTTTACTTGCTGCCAGTCTGAGGTTTTCTCCCACATTTTACAGGGCTGTTTTGGAGTCTGGCATGGGTTGAAGCCCCTGTGATAGGTGAAACAGCTGCCGTGCCATATCGTACTCTCTAATAAGCTAGTTTGCCAGGTGAGGCCAGTCCACTGCAAAACACCTCCACCTTAATTACCGATCAGTAACCTTGTCTGAGACATCAAACCCATCATCAGAGCTTTTAACTAAACCATTGGCCTGATCTGGGGACCACACACTGTTAAAGAGATAGCCAAGATATTAGATTTTAATGTTATGAGGCCAGTGTAAAACTCAATATGTTGATTACAATCCACATGTTCTAGGGGTGAGTGAAATGGAATATTTATTTAAGTGATACTATTTCAAAGTATTTATACTGTGACATCATTCAACAACATTATATTACATGAATTTTCAAAATGAACGCTACTGGTGCTTCTGTAAACTTAAAGTACAATAACTTATAGTGTTTGATGGATTTGCAACCACCTGCTGAATAATTGTTTTTATAAATATATAAAATAGCATCTGTTCCCCTTCTGTCATTCACTTGACATTGTGTCAGCTGTAGTGACTTAAGGGGTCTTTCATGAGAGCCTTGTGTGTCTCTGAACTTCAGAAAAGGCCAATGAGAAATTGGCAGACAGAATTTGCATGACCCGCCCCCAGACATACGGTTATAAAGGGAAGCGGGCGTGCGTCTGTCATTCAGATTTTTTCTTTGGAGCCGAGCGGTTGTGTAGCAGGAAGCTGAAGTTCACAACTGTTCCACTCAGCTCTGTTGGCAAAGCACTAATGTTGGATCTATGGCGCATTACCAGTGGCTTTCTCCCTCTCTGCACACTGTGCAGTCCACGCCCCTGGGTGCTTCGACAGCACTTCTGTCTGAAAGAGTGTTCTCTCCTAAAAGAGTATATTTCTCTAAAAGAGTTTCATTTTCACTCACAAAAGAGCAATACACAGCAGGTGTTGATCATTTCCTTTTCAGGACACGTCTTTTTAAAGATGCTTTTCCACCTCTGTGTAGTTCCTGTATGCGGTCGATATCTCTCCAAGACTGACGGTCATAGAAGCTGCCTGGTGTGCCTGGGTAGCGATCACACGGAGGCAGTGTTTGTGGATGGTTCATGTACTCACTGCGAGAACATGACCATGGCAGTGTTGCAGTAGCGGTTTTCATTTCTTAAAGTGAATGCCACTTCAGCTGCCCCCCCGCGTCGCTCCTTCTTCCCACGGGATTGAGGACGACCCGGCTGGCGATGGAGGCGATTTAGGGATGGCAGCAGGCTCGGTTTCAACAGGTAAATCGAACCACCCGCCCCGGCACGCTCGCTTGCTTCCGTCCAGGCTCGAGGTGAGAGTGGCTTGAGTCATGGCCAGCCAGTGTTCTCCCTCGGTACCTTTCATCCCAGAAGTGCATGACGATTTGACTTTTACTGCTCGGAACCGGCCTCCTCACTCGTCCGCTCTCACTACCCTTGACGGTGGGGCGGGACACGGTTACCCGGAGGTCCTCCAGGTGGACAGAGTGGTTGCGATCCACCTGTGCCCCGAGAATGCCGCCACCTTGCCGGATCGCCTGGTACTCCCCTCCAAGGCTTGTAGGATGACAGCGCCACCGGACAGGCCACCTCCACCCTGCATGCCATGGCTCTCCTGCAGGTCCTCCAAACCAAGGCACTTAAAGAACTGCACCTGGGTAATCCCGACCACAGGACTGCACTCTGTCACCGACCTCGCTCTCAGAGCAACGAAGATCACAGCAAGAGCACTCGGGTGGGCAAGGGTCCAGGAATGCCACCTCTGGCTGAACTCGAGATGCGCAGCGTTGACAAGGCCTGCGTTTTCAACGCCCCTGTCTCCCAGCTTGGCCTCTTTGCCCAGCAGTTTTCTGCGGTAAAGAGGCAGATGGATGCTATCTCTCACACCATGGCGCGGCACTGCCCCAGCGCAGCCTGCGCATCCCCCTGCATCCAAACAACAGGCAGCTCTGCCTCAACCCGTTCCATCTATCAGGGAACGGAGGTTACAACAGTAACCATAATGTTTATCTTTCTGTCTTTCAGCTATGTGTTAGAGAGTGTGTTAGTTACAGTATATTACTAACTGAGAAGGTAAATAACATACAAAAGAGTCTATAACTGGGCAAATCCATTTCTTCAGTTCAATACAACTTTAAATGGTGAAGAGCAATCTGGGACATTGGGTAAATTAAGACTCTTAAGATCTGGTTGGAGTAAATTGCACAAGTCGTAAAAGCAAAAATTACCCTAATACTTTCAACAAAGGAAAATATATCAACGCAGGGTTACAGGACTCAAGCCTGAAATCCCCAGTGAACAAGCAAAGTAGGTAGTGACATGGAAAAACACTATGTAAGGATAAAACTTTAAGGGCAATCAATACTCAAAGCTGTGTGAAAGCTTTTTCTACTGGTGACTTGGTAAAATAAGTGTTCAAATACATTTAACATACACAATGGTTGATCCTGCTTTAATAGTGTTTTATTGAGGAAAAAATAGCCAAAATAACAATGGAGGGCCAAATATAAATGGATGCAAACTATTGCTTAAAACAGAATACAGGGGTTATTTATTGATTATTTAGTGATTTCTTCATTAATTTGATGATTTTATAAATTTTTATTTATTTGCGCTCAGTAACTTTTTGCTTATTTCATCTAGGACTTGCAATGACACCTAGTGGTGTGGTTGCAGCATCATTCAAACTCAGTAGTTTTCAGTCACAGATGCCATTGTAGAAATTAACTATTGGTAATTCACAGCCAGCCATGATTCATTTAATCCAAGAGTGAAAGTGTCAAATAACAGGCTGGTTACTGGGATCAAGCGAGTAGTATTTGACTGATCATGTAGAATAAAACTTTTATAAAGTTACTGATATGACTGGATTCTTCATTGCATGTGAGAGCTCATGATTTTATATATATATATATATATATATATATGTGTGTGTGTGTGTGTGAGCGTGTATTTATCACTTTGTGGGGACCAAATGTCCCCATAAGGATAGTAAAACCTGAAATTTTTGACCTTGTGGGGACATTTTGTCGGTCCCCATGAGGAAAACAGCTTATAAATCATACTAAATTATGTTTTTTGAAAATGTAAAAATGCAGAAAGTTTTCTGTGAGGGTTAGGTTTAGGGGTAGGATTAGGTTTAGGGGATAGAATATAAAGTTTGTACAGTATAAAAACCATTATGTCTATGGAAAGTCCCCATAAAACATGGAAACCAAACATGTGTGTGTGTGTGTGTGTGTGTGTGTGTGTGTGTGTGTGTGTGTGTGTGTGTGTGTGTAAAACTTTTTTTAATGAGGAAAACATTACTGAGTGCCCCTTTAAATATTTACGTAATTATTTAATTTTGAGTTATTTGGCCCTCCATAAATAGCTGCCCATATTGTGTGTGAAAAGTTACTTAATATTAACTTCTTGTTTATACATCTGTTGTATAAAAGCCATTTCACATGTACAATTGTGCTGCTGTATTACTGTTGTATTATGGTGATCCCAGTTATCAAATAGTCTCTCAGAGTCAAATAATGTCATAATGATTATAAAGATGGTTCAGTAACAGCTGGCCAGAGTAATAAATATGCACAATATCCAGCAGGGAGAGCACTCCTGTGGGTTAACCTTTTTTTTTTTTACTATCAAGAACCATATGCCACTTATGTCATGTTGTCTTGTTTTCTTTATAGGTTTGATGTTTAAAGAATCAAATAATTATTTTTTGTTAAACCAGTGTGGGCACTCAATGTTCTGATTAAACAGAAATTTTACAATAACACAACTTCTTATAGCCACAATTGCCCATTCACGCACGCCACTTTCTCCAAAACTGAGAGCAATGAAATACAAGTAACGGGAATGTGTGTTTAAAATACAAAATATAAGTAACTGTATTCCACTACAGTTACAATTTAAATCAATGGTATTTAGAAAATAGATACATTCAAAAAGTATTTTGATTACTGAAGAGATTACTGTGCATTTTATTGTTATTTGTTTCATTTAATTTTTAATCCTTTCAGATGTAAAAATGTATAACTATAAATTATGCAATCCAAAGTGCATTTGAACCGTGGTGAAACACTTTCTTATGACGTGTTACATTCATACAAGCAGACAGAGAAATAAGTCTGAAGTAAGTTTGGAGCATAAGAAATAGAAATACACCTTATAAATTGTCAGCTTTATGCTAAGCTAAAATGCTATTTCTAGCCATTTTACATGCACGTTACAGTCACGATCAGATTTTTTATCAAGAAAATTAATGTTGGATAATCATTTCTTTTTCTTGTAAGACCTTTGATATTAGGACAAAAGTCATATTCTTGATAATAGTTTTTGTATTTTTTTCCTGTTAAAATATCTAAAAATCCTTTAAACAAGATCAATTAGATTAATCTTGTTTTAGAAACAACACTGTATAAGATATTTAGGTTTTACAGAGAATGTATTTTTAACATGTGTATTTTGTCTTACTGTACTGGCAGAGTTTTTATAGTCAAAACAAGTGAAAAAATCTACCAGTGCTGAAGAAGTAATCCAAAGTATTTAGAATATGTTACTGACCTTGAGTAATCTAACGGAATACATTACAAATGACATTTTACAGCATGTATTCTGTAATCTGTAGTGGAATACATTTCAAAAGTAACCCTCCCAACCCTGTCTATCTGCTGCATACATAGACCATTTGTTTGTTTGGTTCTTGTGGTGGTTTACTGTGCGGAGTACTGGGAAATGACAGTTCAATCATTTCTTTGAAAAGCTTCTTGTTTGATACTGAAATCACACAATGGATTCTGTTACAAGCTGACAGCAAAAATCTGTTGAACAGAGTGGAGAGGGAATCTTATTCCAGACAAGCTATCAGAATTCTGAGTATGACTCTCAAAAGCATCCCAGGCTCAGAGAGCTGTGTATTCTTTCTGCTTGTTTATAATAAACAATGCATCAAGATTTTATTCTTCAGCACATTTTTCTTTCCCTCTGGTGGAAACATAGCACTCTGTTGAGTATTGTCAGAGATGGATACACATTGGAGAAAGATACCCTGCTTGCTTGACAGGATGCCCAGTCTTGGAGACTGAAATGGGTAAGTTTAGGGGTAGGATGCCTTTGAAATGATCTGCATTACTCTGCATGAAACTGCAATTTGTCAGAGGTAGCTTGTTAAGCTAAAACAAGGATCATAAGCTTGCAAAACCTGTACATAACTACACACACAAAAGAAAAATCACATATGAGATCCCTATCACAATTGTCTCTCCTATACACCAAGGGGCGTAGATTCCGGGGGAATCCATGATCAATGGAAACAATGACATTAAGTGAAGAGCGAATTGAAGTATCCTGCTTCTTGGATCTCAGTTTGTATTTAGATTTTCCAAGATACAGTCTGCAATTAAACTGCAGAGATTTCAATGTGAACTCAAAACAAATTCTTCAAAATCTAATTATGTGGACTATTCAGGACAATGTATAGCTCTATCTGTACTATTACTGTCAACAATTGTCTAATTTGTGTCTAATTTTATTTCTCCAAAGAGAAACATCTGAAACCATTTTTATACTTCAATAAACATAAACTGTGATGTCCATTGCTTTTTCTGAGCTACGAGAAAGCAACCTCTGAGCAATTAAACTTTCCTCTTGGTGAGTAGCTTTCTCTCAGTGTCTTCATTACCATGACTGACTGAGCAGAACAATTTTTCAGTCTGAAAAGAAGATCAGTGCTACATGTTAGAGACAAGGAGGAGACTGCTCTAGAACAGGTAACTGTGAACAACGGAATGGCTGAGAAAAAAAAAGAAAAGAAAAAACTACAGATGACAAGCATAAAAAATTCCCAGAGAACACTTTACCTCTGCTGCCATCTACTGCCAAGACAGAGTCAATTTAAAATGATACCTGCAAAAAATAATAATTTAAAAAATATCAATAGCTCAAGATTGCTATGGAATGGGGGGAATGTCACCATTCTTTCTTTCATGGACTCAAGATGAACATACATTATTGTACTTGAAGTTATAATAATATAAGCAATCAGCAATATAAGTAGTACACAAAAGATATCTTTCACAAAAAGAACAAATAAGTCTTTGCATACAGTATTCCAAGTGCTTACTATTTAATTAATCAATAGTAGCCTTTTTTATGCTTTTTATTTTTGCAAAAGACTATGTACAAATTGTACATCAAGAAAGAGGAATAATACAAAAACCTGATGTTATTTTGAATAATCATATAACCATTCTCAACATATTCTACAAATAACATGTGCAATTCATTCATTTACGTTATATTTTATTTCAAATAAAGTGGAAAGAAAGGAAAGGCATCGTTTCCTTTTTTTTATATTAAATGAGATTGGACATCATACCTCATATTTTAACTAATTAAAAAAAAAAAAATCAAGAATCTAAAGGAAACAATATCTAAATCAATGTATATTTTGAAGCAAATCTCATTTATGTTCACATTCCAGAATTGTATTATCAATTATAAATGTTCTGGCTTTCTGCCGCTTTTTTGTAATCTGTTGCAAAGCTACTATTCTGATTAGCTCAAATATGTATTATGTTCAGTTTTATTTATTAAGGATAGTGGCATTTTACCCAAAATAAGCATTTCTAGTTGTATTTCTATTGTAAATAATAAATTATCCTGTCTAATCACTTCATTCATAAGTTCTCAATTTAGAGCATCTGTATAGAATTTGACTGTAATGAGCCTTTTTTTCTCCACAATTTCTCCAACAATCCCCTTTAACCATGCTTTTGTATTTACTTTGAATAACATGTGTTATAAAAAAATCTAATTTGTATCTTCCAAGAATATTCCCTCCAAACACTGGATTAAGTATGAAATTTATAATATGATATTTCTTCCGAGACTTGCTGATTAATTCGTATTTTTTAATTCATCCTCCCACCTTCATATAATTTTATTGTGTGTCTTGGATATTTCATTCAAACATTTGTATTGAATTAGTTGTTTGTATCAATTATATAATGTATAAATTGATGCATTTCGTTTTTTATTTATTTTACTTCAACTTGTAACGAACCCCGCCCCTTCAGTTCGCCCCGATCTCACGAACGTGCACGCTCGTTCTGAGCCCGCGAGCGTTCACGCTCGTTTTGATTCCTCGAGCTCTCACGCTCGCACGCAATCTCTCCCCGCGGGCTCACATGCCCGATCCCAATCGCCAGAGTATTGATTACACCTGCACTCGTCCCAATCACCACATCATTGTTTACACCTGCACTCACCTCTTTAAATACCACAGCACATTCGTCTCACTCTTGTTGGTTATTGTTTAGTTACCCCTTCACTTTGCCAGCACTAGTGTTCCCCTAGCTCCCCCTGTTTATTCTACTTGTTAGATTACTGCGTTTATTCTGATTACCCCGGCTTTGACCCCTTGCTTTCCTTGACCACTCTATTGTAGATTTGCCCTTTTGTAATATCCTGATTTTCCCGGCTCTCGACTCTACGCTTTCCTCGACCATTCTCCCTCTGGATTTTCCCCACTGTACCTTCGCCTGCTTTTTATCTAATAAAGCAGTTTTGACTTGCATTGTGACTGTCTCGTCTTGTGTGTGTGTGTGTGTACGGGTTACAGAATAACCAACCTCACCGCGGACAGTCTCAATGGAACCCACCGAGGATTTCCGCAGCTCATTAGAGCGGAATTTCACGGCACTTTCCGCCCAGGGATCTACGGTCGGCCAACACGACCAAACACTCGCGGCTCAGGGACAGCAGATACGGGAGATCCTGCAGACAGTACGTGCGATTTCTGATCAATTTTTGCCTGTTCCGCCTGTACCTGTCCCTGTGTCCGTTGATGTGCCCACTGTATTCCCCAGCGCACGGCAATGGGCTACCGCGTTGCGGGCCGTGGAGAGCCCTCTATTATTATCATACAGCCAATTTTGTCACCAAATTGCCGTGGTCTTTGATCACCCGGCAGCTGGCCGAGATGTCGGCAGCCGCCTCATGTTTTTAAAGCAGGCGTCGCGCACAGCCGCCGCCTACGCACTTGATATTCGCACCCTTGCCGCGGGTAGTGGGTGGAGCGACCCGGCTCCGTTGACTGTGTACCGCCTGGGGTTGAATGACCGGCTCCAGATGGAGTTAGCGTGCCGCGGCGAGTCACTGTCCCTGGAGGACTACATTCAGCTCTCCATTACCGTTGACATCCTGCTTCGGGACCGTGCTCTTCGGAGCCCCCCTGTCGTTCACGAGCCTTTGGCGGCTCGCAACCCTCCTAAACCCGTGACTCCCGAGCACTCTTCCCCAGCCGAGCCCATGCAGCTTGGCTGCGCCCCACTAACCCAGGCGGAGCGAACCAGACGGATGACGCTGAACCTCTGCCTGTACTGTGGCAACCCGGGGCACCGCGTTGATTCCTGCCAGCTCTGCCCCCGGCACGCCCTCTGTAGAAGTCAGGTGAGAACGTCCGTTTTCCTCAACATTACCCAGAAGCAAGTCTGCCTTCCAGTAACGTTGACTTTTAATGAGGTCTCTTTTTCTACCCCAGCCCTAGTTGATTCCGGGACAGCGGGAAACTTTTTAGACGGTGGCTTGGTCCAGGAGCTGTCCATCCCCCTCTGTCCGGTCGTGCCTCCCCTCAGAGTCAACTCTCTGGATGGGGCACCCCTCGGATCGGGTCTCATCACCCTCCGGACCATGCCATTGTCCCTCCAAGTGGGCCTTTTCCACATGGAGGTAATCCAGTTTTTTATTATACACTCCCCTAGAGACCCAGTGGTTTTAGGCCATCCCTGGTTAGCGCTCCATGACCCCCACATTTCCTGGTGCACGGGGGAGCTGTTGTGCTGGACGGACCACTGCCTATCCCACTGTATTTCCCTTCCTGTGTCCTCCACCTCGGTAGAGAGCCCCGAAGTGGAATGAACGGTTACCATCCCGCCAGAGTACTCTGCGTTTGCTGACGTGCTCGCGAAGACCCAGGTTAGTCTTCCCCCCCCACCGTAGTGTGGACTGTGCCATTGAGCTCCTTCCGGGGATCCCACTCCCCAAAAGCCGAGCCTACCCCCTCACATTACCAGAAACCAAGGCCATGGAGGATTATATCAACGAGGCGCTCAAGCTGGGCATCATCCGGCCATCCACCTCCCCGGTGGCATCCGGTTTCTTCTACGTGGGCAAAAAGGATGGCGGACTTCGCCCCTGCATTGACTACCGGGCCCTAAACAAGGCCACCCTGAAGTTCGCCTACCCCCTACCTCTCATCCAACCGTCCCTCGAGCAAGTCAGTAAGGCGAAGGTCTTCACGAAGCTCGACCTCAGGAGTGCATACAACCTCGTGCGCATCCGCAAGGGGGACGAGTGGAAGACGGCGTTCATCACCACTAGGGGGCACTATGAATATTTGGTGATGCCGTACAGCCTCGCCAATGCCCCTTCCGTGTTCCAGTCGTTCATGAACGACGTCTTCCGAGACATGCTAGACCTCTTTCTCATCGTCTACATTGACGACCTGCTGATCTACTCCGCCATGCTCTCGGAGCACACCGTCCACGTCTCGAGGGTGCTGCAGAGACTACGTGAGCACGACCTGTTTGTCAAGGCCGAAAAGTGTGCCTTTCACGGCCCCTCTGTCTAATTCTTGGATTACGTCCTGTCAGCGGGAACCATGGAAATGGAGACCGACAAGGTGGCTGCGGTTCTGTCTTGGCCCGAACCGAGCACGCTCAAAGAACTCCAGCGGCTCTTGGGCTTCGCCAACTACTGCCGGCATTTTATTAGGGACTTCGGCAAAATCGCCACACCCCTCACGTCCCTCACACGGGGCAACCCGAAGTTTCTCACCTGGGACGCACCTGCCCAACAAGCCTTCCAGGCCCTTAAGGAGGCCTTCACGACCTCACCGGTCCTTCAGCAGCCTGACCCCACTCTCCCGTTCGTGGTGGAGATAGATGCCTCTGAGGTAGGGGTGGGAGCTGTACTCTCCCAACCTCACAGGACTCCTGCCAAGTTAAACCCGTGTGCGTTCTACTCCCACAAGCTGCCCCCCGAACAGAACTACGACGTCGGGAATAGAGAGCTGCTGGCCATCAAGTTGGCCCTTGAGAAGTGGCGCCATTGGCTGGAGGGCTCTAGGTTCCCCTTTGTCGCCTTCACCGATCACAAGAACCTCGAGTATCTCCGCGCAGCTAGCGGTTAAACCCTCGACAGGCCCGGTGGGCTATGTTCTTCACCCGGTTCAACTTTACCGTAACCTTTCGACCGGGCTCCCAGAACCTCAAGGCGGATGCCCTGTCTCGCCTGTTTGACCGGGGCTCCGAGACCCCCGAGTCAGAAACCATCCTCCCCACGTCGTGCATCGTAGCACCCGTCCAGTGGGAACTGACGGAGGCCATCCTACAGGCTCAAGACGAGGAGCCCGCGCCTCCTCAGACCCCCCCAACAGGGTATATGTCCCCACCGCTATTCGCCCCCAGCTCATACAGTGGGTACACACCTCACTTTGTTCTGGCCACCCGGGGATTACCCGATCCACCCAGCTGCTCGCTAGGAGATATTGGTGGCCCTCACTCAAGGACGACATTTCCGACTTTGTCCTCTCTTGTCCAGTTTGTGCCCAGTCCAAAACGCCCCGTCACCTTCCCGCAGGTCTCCTCCAGCCGTTGCCAGTACCTGACCGTCCGTGGTCCCACATAGCCATGGACTTCATCACGGACTTGCCCCCCTCCGACGGCCGGAATGAGATCCTTGTGGTCGTTGACCGTTTCTCCAAGATGTGCCGCCTCATCCCTCTGCCCGGGTTGCCCAACGCATCTCAGCTGGCCGACCTGGTGATCACCCACGTCTTCCGGAACTTCGGCATTCCTGAGGAGATCACCTCTGATCGGGGTACCCAGTTCACCTCTCGCTTCTGGCGAGCTTTCAGCGACCGGCTGGGTATCCAACTCAACTTCTCCTTGGGATACCACCCTCAAACCAATGGCCAAACCAAGCGCCTCAACCAAGAGGTAGGCAGGTACCTGAGGGCCTACTGTGCCCAAAGCCAAGGCAGCTGGCACACCTACCTCCCCTGGGCCGAGTACGCCCAGAACAGTCTGGTCAGCTCGTCCACACACCTCACTCCCTTCCAGTGCGTCCTGGGCTACCAGCCACCTCTATTCCCATGGGAGGCTAACCCCAGCGACGTTCCGGCGGTGGATGCCTGGGCCCAGAGAAGTGCCCAGGTCTGGAGAGCCACCCATGATCGGATACAACGCTCTGTCCAAACCCAAAAGGCTAAGGCAGACCGCCGACGCCGTCCTGCCCCCCTGTTCCATCCGGGCCAAAGGGTTTGGCTCTCCACCCGTGACATCCGCCTCTGGCTGCCGTCCAAGAAGTTAAGTCCCAAATACATCGGCCCCTTTAAAATATTGTCACGTATTAACCCTGTCACATACAAGTTACTTTTACCACCCCGCTACAGAATTTGCCCTGTGTTCCATGTATCCCTTCTCAACCAGTGCACTACAGCCCCATGTTCCCACCCACGGCAGCCCTGACACCCCCTCCACCACTCGATGTCAGTGGTCAGCCCGCCTATACGGTCCGGGAGCAGTCCTGAGGAGCAGTCGTGGGTACGATCGAGAGATGTCTTGGATCCAGCTCTTAAACTGGACTACCACCGCCAACATCCCGATCGTCCCGCACCACTTCCCAGAGGTCGCGCTCCTTGCAACCAAGCGCGGCCGTCAGGAGCCGTCCGTAGCAGAGGGGGAGTACTGTAACGAACCCCGCCCCTTCGGTTCGCCCCGATCTGGGCCCTCTCGTTCTGAGCCCGCGAGCGTTCACGCTCGTTTTGATTCCTCGAGCTCTCCCGCTCGCACGCAATCTCTCCCCGCGGGCTCACATGCCCGCTCCCAATCGCCAGAGTATTGATTACACCTGCACTCGTCCCAATCACCACATCATTGTTTACACCTGCACTCACCTCTTTAAATACCACAGCACATTCGTCTCACTCTTGTTGGTTATTGTTTAGTTACCCCTTCACTTTGCCAGCACTAGTGTTCCCCTAGCTCCCCCTGTTTATTCTACTTGTTAGATTACTGCGTTTATTCTGATTACCCCGGCTTTGACCCCTTGCTTTCCTTGACCACTCTATTGTAGATTTGCCCTTTTGTAATATCCTGATTTTCCCGGCTCTCGACCCTATGCTTTCCTCGACCATTCTCCCTCTGGATTTTCCCCACTGTACCTTCGCCTGCTTTTTATCTAATAAAGCAGTTTTGACTTGCATTGTGACTGTCTCGTCTTGTGTGTGTGTGTGTGTGTGTGTGTGTGTATGGGTTACACAACTTCTGTTAATTAATATCTTCTTACCTGTAAACAATTAAAAAAATAAATAATAATTTGGAAGCTAAGACATTTTTGCTAGGTTAGAAAAGGTATCCATTCCTTTATCAGTGAACAGTTGGTGATATCTTTTCAGACCTCTATCTGCCCAAAACTTAAATGTAGTATCTAATCTATTTTAAGAGAGCACATGTTACACCACTCTTTGTCTCTCTCCACTGGCTGCCGGTTCATGCACGTACTAAATTCAAGGCCCTGATGCTGGCATACAAAACAGTCACTAGGTCTGCTCCAGCATACCTAAAAACATTTATGCAGAGCTACGTTCCCATCAGAAGCCTGCGGTCGGCTAAGGAACGTCGCCTTGTCGTACCAAAACAAAGAGGCACCAAAACACTTTCCCGGACTTTCAGTTTCATCATACCACGGTGGTGGAATGACCTTCCAACTCAATCCAGGAAGCTAACTCACTCTCTATCTTCAAAAAACGGCTAAAAACACATCTTTTCCAAAAGCACTTAACCGGTCACAAAAAAAAAAAATAATAATAATATTTAAATTTCTTGTTGCACTTAAATCCGTTTTGTATACTATTCTGATGATAGTGAAACTTTGTAGTATGGCACTTTTTGTACCACTGTCTCCTTAAGATGATTCACTGATGTTTTTCCTCTTTTGTAAGTCGCTTTGGATAAAAGCGTCTGCCAAATGAATAAATGTAAATGTGGCATGAAATCAGTGTCTTTAGCAGTTTCTTGTAAATTAACTGTATCTTTCTTAGTTTTACTATTTGTATATATATATATATATATATATAACCAAATTCAAAAAGTACTATTAATACAAATATTATCTATTGATTTAAACATGTTACTTTGTAGAAACAGGGATGTAGGTTCCCCATTTGATACATTTCCACCTTCCTCCAGTTCACTTTAGATACTTCATGAATTAAAATCAATATATGTTGAATATATGTTTCCCTCTCCGGGAACCAGCACCTTATCGTGGTGGAGAGGTTTGTGTGCCCTTATGATCCTGAGGGTTGTGTTGTCTGGAGCCATGTGCTCCTGGTAGGGTCTCCCAAGGAAAAGTGGTCTCAGGTGAGGGGCCAGACTAAGAATGGTTCACAAATGACTCATGGATAAAACGGTAAGAGGAGGAGTTAACCTGCCCGGAGGAAGCCCGGGGCCCCCGTCTGGAGCCAGGCCCAGATGGAGGGCTCGTCGGTGAGCGCCTGGTGGCCGGGCTTGTCACGGAGCCCGGCCGGGCACAGCCCGAAGAAGTGACGTGGAACCCCCTCTACATCCCTTGGGCCCACCACCCATTGGAAGAACCGCAGGAGTCGGGTGCGCTGTCATATGGGCGGCAGTGAAGGCCGTGGGACACGACGGACCAGACCCGGGCAGCAAAGGCTTGCTCTGGGAACGTGGAATGTCACCTCACTGGGGGGAAGGAGCCGGAACTAGTGAGGGAGGTGGAGCGTTACCAGTTGGATCTGGTGGGGCTTACATCGACGCACAGTTTTGGCTCTGGATCCGTACTCCTGGATAGGGGATGGACTCTATTCTTCTCTGGAGTTTCCCAGGGTGTGAGGCGATGGGCGGGTGTGGGGATACTCACGAGTCCCCGGCTGAACGCCACTATGTTGGAGTTTACCCCGGTGGACGAGAGGGTCGCCTCCCTACGCCTACGGGTTGTGGGGGGAAAACTCTGACCGTTGTCTGTGCATATGCAGTATATCCGAACATCAGTTCAGAGTATTCGGCCTTCTTGGAGACCCTGAATGGAGTCCTGAATAGGGCCCCAGTAGGGGACTCCATAGTGATGCTGGGTGACTTCAACGCACACGTGGGAAATGACAGGGACACCTGGAAAGGCGTGATTGGGAGGAACGGCCTCCCTGATCTAAACTCAAGTGGATGTTTGTTATTAGACTTCTGTGCTAGTCATGGATTATCTATAACAAACACCATGTTCGAACATAAGGATGCTCATAAGTGTACGTGGTACCAGAGCACCCTAGGCCGAAGGTCGATGATCGATTTTGTAATCGTGTCCTCGGATCTGAGGCCATATGTTTTGGACACTCAGGTAAAGAGAGGGGCAGAGCTGTCAACCGATCACCATCTGGTGTTGAGTTGGGTCAGGGGGTGGGGAAAGACTCTGGACAGACCTGGGAAGCCCAAGTGAGTAGTGCGGGTGAACTGGGAACGTTTGGAGGAGATCCCTGTCCGCGAGATCTTCAACTCACACCTCCGGCGGAGCTTTTCAGGCATCCCTGCGGAGGTTGGGGACATTGAACCGTAGTGGGCAATGTTCAAAGCTTCCATTGCCGAAGCCGCGGTGGAAAGCTGCGGCCTCAAGGTTTTAGGTGCCGCAAGGGGTGGTAATCCTCGAACACCGTGGTGGACACTGGTGGTCAGGGAAGCCGTCCAACTGAAGAAAGAGGCCTTCCGGGATTTGTTGTCCCGGAGGTCTCCAGAGGCAGTTGCAAGGTACCGACAGGCCCGAAGGGCTGCGGCCTCGGCCGTGAGGGAGGCAAAGCAGTGGGTGTGGGAAAAGTTCGGAGAAGCCATGGAGAAGGACTTTTGGTCCGCACCAAAGTGCTTCTGGAAAACCGTCCGCCACCTTAGGAGGGGGAAATGGGGAACCATTCAAGCTGTATACAGCAAAGATGGGACGCTGTTGACCTCAACTGAGGAGGTTATTGGGTGGTGGAAGGAACACTTTGAAGAACTCCTAAATCCCAACACGCCTTCTATGGTAGAGGCAGAGCTGGAGGATGATGGGGGATCAGATTCTATTTCCCTGGGGGAGGTCACTGAGGTAGTCAAACAACTCCGCAGTGGCAAAGCCCCGGGGATTGATGAGATCCGACCAGAAACGCTGAAAGCTTTGGATGTGGAGGGGGTGTCATGGATGACACGCCTCTTCAACATTAGCGTGGAAATCTGGGACAGTGCCTAAGGAGTGGCAGAACGGGGTGGTGGTTCCCTCTTCAAAAAGGGGATCAGAGAGTGTGTGCCAACTACAGGGGTATCACACTTCTCAGCCTCCCTGGTAAAGTTTACTCCAAGGTGCTGGAGAGGAGGGTTCGGCCGATTGTCGAACCTCGGATTGAAGAGGAACAATGCGGTTTTCGGTCCTGGCCGTGGAACGACGGACCAGATCTTTACTCTCGCAAGGATCCTGGAGGGGGCCTGGGAGTATGCCCATCTGGTCTACATGTGTTTTGTGGATCTGGAGAAGGCGTATGACTGGGTCCCCGGGAGATACTGTGGGAGGTGCTGCGGGAGTACGGGGTGGGGGATCCCTTCTTAGGGCTGATCCAATCCCTGTACGCCCAAAGCGAGAGCTGTGTCCGGGTCCTCGCACGAAGTCGAAGTTCATTCCATGTGGGGTTGGTCTCCGCCAAGGCTGCGCTTTGTCACCAATCCTGTTTGTGATATTCATGGACAGGATATCGAGGCGTAGTCGGGGTGGGGAAGGTGTGCGGTTCGGTGGGCTGGGGATCTCGTCGCTGCTTTTTGCAGAAGATGTTGTCTTCATGTCATCATTGGTCCGTGACCTTCAGCTCTCACTGGATCGCTTGGCAGTTGAGTGTGAAGCAGCTGGGATGAGGATTAGCACCTCTAAATCTGAGGCCATGGTTCTCAGCAGGAAACCGATGGAGTGCGTACTCCAGGTAGGGAATGAGGTTTTGCCCCAAGTGAAGGAGTTCAAGTACCTTGGGGTCTTGTTCACGAGTGAGGGGACAATGGAGCGGGAGGTTGGCCGGAGAATCGGGGCAGCGGGGGCGGTATTGCACTCGCTCTATCGCACCGTTGTCACGAAAAGAGAGCTGAGCCGAAAGGAAAAGCTCTCGATCTACCGGTCAATTTTTGTTCCTACCCTCACCTATGGTCATGAAGGTTGGGTCATGACCGAAAGAACTAGGTCGCGAGTACAAGCGGCCGAAATGGGCTTCCTCAGAAGGGTGGCGGGCTTCTCCCTTAGAGATAGGGTGAGGAGCTCAGTCATCCGTGAGGAGCTCGGAGTAGAGCCGCTGCTCCTTTGGCGTTGAAAGGAGTCAGTTGAGGTGGTTTGGGCATCTGGTAAGGATGCCCCTGGCCGCCTCCCTAGGGAGGTGTTTCAGGCACGTCCAGCTGGGAGGAGGCCTCGGGAAGACCCAGGACTAGGTGGAGAGATTACATCTCCACACTGGCCTGGGAACGCCTCGGGGTCCCCCAGTCAGAGTTGGTTAATGTGGCTTGGGATAGGGAAGTTTGGGGCCCCCTGCTGGAGCAGCTGCCCCCGCGACCCGACTTCGGATAAGCCGTTGAAGATGGATGGATGGATGGATGGATATGTTGAATTTGGGCAGCTTTATAATAATGTATTAAATTTGGGAATTCTGGTTCCCCAAGCCTTTTTGACAGCTTAAGATTTGTTAGACTAAATCTAGGTTTCATATTATCCCAATACAGTACTGTGCAAAAGTCTTAGGTATGTTTTACAAAAACATTTATCTTAAGATATCTATATCTTCAGCTTTAGTGTGTCAACAGTAAATATAAATGTTGAAATGAAGAACAGGGAGCCCTGCAACAGATGTCATGACCTTCACAAGCCCCCCACTGAACATCAAGACAGTCTGGGATTAAATGAAGAGATAGAAGCATTTGAGACAGCGGAAATAGATAGAAGAACTGTGGTGAATTCTCCAAGAAGCTTGAAACATCCTATATGCCAACAACCAAGAACAACTGTGTCCAGGTGTACCTTGGAGAATTGGTGCTGTTTTGAAAGCAAAGATGGTCACAACGAATATGGATTTATCTTTGAGATGTTTACTGGACTTTGTATGACATTAAGTGATAAATGAAAACTATTTATGGCATTACTTTTTAAGACATCCTCACAATGCAACTTTTTCACCAGTGCTTAAAACTTTTTCACAGTACTGTATATTTACAAAGTAATTCATTCCATTGTCTACAAACACTTTTTGATACACTTACTTACTGGTCGATTTGGAAACAGTCTAAATACATACAAAATCTTTAATATTTTAAATACATTTAAGCTTTTAAAATTAATGTGTGTTCTTGTTGTGGGTCTATATGAATTCACTTAGTCATATTAAAACAATGTCTGGTGCACAGTTTAAATTAATTTAAATTTCAGCAGATGATCAACAGCAGAGAGATAAATCCTGCTGAGTCTCTCACAAGAAGTGAATTGCGTTCTCTCACAGGATTGGTTGTGTTGTGCAAACATTCAAGTGCATGAGCCCTTAGTCTAATATTAATGTCAGAATCGAAGCCTGAGTTGACAGAGAGAGATGATGAGCTGCATCATGGTACCAGTTAAGACAGATTGGATTGGTTCGAATTTGTCAACCTGAGTTTGTTCAGCGTTCTTCATGGTACAGGCCTCAGGGCTACTTTAAATCCGCAAAGCACGTATGCATTATTTCAGGATGTGTTTTTAAATCCACATTCCGATTCTATGGTAAAACACATGACTCGTGATGAAATCCAAGTGCTCTCATAGTGATTATGACTTCTGAAGACTTTAACTAAAGCCCTTGAATGCAATACTTTTATGACTATATTATATAAATGTATCTCTGAAGGGAACTAACTGTCTTCAGAAAAGTTTTGATGGCACGTTCTTTTCATCTTACCTCTGTATAATGCATAATAAAGTATTGTTTATAAGCACAGGGCTGCTTTGTATACAAGCTTTACCAGGGTAACAGATATAGTTCTGCTGCATAAGCATCACCTACTGTCAGAGAGAGAATTTGCATTTTCATTCAGCCCGTCTGCCATTTTTGTTAGATCAATGTGAAAATCTGACTGCATTTTTACACAGCATACACACAGTGTTATACATTTTAATCGGTTAATTCTAAAAATCTAAACAATTCAGAAAATAAGGTATCTAGAAGTATTCACAGTATTTTTAAGAGACCACTATAAAAAATATTTTGCATGTTCATTAACGCAATTTACCATATGTATATAGAAATATATAGATTTACATGACATAGTATAGTATTGTTATAGTATAACACATTACTGTTATACAATTCATATAAAAATTAATGTAAAGATATGTCTATAAGTTCATCTTTTCAGAGCAGAAATAAATATTTATTTAAAAATGAACCTCTATTTATTTTAGTACTGTGGCTTGACTCCACTTGACTTGAAACTCATCAGGACTCGACTTGACTTGATTTGTCTACACTGCATTGAGACTTAATGGTTAAGGCTTGTGACTTTAACATGTATGAATTGCTCCCACCTCTGGTAAACAGAGCTTTTGAACATCAGGCCTTTATTCACACACTATAAAAAGAGAAAAGTATAACACATGCGAATCCTGCGCGTATAAATCTTGGTGTAGTACCACTGTAACAACCACAAGGGGGACTCAGTCATACACATTTGTCTCTTTTCCCCTCTTTATCCTGCGGTGTGACAGGTGAGAACAAATATTCTATATAGTCTCGCAATTAATATGAGCTCATAAAAGCTGCATGCATAATAATTATAAAATAATTGGAAAAAATAGGCTATTGTTATGTCACACAGTGCTGAACAAAATTTTTCCCAAAAGCATTTAAACTACCCCAAGCTTAAAGGTGCAGTCATTAATTTGTTTCCGCATACAAAGTTTTACTCCTAAAGAAATTAATTGTAATATTGAAATATATGTATAAAATCATGAGCACTCACATGAGTATTGTACCATGATGTATTGTACCATTGAGAGGGTCCTCTCATGGGAGTTGCCATTTTAGAATACTACACAGCTGAATACTACTCACTTAATATCAGTAACCAGCCTGTTACTGGACACTTTCACTTTTGGATTAAATTAATCATGGCTGATTGTGAATAGTGAATTTCTACAATGGCATCTGTAACTAAAAACTATTGATTATGAATGATACTGCATTGAAACCACTATAGGAGCCACTGTAAGACCAAGACAACACAAGCAAAATGTTAGTGAGTGCACCTTTAATTTGACGTGTGTCTATTTTTCATTGTTGTGAAATAGACAAATAGGCCCTACATAGAATAGTCATACATGGTAAATGTAAAGCAGATGATCCCTGTGTCCGAAATAACATACTATCAGAGTATGTACTGTATTTGATGAAGGACGCACTAGGTCTGCATTCGAATAGCATGAAGATTTCTGACATACATCATCCGGGGATGTGGATATTGAACCATGACCCAAATATATGACGAAATAACAACAACCGCAAAAATAATCTACTCTGGTTTTGTTAAACAAGCACCACTACAGTTGAGAAGAGCCGTCTGACTCGCAGTTTACCGCCATTCTTTTAAATCCAGCGTTTTGAATGTGATATCTTCTTCTTGTTTAATGGTGATTCTTTCTTTAGAGCATTATCACCACCTACTGTACTGGATGGCAAATTACGCTTGCGTGGGTGATGAGTCTGAAGTTTAAAATATATATGGATGTTTCATACACCTTCCCAACCCGTGGACCAATCAAAGCGCATGCTCATGCTAGCGCTGCATTATGGGATTGTAAAGTTTCCTGTCAGTCCACACCAGAGATGTATGCATTTCAGAATTTTGACGGAAGTAGGTGATCATCCGAGTATTTCTCAGAGTATTTCTTGCTTGGGTCATTCATACATTAATGCTGCTTTCACTTACTTTCGGAATTATCGTAAATACGAGTTTCCTACCGGAAGCTGCATGTAATTACGACAATTTGAGAGGTTGGGTGGAGATGTAAACTTTCAACATGGTGGAGGAGAGGACGGTTACTGTTGTTCAATGACTGGTTTATAAATTTTTCGAAATACAGCTAATTGTTAGCACTTTCCGTTTTAATCATATTCATTTATGTATCAGCAAACATTTGATGCATGTTGTACACAGTGAAAATAGCTTGTATTTGACCAAGATTCCATTATCATTAGCAAGCTGAGTAATATGTATTACGGTGTCAAAATAAAAGTTCCTCAAGAAATAAATATGTATGAATGAACCTGGGTCGTCCATATTTCTTTTCTTTTTCTGACAACAAAGCTCTTGAACGTGACATAATCGTAATTATCACTTCATAAGTGGTAAGTAGGATAATTCACATGAAGGCAGCACAAGTCCCCAGTGCATGTTGTGGAATTTATGTTGTCCAATTTCACCCGATTACAATGTTAATAGGCTTGGTAAAAGAATTAAGACAATTTATTATGTTATACGTTTGTGGGCCTAAAAGATAGAATATAAATAATGGAAATAATTTTCAACTATTGTAATTTGTCATTGTCCCCAGAGCTGCACATCAAACATCTGTGACAAAAATAAGTTCTAAATCTAAATGTAAATTCTCATAAAGTTAAGATTTTAGTTATCTATTAAATTATCTTACTAACATGTATTTATTTGTGGTAAATGTAATTTTAACATTTATTTTGGAGCTTTTATTATGTGTTCCTTGATGATTGTCCACCCTGTTATGTTATGTTATGTTATGTTATGTTATGTTATGTTATGTTATGTTATGATACTATTACCTTTTATTGAAGATATGCTGTATGTTATAAAAAGACATTACACACACTAGAGTCCATTCAGCTAAAATATTTTGAGTTATTTGAGGTTAACTCATTAGTCATATATGGACAAACATAACATGTCCATCCTGTAATGGGAAGAAATATGGGAAATTAATGTAATTTTAAATTGCAATATATTTATGTTAACAGAAATAAAATCATCAATATAAGTTTATGTTTGCAGTAAATCATTCAAAGACCACGTAGTAGATAATTTATTCACTGAATGTCCACCCTGGTATTTTCCAACCTGCCCATTTAACTGGATGGACATTTTAAAAAAAATTGTCATTTAGCTTGGCATATGACTAATACAATATTTAACATGTTCCCTTAGTGATGAAACATAAAGATTGTAAACGCATGTTTTAATTTTCTAAAGTATCAAAGCCGGAATGTCACCAAATTGTAGGATTGACCCACCTAATTTTTATGAATACAGAGTATTCAGACATACTCTATCGGGATACTTTTTGTAGCACACTATAGGCCTATATAGTGGGGAAGAATGGATATTAGGATTCAGCGAAAATGTGTCATATTATGTGAATGTGAACTGTTAAAGGACGAACATGGGTTAGAGTGAGGTTCATTCTTTAATGTATGGACAAATTGTAACATCAAAAACTGAATGGATTGTTTACAACACATATATAGTACAGCTGTTTGCCACAGCTCAATAGTTCTGTTAATTTCCCACTGTGGACAAATGCTGACTGAGTAGCTATACAGAACACACCAGAAAATTGCAGTCATTTAGTAGACAAATACTAATTCAGACACCCCAATGCATAATCTCAGCAAGTCCCCATTCTGTCCGGTTCAGCGATGATAAACAACAACCAGTGTATCAGCCATATAGCCCAACACAAATGAAAAGCTTTTGATGGTAAACCATTATTGGAATTTGCACACAATTGTATGCTCTACCCAGCCTATGTGATGTCAAAGACTAGAACGATTATGCACACTGGGAAGAATACACATGAAATCCCTGCTATGGTATCTGTGAAAGTAATGAGGGAACATTAACCCTTATTTTCTGTTTGGGATCTGCAAGACCTAGCTCGAAAAAATATACTTAACATTGAAGTGTTACAGGGTAAATTGCAGGGTAAAAAGTAATCCACCACAAATTACTAATTACTTCTATACAATTGTAATCAGATTACTTAGATGATATTTAGATTACTATGGATTACTTCATCAAATGCATAGTCACAATACTAATTACTGCACATTTAAGTTACTTAATAAATTTAAATTAATGTATATATTTCCTAATTGTTCAGTGTTGCATTTGGGGCCATCACAGAAATGCATACAGATGTAGACATGAACATTATACATATTTTAAATTCTACAAACAGTAAATAATAATATTTAAGAAATGTGTAACCCAAGTAATGTACTTATAAGTAATTAACTATTGAATGTCATTAACTTCAATCTGATTACAATAATTTTAAATGTTATGCATAACAGTACTTATTTTAAACTATAAGCAATTAGATAACAGTAAATAATTACTTTGTAATCAGATTCCACCCAACACTGTTAAAGTACCTGGTTGATGCGTTGTGACTTTTCTTAATCTTATGATAACTGATTATGAACAAAGTTTCAACTTGATAACATGCTCACAGTTAAATATATATTTATGTTCTTAAAATTTTTCTAATTTTGGGAACATGAAAATATCCAGTTTTCTTAATGTCTGTAGCATGTTATATAAAGGTTAGCATAACATTCCTGAAAACTTAATTTGACTTATTAATACTAATGTTATTAAATATGAATACTTATAACATTAGAAGAATGCTTCTTATTATGCTGATAATGTTATAGGATGTTCCATTAATGTTACATTTACAAAAGTTGTGCACGGTACCCTTTAAATAATGTTAGTAAAAGGTTTTGGAATGGTCTCCGTTAGGTGAGCTTCTACCATCCTCCATTTCTTATGTTTGAGTCTCAGAGACCCCAGATATAAAATAGGAATTGATGTAATTTTGCTAAGACTTTCTGGCTGTTGTACGCAATGTAGAGATACACTCCAACCAGTTGTTTATTTTGATTTTGTTTATTGTATTTTTCTACAATGTGTTTTTGATGTGTTCAAACGGAGTCCACACAGAAATAACATTACTAGAATGAATACCAGACGTATTTCTGAAAACTGCATGCCTACTTTGTGACAAAACAGAGTGAAAAGACTTAAATAATAACTGTCTAATCGGTTTTGATAAGGTCAAATGAACTTATCCAAACAATTTGAATGGGAACTATGAGGTTAATTTTGTAACTACTATTGGTAACATTTTAAAATGCATTTCCATTCATTAACATTAGTTTATGTATTAAGCATCATGAATAAGCAATGAACAATGTATTGTTTACAGCATTTATTAATCTTTGTTAATGTTAGTAAATAAAATACAATTGTTAATTGTTAGTTTATTTTAGTTCATAGTGTGACAACATTTTAATTGATGCAACTTTTGATTTAGAAATATATTAGTATGTGTAACTAACATTATCCATGATTAGTAAATGCTGTAAAAGTATTCTTCATTGTTAGATCATGGTAACTAATGTTGTTAACTAATGAAACCTCATTGTAAAGTGTTATCCTATTATTTATTTCTATTCTTGAGGTTTAAGATTACATTTTCTCACAACCAAATTTAGGTGTAAATAAATGCTAAGGACAAAATGAAGCGAAACATAAAAATGGTAGACATAAAGACAGGGTATGGTATCCTCTGTTTGCATGCACGGCCAAGCTGGATACTGCTGAGCACAACAGTAGAGAGTGCACCGAAATGATGAGAAAGATACAGATTGAGAGGAGATGGGAGGAGAATATAGGAGCGTTTCTATATGCACAATTCTACATATGCTGTATGAGGGGGCTATACAAAGACCAGTCACTACTCCCTCCACCCCTGTCTCAGTGCCAGCTAAAAATACTTCCTTTTCAGCCTTGCTCGTAACTGCCTTTGATCTGCAGGCCACTCCAGGCCCTGTGCATCAGCAATGACGTCAATCGAGCTGGAGAGGGGCTCCTGTTGTAGGTGGAGCGGCTTGTGGGTGGGCTGCTGCATCCAGTATGAATGAACAACCAAGTGCTGAGAGATCTGCATTGTCTGTCGAGCAGTGGCCCCTGCTCCCAGCCTCATTCAGTCGCTCATGATTTACATCTTCCTTTGATTGTAGTAATAAGAAAAATCCATAGGATGGATGAACATAAATAAACATGCATGAATGTTTATTTGTGTTGTTAACACCATGTAGAGGAGCTGCTTGACAATGATTATGAATAAGTTTAAGTGTCATTGCAAATTAAAGGGATAGTTCCTCCATTCTCTTATATTGTATGAAAATAAAATATAATATTCGTGAATGGTGACTGAGAATAACATTTAACAAACAAATGGTGCATTCCACAGAAGAAAGTCATACGGATAATTTTAATTTTTTTGTGTACATTCCCTTTAAGTATGACTCCAGTTACAAAAAATATCTTGTTCCAACAGACATGTAAACATTTAGTTGTCGGTTTACAGTGCCACACTCTGTTGGATTAAACTATTTGAGAGTGCAGACATCCTGTGCAAAAAAAAAAAAAGAAACCGTGTCTGCCTTTGTTTAAAAGTTTCAACAGTTTATATTCAAAGGTTTATATAATAACTATTAATGAATCTTTTTCATCCCAGAAGAGGTCCAAACAATTGTTTTGATAATAATCATATGTTGAATTTTTACATTTATGTAACAGCACTTTGTTTATGTGTTCAGTGCATCATATGGGGGTCTTTAGAACAATCAGATCAGGCAATAATGGTAATGCAATGATTCACAAGCCCTCACATATATATCTGAAGTTAACTCAATAAACACAAACACACATACTCACACATATTGTTACTTAGCAACAACACCGTTACTAAGATACTGATTGCAAAGGAGGCTGGTTTCTATGGCAACAGCTGTGGCTGAGTCATCCGCAGTGCAGCATGTTGCTGGGCTGGCAAGCTGATCAGTCTCTAAGTCATGGTGAAAGTACAAGGCCCTGGAAATCAAAATGCTGTTATGTCACAACGAGTGATCTGTCCCAATGCAATGTTTTTTTTATTCCCCAAATCTGTTTCTGGTGGGATTAAATTACACGGGACACATGGAACAGGGATGTTCTCTGTCGGTGGTCTGTTGAGATCAATACACTGAAACTCTGTGCCCAAGGGAGTAGATCTGGTTTGAATATTGTGGGGGGGTTGTACTTCATTGTTTTGATTATTAGGGTGGTTAGCTCCCCCCATCCCACTTGGAATCTACACCCATATCTGTGCCCTTGTATCAGTACTTTTATTATGCAGCTGTTATTCAGCAGATAGTTGTGATGAGTTACTGTATTACCTCCTCCATGAGTCCTATTATGGTTTGCTTCAGTCCAGAGAATTGTAGAATGGGACAGGTCACACACACACACACACACACACACACACACACACACACCTGGATGACATCTGGCTGGAAAG
Organism: Xyrauchen texanus; assembly: GCF_025860055.1. Classification (NCBI taxonomy): domain Eukaryota; kingdom Metazoa; phylum Chordata; class Actinopteri; order Cypriniformes; family Catostomidae; genus Xyrauchen; species Xyrauchen texanus. The sequence goes on from NC_068287.1 coordinate 30,675,878, forward strand.
TAAGGCTTGAGTTGAATGGAATCTGATTGGCTGTTGATGACCCATGCTAAATAAAAAAACAGGCATGAAATCCTGCCTTGTGAATCATGCTACACTTTAAAGTATATCTCTCAATTATGCTATACTAGACAGTCACAACAGCCTTAACATTTACAAAAGGATCATATGTTGACAAATGGATAAATGTGTTAATCCTTAGACAAATTATACTATTATTTTGATAAAACAGGGAAAAGAAAGACCATCATAAAGACATTGGGTTTGGCTTACTTAGTGGAAGGAATTCAGTAAGGTTACACAGTATTCCTCAGAATGAAAACACATACACCCCTCCTCCCATCTTTTAAAGGGATGTTCCTCTTCTTTTTAACAGTTGTTCAGTTCCACAGAGGACCATTTAAAACATTTAATAACAGTGGTTCTCAATTGGTTTTGTTTCAGGACCCAGATTTTTCTTTGAATGTCATGTGCAACTCAACACAATATTAGAAATTTACAAAAGTAAAAACAAAAATATATTTAAAGGGATAATTCACCCCAAAATGAACATTTGCTCCTCATTTATTCACCCTCATGCCACCCCAGATGTGTATGACTTTCTTACTTCTGCTGAACACAAATTAAGAATTTTAGAAGAATATTTCATCTCTGTTGATCCTTTCAATGAAAGTGAATTGTGGCCAGCAATCTGAAGGTCCAAAAGGCAGCATAAAAGTAATCCATAAGACTCCATCTTTTAAAGCGATATGATATGTGTTTTCTTACTATAAATCACCACTTTCACTTTCACATCTGAATGTGAAAGTGGATATTTATAGCAAAAAAAAAAACATTTTTGTAAATATTTATCTGTTTCTAACCCATTCTTATCATATTGCTTGTGAATACATGGATTTAACCACTGGTGTTGTGTTGATTACTTTTATGCTGCTTTTATATGCTTTTTGGACCTTCATATTTCTTGTCATATTTCACTTGTATTAAAAGGACCAACATAGCTGAGATAATCTTCTAAAAACCTTTGTTTGTGTTCATCAGAACAAAGAAAGTCATACACATCTGGGATGGCATGAGAGTGAAAAAATTGAGAGAATTTTCATTTTGAGGTGAACTATCCCTTTTAAAATCAAACATTGAAATGTATTACGTGATCTGGATAGGCCCAACTTATCAGCAACACATAAAGCTGAATAAGAGAATTGACAATTTTCTATATTTAGAAACAAAGAAGTGTGATTTACCAGTATAACACATGGAACAAACCTTTAAAAGTTTATAAGTCAATTTATTTAACTCATATCTATGCACAATTATATGTTTAGTTGCATTTTATTGTTTTGCATTTAGAATTTAATTTTCAATACTGCACAACTCTAAATGGGTTGCAGTAATCCAGTTGAGAACCACTGATTTAAAATAAGCAAACAATAGTGCTGGTCTCTTCAATCTTTAGGCAGATGTACAGGTTAATCATTTGTGATTGGTTTTCCATGAAAATAATGGAATATTGGCTTTAATGTTTCAGGGAGTGGAGTCTTTGTGAATTGCTCCAGGTTTTTAAATTACTGGTTGCAGGCATTTTCATCTTATGATAATAACAGCTTCAAATATCCTGTGGATGCATAAGCAGTTTAGTTCAGCTCACCACATACAGATTTTCAAACTTGGTTAACTTTGTTATCACCACTCTCCTGACCACAGTTTACCGTTGGTCAATTGATTTGACCACCAAAATGAGCAAAGCATTGCCAGGTGTCTCCAATACAGTCTCTATTTGCAAATGTTTGCATAATTCTACATAATCCAGCTGCCACTGGCTACCAAAATGATATGCTAACAATAATGAGACACAGTGAGGTGCAAACTGTAGCATATTTTGCAGTATTTTTGTGGTCACATTTTCTTCATTACAGTATTTGAATATCATCTCCACACACTCTTCTCAATAGAAACTACTGTATGCACAACACACATTAATTGTGAATTCTCCTGATGTAAGTGTTAGTTTCAGAAAAGAGATGGAAAACATTGTGTTTTGGCAGTAAATACCTGTACTCTTACATACAATGTTTTATTGACACCATAAACCATAAAAAGTCTCCCTCTCTGTGCTGCTTTGTACCATAATCCAGAGTAAGTACATCTGTATGAGATTCTCTATACTTGTAGTTAAAGTTGCACACAAACACACAGGGTGATGGTGAGGCAAGGCATCGAGGAGGGGGCCTGATTGTGAGGTAATCCTTTGTTTGGTATGAAGTCAAGACTGATGAGATTGGTGCCAGCCACCGAGAGAGTGAGAGGGGCCCTTCCATTCAGGGAACCATAAAAAAAAACATGCATTTGAGGGTAGGACAAGTGAGGAAACATGATTTAGGAAATAAGTCCTTAATTCCAGAGACCAGCCGCTAAAGAAACAAACAATTACACAAATGTGCATATACTATTCAGGATGCCAGATGGCTAGTAAGACTGGAACTCTATACCAATAAACAGATAATTAAACACAATACAGTCATATGCCCAACCACCCCACCTCTTTCCATCAGAAGAACGAGGCACAGTCACCCCTACACTCATGCATTATTAAGAGGGTGCACTTCCTCTACCCACGCCAAAATCCCTCCATTATTTATGCTGAAGAACTGAGTAGGATCCTAATAGGCATATAGGATTTCTCAGTTTGTTGTGCAGGCTCTGTCCAATGAGGGAGGCTTGGAGTGGGTGGGAGCAAGTGCGGCTATAAATAGATAGCTCTCTAGCTCTGTGACTCTGTGTGGAGGCTGACAGAGGATGCGCTCAGCATGCATAACGAGTATAGGTAGCACGGAAGAATTTGTGTGCCCATGCAAAGCTACATGCTGAAACTCACTGGCAGCCACTTGACAGAGATGGTGATGGAAAGAAGGTGTTAAGAATAAGGTTTGTCTGTCTGTGAAAAGTTCTAGCTGGTGCTCCGAATATATTTATACTGCTGTAGGAGATGAAGAATCCTTGGCTGAGTACTGATGCCAGTATGAAAGTGTTATGTAATGGCAGCTAAAATGGGTATCGGTTACATACCATAGCTCTAGGCAATGCTGAAATCATTGATTGGAGTGTGCATTGGCCAAACAAACAACTGTTTGTGCACAGTGGGCCATTGGAATTAAAATGATTGCCCCCAAAATATTTCTTAGCCATTTTATTAGGGGCCAAGCACTGAAAATAAGTAGGCACCTATTGTATTCGTTAGTGTTCTTCTTATTATTATTATTCTGCCATTGAAATATATGGCAGCCCATAGTGTTGGCATACTGATAGATGATACTATGAACTGTAACTGACCCAAATTGTTGGTCTCTATCTCTAACGCTCTAGCACCACCAACTGTTCAAAGTTGCACTTATGTATATGCTCATAACTTATGAACCGAAAGGCCTAGAATAAAAAATAATTTTTCAGCTGATTCCTTGGCTCATGCGGAGTCTAATGGTTTCCGCCATTTTTTATTTAAAAACAACATACTTTTTCAAACTCCTCCAAGACCGTAACTCTAATTTGCACGAAATTTGTTGTGTATCATCTAGGGACACTGTTGACAAAAAACTATTAAATGTTCTCTAATAACGCTTCAACGAATTTGATGTCGAGCGCGCAAAAATGTTCGTGAGACAGTATCTTTACCACGCTTAGGTGACACCAAATTTGGTATATGTCATAGCCATAATGACTAGAGCGTACTTGCAAAGTTTCGGGACAGTGCCACCTAGTGGTTAGGAAATGTTGGCCTTTTTTGCTTATATCTTCTGAATAGTTTGATCTAAAATTATAACGCTGGTCTCTTTAGATTCCTTGGGGCATACCGAGTTGAACAATACCCAATTTACTTTTGTTGGCCATTTTGAGTATCGGCATGCCCTAAGCGTACCTAGTTTTGGGCCAGCACCGAAAATTATAAAAATTATTATAAACTTTGACTATTTTGGCCTATCATCCTGTCTTTGGTCTCTAAAGATTCTTTCGGTCATGCCGAATATGCTGATACCAAATTTGCCATAGTTGGCAATAATTATTTTTCATTTAATTGAAAATATACTTTTTCGAACTCCTCCTAGGCCGTAAGTCCGATTTGCATGAAATTTGTCATGTATCATCTAGGGACACTAGATTTTATAGAAAAGATTTTCTATATACTAAAAGGTTCCAGAATAGCACACCAATTCATTTAAGGGCAAGTCGCCAAAAAGCATCTGAGTCTGTATCTCTGCAACGCTTTGCCGTATTTTCATGAAACTTTGAGTGTGTCATAATGACGACACCTTGACCTCACCATGCAAACTCAGTGACTACGCCACCTATTGGTCAAAATGTATAATTAATTGTATTTTCATTTTAGCAATTCTACCTATGTTTTTTATGCTGCTTTCGTAGTCATAATCAGTGAGATCCAATGACACTTTCGGACACGCCACACATTGGAGCGCTTTGCCCCACAATTGCTGCTTGCAGCTATATTTATATTTGTAATCAGTTCAATCATACCTCAGTTTAAAGGAATGTTGCAGGTTCGATACAAGTTGAGCTCAATCGACTTGGTTATAAAAAAACAAAAACAAAAAAACAAACAAACATGCATGTGGTTACAGTGAGGTACTTACACTGGAAGTGAATGGGGCCAGTCCATAAACGTTATAATAGACACTGTTTAAAGAGCTTAGCTAGAAGACATAAACATTATATGTATGAACACGATTTTAGTGTGATTAAATCACGTACTAGCCTTATCTGTGTAAAGTTGCTTTGGATAAACGTGTCTGCCAAATGAATAAATGTAAAAATGAAGTTATATATTAAAACTTTGTTGTCATGACGTAACGCCAGCAAACCCTGTGATCTGGTAAATACTCTAACACTGGTAAATCCCTAATTTTATGACACTAAAATCATGTTAACACATTATAAGTTTACATCTTGTGGCTATACTTTTGAAACAGAGTGTGTTGTAATGTTTATAGACCCCCAGCAAACACAAAATGTTCAAATAAAATTAGCATTTGGTTGCCAATTGGTTATTTTTTGGGAACCAATTCCTAACATTCTAGGAACGTTTTCTTAAGTGTCTATTTTTTATGTAACCATAAACTAATGCTCCCAGAATGTTGCAGGGAGGTTTATGTGTGACAACCTAATAAGGACCTACACAGAAATTCCATAATTGTTATTTTTAGGTTTTATTTTTATAACCATAAACTAACCTTCCCAGAACGTTGCAGGGAGGTTTTTGCGTGACCCTAATAAGACCCTACACAGAACGTTCCCTAATGGTTATTTTTAGGTTTTTATTTTTATAACCATAAACTAATGTTCACAGAATGTTGCAGGGAGGTTTTGGTGTGACAACCTAAAAAGAACATATATAGAACGTTCTTTAGTGGTTATTTTTATGCTGGGTTTTTTTTCAGTGTGGTTGATACAAAAATGCCTGAAATTAGTGCAGTACAGCCTTTAATTATATGTAGAAGTGAAAATCACACTGTACGGGATTAGAACGCATTATAATAAATCTGGCCCCATTCACTTCCTTTGTAAATTCCTTTCTTTTTTTAAATAAATAAGGGCCTAGTCGAAATTATTTTTTGTGGTAATCAACATTATGCCACACATGATTGAGCTTAACTTGTATTGAATCTTGAACATTCCTTTAATCAACTGTTTTAGCCCTTATTTAAGAAAGGTTAAGTAAACCCACCATTTACTCAATGTTTATAGGCTAAAACAGTAACAATTTGTTCCAGTTGTCTTCTACATTATGCGTGCAGAAATCGTCAAAATGCATGCAAATACGTGATTACACAACAAAACAATGCCTTGAGCTTTCTCTTACCGAAGAGTTACAGACAACGCTCACAAAAGATGGGTTTTCAATGCTCACCACCAGCGCAAAGCGTTACATTATTGATAATTTTGCTCCTATCTCTTTAAATGGGATTGGTCTGTTTCTGTGCGTGTGCATGTGAGAGAGAGGGAAAGAAAGACAGCGCGAGTGGGAGGCAAGCTTTGTGTGGAGAATCTGAATGAGCGGGCATTAGATGCTGCTAGGGAATTCATTCGATTGTTTAATATATCTTTACATAAATATATGAAGTGATATTTTCCGGCTTTGGTGCTAATTGTGGTTTACACCTCTATGGCAACATCGGCATATCATCTTATCGTCATCACCTCCGCAAGGAAATAACGGGTAGGGCTGCTGGTATATTTATTTATTTTCTCCCTCATGCGTCCTGCAACGTTGCTGGAAACGCGAACGAGCCAGGCAGCGATATTTTACTGATCATGGATTAATGCTTGTGTGAGCTGCATATGAAAGAAAGGTAAGAGAATGTTCCATACATAGAGTCGATTGCTATTCAATGTGACAGCATGTTGTTTTGAAAACGTTTAGATGACGTTTGACGATAAGGATTCAAGAGAACCAAATCGAAGAGATCAGCTACTGGTAACAATTGTCCCAGGGGAACAAGCCTGGATAAGAGGAGGATCAATAGTGTTGATTTAAAAAAATAATTATAAAATAAAAAAGCGAAAAGGACGAGAAAACGGACAAGGGTTGCAACACCATTACCACTCGCGTGAACGTGCATGTCTTTATTTGGCTCAAATAAACCCAGCGATACTGCATTTTCGGGCGCGTGTTAATTCAGAACGCGTCTAGCATGTCCAAAAACACAACCATGATGCCCGAAAATGCTGTCTAGTTATGCAGTTCAGTGGGATTTTATACATAGCCTTTGTCTTGCTCATGGGATGCTGGATATTCCTCATGTACATGACGTCACCTGTCTGTCCTCCTGTGGCTGAGAGAACAAACACGTTATCCTCGCGCATCTGTCATAATGGAGAGCAATATAATAAGGGGCCGTTCACACCGGAAGTGTTCTTGCGGTAAAACAAGCTAGACGCAGCGACAAGAATAGAACAGAACGCATGTGTCTCGAGACGAGATTATGTTATTTTTTCTTTATCTCAACGGTCAAAGACGTCCGTCTAGCGTAATAATGATTGCTGTGTGAACGGCCCCTAACTGTGACGTAACAGGCAAACGTTTGGTTCTGTAAATACAGATACACTTTTACAGAATGAAACAAGGTCCTGTGGAATGTTTATTAATATTTAGACAACTGTATATTTCCATATATATATATATATATATATATATATATATATATATATATATATATATATATATATATATATATATTTAATGGAATTAAATGTGTATCTTCGATGAGTTGTAAAGCTCGTTCAGAGAAAGCACGTGGCTTCAAAATGAAGACACACCTCTCTCTATACAAGCTGAATTGTTTGGCCATCAGGATGTCTTTACAAGTCTGGCCAGGGATTGCTTCTCTTAAGCTGTTTATTAGCTTTGAAGAACGTTGGTGATTAGGCCTACTGTTCTAATTTAGAGGTTAAAACATCAGTGAGTTCAAGAGAGTTATTGTATCCAATATGGCTGCCATTTTAAAGTTGAAATATAATTTTTTTTTGTACCACTAAAGTCATTATCAAAATTGGAAAAGAAAAAAAAACAACATTTTTTAAAATTGTTTTCAACAGGTTTCCAGAACACTCTCCCCTCTTCCTTTGGTTGGGTTAACAGATAGTTCCTCCCCAAACTCACACCATTGGTTGAGCTGATGTTGCTGTGTTGGGCTGGTCGGGATGCTATAATTGGCTTACTTATAGTTGTCTCTGCATATTAAGCTGGTATACGATAAAGCATTTTAAAAACAAAAAAATACTTCTTGGCAAATCTGGCCTTTGCTATTGTTTCTATGTATTCTAATATTGCATTGCGTTTATGTCTGATGACAATCCATTACAGTCCATAACAGCAAGATGACCCATTGCTTTGTCATGAAAAAGAGGAACAACTGCATCTACAGCTGTAACTAATATCATGGGTGAAAGTGAGCATGTGTGGAGGCCCACTCAGTGTTGACAGGATAGTGTGCACTATCTTTACTGAGAGAGTGTAGATTATACATCTTCACTTTCACACCATGCAACCCCCTCTCTCCAGGTCTCTCAGTTTTTTTCAGGTAGTGGTTAATCAGTCTGTTTCTTACTAAGGCTGCAGTTTGCCAAGCAGTGAGAGAACCCATTCAGTTTTTGCTTCTCTCATGGAACACCTCAAAGCGCCAAACTGTCTCGGATCTGCCTGAAGTTTTCCAGTGGCTTGATGTGAAGCTGTTTTGGTTCCTTCCCTTTTTAGAGACTATAACTAAGACCTTATGTATCATCTTTGTCTTTATATAACTGCTGTCTGACACATGCAGTGAGATCTATTGTATGAAGATTCAGCAATGTACTGTATAAATTCTTTTGGATTTATGATTTTTTACAATCGGGAACTAAGCACCCTGTTTAGGTGTCAGTACTAACAGGGATATAAATAATTTGTTTGTCTATACTAATCCCTTTGAGATAGACAATACATTCGCCCATTTTCCAGATGCTTTCATCCAAAGTGACAGTGCATTCAGGCCATACATTTTGCTAGTGTGTGTCCAGGGAATTTAACCCGTGGATTTGGCTATCAGAACAAAATAGATACAGGTGCAGTTTTTTCTTCTTCACATTAGTTTAATTTGTGTAGTCTGTAATAATAGAGTGAAATGATTCCTCTGACTGAGCAGTTTTCTTAAGTTGTCCCACTTTCAAACTTCTTTCAAAGCCTCAGTTCAACTTCATCTAACTTCCAAAACTTAATTTTAAATTCTACCAAGTCTCTGAAGTGTTCTTAAGCTACCTCTCATGGAATAAGACATGATTGTGGGGTTGCTTTGAACAGTCAAATCCCTTTAAAGAGACCACTGCCAATTATGTCCACTCCAAGGAGCCTCCACTATACCATCTTCTGCATTTCCTTTCCCTCCATTTTCCACCCTTTAAACGTTCCAAGCATCACACATCTGTCTATGGCAGACGTGCTGGGTATCATTTCTCTCCTTGTTTGTTGTTGTAGTGCTTGTGTGCTTGGCAGTAAATCCAACTAACATGGGTAAGAAGGCTGTGCCTGTAGGCGAAATGAAAAGGATTGCAACAATGAGGGAAAAGACTTTACTCTTCACTATGCAAGCATCCTGCCAAAGTTTTGTTTTTGCCCCTCCACTGATGAAGACCAGTTTGCTTGTTTTGTATCATAGCATATTTGTATTTGCAATTTCTGGTCAAACATCCTGAAGTGCTTTTGGGATTTCTTCTGTAGCTTGGACATTTTGCCACACATATGAGAGGTTTCTGACTAAACCTTTCTGAGATGAAAAATTGGAAGTCAATGTATGCAAATATGCAATTTACCTGCACATTTTTAGCAATTAACAATTATTACCTTTTTCCGGCAGTAAATACGAGTCAAGAGGTTCTAACATATAAACTGTCAAATCTTAAATTAAATAATTGTACTAACATTTTGTATTTGATGATCACTTTGAAGACAGCAGTAAGATACTACAAAGTACAACAGGTTATAACACAACAATTAGATACAATTAATATTTTACATTTACTCATTTAGCAGACGCTTTTGTCCAAAGCGACTTACAGGGATAGAACATAAGCGATTCATCCTAAGCAGACAGTAACGCAAAGAGTGCTGCATTACAAAGTTTCAGTTGTGTTAAAAAAGTATTAGCCAAGACTGAGAGTAGAGTGTAACAATTACATTTGTTATTTTTTTTATGTTATGAGTGTAGGGTCAAGTGCTCATGAAAAATTTGTGTCTTTAGCCATATTTGTAAGACAGGGAGGGAGTCTGCTTCATGGATGGAGTTTGGAAGGTCGTTCCACCACCGAGGTACAGTGTAGCCAAAAGTCTTGGAAAGTGATTTGGTACCTCTTTGTGTTGGTACCACAAGGCACCGCTCATTTGCACACTGCACCCTTCTGATATCAACGTAGCTTTGCAGGAATGATTGTATGTAAAATGGTTCAGAACCAGTGACTGTTCTGCACCATCAGAGCTTTGAAATTTATATGTGCAGAAACTGTTAGCCAGTGAAGAGAGACATGGAGGGGTTTGTTGAATAAAAAGTTCTGCTGCATTCTGGATCATTTGCAGTGGCCTAACTGCACATTTAGGAAGGCAGGCTAAAATAGCATTACAGTAATCCAGTCTAGATATGACAACAGACTTAACAGTTCAAGGGTCTTATCTTCTTATTTTGAGTGCAAATCTACAGAATCTGTTTTTTGAGATGTGGTCGGTGAAATTAAGTTGGTTGTCGATGGTTACACCGAGGTTTCTTTAGGATTTTATAGACTGTAAGACCCATATCATAAACACATCTGCTATCTAACAAGCTAAGAGAAGCCCTCAAACTTGTTTGGAGCTCTGACTCATATGAGCATCCTTTCCCTGACTTATCTTCACAATTTCAAGTGAGTTTAATGACCCCCACATAAGAGTAAAAATGTAATATACATTTCCATTCAAGAGTGACTTGAAAGTCAAACATTGATTTTCTTGCATGAGGGACATAATTAACACATGTTGGATGACTAGTTACTGTTACTAACAAACAAAATAGCTTATAGAGGACACTACAATGCCATATAGCATTAGCATGTGAACTCCACCTCCAGCTATTTGTTTTATTTAAAATAAAGTCCTTTTTTTCCCAGAATCTTTGCTACAAACAGACAATTCTAATAATTTGATAAGAGGAAGTTCAGAGATGTCATTGTAGGTTTATTCCAAACTAATCTACCTGGTTTCAAAGAAACACTTTTCTATTTCTATTTTTACTATTTCAACATACTGCTAAATTATTTAAAATGATAGAGGTGCTACAACAGCAAAGACTTTGATTCCCATTTACACAAATCATGAGTAAAACGGCAGATAATAAGTTAGTAAACACTTACTTGCTACTCACGCAATACTATCTTATGACATCAAAACACTTTTTGAAAACTCATGCCTTTTAAGGCGATACATTTCATTTGCATTACATAACTAACAATTACAAGCATATTCGAGCACGATCAAATTGCGCAGCAACTCAACTGATAGAGCATGTACTTGTGATGCAGGACTGGGATACAAGTTCTGAAAAGCACACGAGCAAGCATGTAAGCCATAACAAAATTATGTGGTTGCTTTAGCAATTGCGTTTTTCATGTCACGTTTGCTTTTTAAAACACTATCGCTTATGTTAAAGTTTTGTCGATTTAACCTTTAGAAAATTTTTATTTTCATCTCACATTTGCTTTTTGTCAGTTATGTTAAGGTTTAAGGTAGGGAGGTAGGTTTGTTGATTAAACAATCATCAGAGCATTAACTTTAAAAACCTCAACTGTTTGGGAGAAAATGTAACTTACTTTTAACGCCACACAGTTGACATTTCACATGATATGCTTCATTTTGCAAAAATAGCAACACAGTCACGTAATTTCCATGAAGATTTATATAATATAGTGTATGTAATATCTGGACATTAAAAGCATGAGAATATGCTAAACATAAATGTTTTATTTTGTTTATATTTTAATCATGAGCCAATTCTAGCCATTTTAATCTGTTCAGCTTGATTAAAAAAAGAACTTCTGTATTTGTAGAAAGTAGAAAGGTGCTTAGCTTGCTGACAAAATGTATAGCCATGTGCTTTTGCTTTTAGAATACACCCAATTATTTAAGAGGTGACTTTTCCTCTCTGTGTATCAAAACAAACTCTTATGAACGCATCTGGATGGCAGCCATGCCCTTTCCATATCCTGCTGTCAAACGTTGTTCATATATTTTGCTGCTTAACTGTTTTTCCAGGAGATTTTCCCCAGATATTTTCCACTTTTCAAAATCTTTATAGAGCTACAGCTGATCGGATTTGTTCTAATGCTGGCTCTACAGTCAAGAAACACAGTACTTTTGCAAATGCATGTTGCATTGAATTTATATTTATTATGGAGCATTGAATTTTAATGATAAGCAGCTCTATATACACACGGTATTGTGTGTATATAGAGTGTGTGTGTGTTTACAGCCTTTATGTAATAATGTTTCTGTGCTTAAAAATAGCTATTAACTGAAACATGAGAGCACACACTCCAAGAGGTTATAGTTAAAACTGTTCTTGAAAACTATATATTTTGCAATTGAAATGGAGGGTAAAGAGAGCATGGCTGCTTCCTTGGCAAACTGCCACAGCTCTTTTCCTGGCACATATCTGGGTACAGAGAGTTCCCATCACACCCTGTCCAGAATGCCTCAGCTACTTTCATTTTTAAGATCACTTGTCCCTCTCCATTTAAACATGTTCTTGTCCAGTAAGCATTTGATTTTACCCAGTGCAGAGGTTTGGCCACTATCACTTGTTCTGAGTGCACAGGGAGCCTTTTTGAGACAACTTACCAAATAGTTCAAATAGCGATTTTATTAATAACACTTTACTGCATTGCCCACACAAGTGGCACCTCTTGGTGGTCCAAGGCGCTCCTCCGCAGTGCAGAAGTGGCGCTGAAGGTGTTTAGATGTGCTTGCGCAGTCCTGTACTTCATCAGGCAGTTCAGTAGCTCTCCTTGGTGCTGAAGTTGCACTAACAGTTACTTCTCTGTCTCTCGTTCTATTTTCTCTTGCTCTATTTTCACTAAAAGCACTATTCCATACTCTTCTTACAAGTGTCTGCTGGCTTCGATTTTCTATAGCACTTTGCATGCTGCTTAATATGTGTCTTGCAAAATTGATGCTTTTATCTAATCTATCTATCTATCTATCTATCTATCTATCTATCTATCTATCTATCTATCTATCTATCTATCTATCTATCTATCTATCTATCTATCTATCTATCTATCTATCTATCTATCTATCTATCTATCTATCTATCTTTCTTTCTTTTGTAATCTTGCCCAACCACCAAATATTTCTGTGCTGATTTGCTGTAACCTTGGAAGCTCCACCTCTAGCTTGGAGGTGAAAGTGTGGTTTATGGTCTGCTCTTTAGTTTTTGGATTCCTAGGGAATTCACCTTAAAGTGTTCTGCATTTATTATCAATGTGTGCAATTTCTGTGTATAATTATTTGAGCTGAGGAGATAGTCACGACTACGCTTATTGAGAAATATTTCTGCATGCAAGCGACACTCATTGATATTTTACACTTGAAACATTAGTGAGCAGAGCACACACACCTGCATGTAGGTTTTAAGGTGGGCCAGGGTGTTCAGAGCAGCTTTTTTAATCATATTCTAAAAGGTACAGAATAGTTTAATTATACTATTTATGTTGTTGGATTGTTTAGATATGTTATCCGGGCTAAACTGGGTGGCTATTTCACTAGGCTGGGTAAAAATATAGATTTTACGATGCATTGCGATCTTAATCACTGTAAATCACTGGCATGTGCAACCAAATCTCATGCTATGTGACTAAAATTGTCTATGATTTGCCACTGGCAAGTAAATGATCAGATTTCACTCACCAGTGATTGAGTAGTGTAGTGGAGAAGAAGTTATTTGCACAGAGGTCCTTTCAACTGTGTTGAGAGCAAAAGTTTTGTTGAAGACAAGATCCACAAATCCATATGTCATTGAATAATGTCTCTTTTAACACCCTTTCTGTTGTTTACAGTCAGTTGTTGATACAAAAACCTTTATTCTAATCACATATGAATGTGCTAAAGAAACTACACATGTTGTCTCTTGTTATATGTGCTCACTGGCTGATGCCACTAGTCTTAAAGAGACCGTACCGATTAAGCACATATTCTACATATCAATGTACATTCCTGTAAATAGTACAAATGATGCAAGTAAACAATACAAATGTAACAAAAATATACATGAAATATACATACATTGATGGAATAGACTGAATTTGAAAAAATGTAAAAGCTAAAATGTGACCAATTTGATAAAAAACTAATGATAAAATATCATTTGTAAAATTAATATTTTCGAATTGTACCTAGAAGGGTTGCTAGAATGTTCCTTTAAGAACATTAGCTGAGAGATAATTTATTTTATATGTAAGCATAGTGGACATCATATAAGAAATGTACCCGCCCCAAACCCACACCACTGGTTTAGCCAATGTTGCAGTGTCAAGCTGGTCAGATCCCTCAAGCAAAAAGAGCACAGTTTGAAAATTCCACCTACAAAAGCCATACCTATTGTCATATTATGCTAGGATTGGTGAAAATATTTTTACAAAGATTGAACTTTTAAGACTTCTATGCACTCTTGTCAATAATAATGTATTTTTGAATCAATTTGTCAAAAAATATATAACTCAAACTCTTTAACTCTATTCACAGGCTTCCAATGCTGAATATGTCCACTTCTAGTGACCTTAAGTCTCCCTGCATGACACGGAACGGCATGGTCAAGCTGCCCCCCCAGCCCAACGGCCTCGGTTCGGCCAGCATCACCAAAGGCACTCCAGCTGCCAAGAACCGCCTCTGCCAGTCCTCCTCTGTGCCCACCATCTTGCCTCCCCCTAGCCTGCCCTATCACCTGGAGCCCCTACCCACAGCAGCCTCACTGCTAGGCCCCGACCTGGACACAAGCCCAGTGACTGCCATCAAACCCCCCCTCAGGCAATTCCCCAAGCCCCTGCTGGAGAGGCAACTGGTGCTGGATGAGAAGGTACTGAACCGGCTCTTGTGGTACTTTACAACGACCGAAAAGTGCATACTCGCCCAGGTGTGCAAGACATGGAGGAAGGTGCTATACCAACCCAAGTTCTGGGAGGGCGTGACACCCATCCTGCATGCCAAAGAACTCTACACTATTCTGCCCAATGGGGAGAAGGAGTTTGTTAGCCTGCAGGCGTTTGCTCTAAGAGGCTTCCAGTTCTTCTGTCTGGTTGGCGTCTCTGATTTGGACATTTGTGAGTTCATCGACAACTATCCGCTGTCAAAGAAGGGAGTCAAGTCTGTCAGTCTGAAGAGGTCGACTATAACGGATGCAGGACTTGAGGTAAACAGAGTCAAGTCGGTGCACTAGTATTCACAAAGAAAAAATACAGATCCATACTGTTTACATGCTCAACAATAAGGATGTATGGCCTCTGGGCATGTTGATGGAACCATCACTTTCCCTACTGAGCCAGTACCTGATCTTACATCCAATAATCACATACATGTGTTTTAACGCCTTGCATGTATTGCACACAGTGTAAAATCATGATGTTTTAGTCATGATGGTTTAGTCACGATTTTCGCTTATTACTTAATTGCACATCGTTACTTAATGCTCAGCACTGTGATTAAAAAAAACCAAAACAACTTAACACAGTTCACAGATCTAACACAGTTCATAGTTCACAGTTCAGAGTGACTTGAGATGACTAAATACATTAGTTTGTGAGTGAAACGAATGTGCTTGTTGTATTTTACGAGTTGAGACTTTTCTAACGTTATGACACATGACTATTGGAACTGTTTCAGATGAGCAATGTAACGTGTCTGTGACCACCGCTGCACTCGCAGTCTGGCTGCTATTATAAATATTACATAGAGTTTAGAGTTTGTATTGCGTGTTTTGTTGTTTAATGTTTGTTACATGCTGTATATCGCCTCATTTTGGTTTAATGCATTATTACAGCTGTTTGAAGCTCATCGACTCATCAGGATTACCATAAACACTCATATAAATGGGCACCATATAATTTGTGCAAGTGTATTGTAGTTTATTTCTCATTCAAATCAGCATACATTTGTTTTGTAGGCACATTTCTGGTTCATGTTACATCAGCCTAACCTTAAATAGCAGCAAGTCCAAATTCCAAGCTTTTACATGACAAATATTTTTCAAATGAGAAGCTTTTAATTAATTACCAAGCAGTTCCAGGTTAAAGGATTAAAATGTCAAACCTTTTTTTAAATATTGGCTGTCAGTATCAGCCACAATGAGCTGTGAATGATCAGTTATTGGTATTGGCCGTTAAATTCCATATCAGTGGATTCCTGTCCAGAAGTATTAAAGAAATCTTAAAATCCTTTTAGATTATGGTTCAGAACAAACTTTACTTAAAACTAGAGATATTGGCTGTGAGTTTGGCTCCAATCATAAATTGTTGCATTTAACCAGTCAATGAAAACCAAGTGTGTGTAGCATAGTATGAAGCTATTTTTTGTCCAACAAAACAAAGATCTGATGTCAAATTAATGTTTAAATTAAAAATATACACATATTTATTCACATAAAATCAAAATATCAATTTTCGAGAGTATAAATATACAGTAAATAGTCATACTTAAAACACCATTACATTACTGAAGAAGATTATTATACTTGTTTTCAAAAAACTTACCTTGGATTAAGCAATTTTTTTTCTTGTTTTAAATATAAATCTAACAATATTTAGTAAGGTTTATGCTTAAAACAATATAAAACAGTTCTCTGAAAAACAAGTGTTAATATCTAACATAATTATTCTAATCCATATCCATATTAATAAATATATATATATATATTTAATTACACTAAGCTTTGCTAAGTTTACTGACACAAAATATGTTATTAGAAGTATCTATATATCATATCTGTGTTGGGATCAGTGAAGTATAACAATTATCTAGATGGTAAATAGACTCTTAAGTGCCTAACATACATGGTTAAAAAACAATTGTGTTTTTCGAGAACATGCAGAGATGATCACGCTCATCACACTTGTCTCTATGCTGTTGCTATTCTAGGACTCGGCTTTTGTTGCCATGGTTAACTCTCAAATTGTTTGTGACAGCATCCAAGCTCCCCCAGATACACAAAGCAGCATGTGCAGTGATAAAATCTGTGGAGCTTATTCTGTCTGAGAGAGGGCCTGCGCACCTCAGGCTTGCTTGTGAATTATAGGACAGGAAGATATCATAGCACAAAGATTAGATTATGACCAAGTTCTCAATAGGAGAACAGAAGCCTGGCTTCAAGATTTGTTTTTCTTGGTGAAATTAGCTCTGTTATTTGCTCTTTGTCTTAGCTATTTTTGAATTCATTATACATTCATGATTTGTGTATCAAGAATATAAATACAGGAACTGAAAAACTGAAATTGTGACTGAAAACTGAACATTTGCACATTGTTCACTCTCTCTCTCTCTCTCTCTCTCTCTCTCTCTCTCTCTCTGTCTCTCTCTCTCTCTCTCTCTCTCTCTCTCTATATATATATATCTCTCTCTTTCTCTCTTTCTACTTTGTAACTAGGTCAGTGGGGTCACAATACATTGATTGTGAACTGTCTGAATGCATTAACTTTTGTGGTTGATCACAATAATTAGGCCAAATATCCAGGTGTGCATTATTTAGGCTCCAAAAGTCTGAGACCACTAGTGAAAATGCTTCTATTTTCCTTTCTTTTCTAATTTAATAAAACACATTTAATTGTAAATTGTATTATCAGCAAAAGAATTTGAGTAAAATGTTGAAAACACACATTTCTGAAATTTCTTCGAATTTGGTGTTGGTCCCCCTTTTGATTTAATAACAGTATGCACTCCAGCTGGTATGGACTCCACAAGTGTGTGCAAAACCTGATGATCCTTTTTATCCCAGCATGATTTCAGAATGTTCCAAAGAGCATCTTTTGTGCTTCAATGGAAGCAAGGAAATCTGATCACACAAAAGAGATGACCCAGAAATAGCGTTTAACGTGCTTACATTTAAAGCAATACTTTACCCAAAAAATAAACAATAATTTACTCTCTCTTATGTTGTTCCTGTACGTTTTGTCTTTAGAACACAAAAGGAGATGTTTGGCAGATTGTTCAGGATGGACAGCCTCAGTCACCATTTACTTTCATTGTGGGGAACAAAATGCAATGAAAGTGAGTGGTGACTGAGGCTAACATTCTGCCAAACATCTCTTCTGTTTAAGAAAGGCAAACAGGTTTGAAATAATATAAGGGTAAGTAAATGATGAAAGAGTTTTCATTTTTATATTTGTGTCCATGTTTCATACATAAAACAAACAAACAAGCAAACAAACAAACAAAATGTTATAGCATTTTCTACAAATAAAAGTGATTTAAGGACTTTAATGACTCAACTTTAAAAATATAATTACCCTCATAACCTTGACAGTCATGAGGGTCCTCTCTGTTTTATAGTTTCCTTGTCACATTACAAGACAGTTGCTACCTGCTGGTGCTTCTCATTTCTAAAATTGTGCATCCTCGTTTCCTTTCCTTGCTTCCTAGCTCCACCCTCTTTAAGAACGAGAATGGAGGAATCGAAACAAGATGTTTTAGTAAAATTAAATGTCCTTGCTCACTCAAGCATCACTTCAGAGTGCGGTTTCTGCACAGTTGCATTACCTTGAAGCACTTGCTGTTATGTTGTTGAAACTTTATTTATTAATACATTTATAATGAATCCTAATAATTAAAGATGCACTGTTTACGGATGTGACAATTATGCTTTATTTAAATTGCAAATGTGAAACATGCATTAAAACTGTTGTGCCAGATGTGAAGGGAGAGGAGAATTTATGTGTGTCTGTGTTTCAACAAAAAAGTCTCTCACATAGGATGCTACTGTGCTTCCTCACTCAAGCATCCTCGGGAAGCGTCCTCCGTCCTTGGTTGTTGCCTTCTCATGGTGAAAATACTCATACTCATTATTTACTCACCCTTATGACATCTCAGGTATGTATGACTTTCTTTTTTCTGCTGAACAATGCAAGTGAATGGTGACCAGACCTTTGAAGTTTTAAAATCAAATAAAGGCAGTAAAAAAGTTATTCATACGACTAGTGGTTTAATATGTCTTCTGAAGCAATGCAATAACTTTAGGTGAGAAACAGATCAATATTTCAATCTTTTTTTTACTATTAATCTAAAAGTGGATATTTATAGTAAAAAGAACTTCAATATTGATCTGTTTCTCACCCACACTTATCATATAACTTCTAAATATACGTTGATTTAACCACTGGAGTCATATGGATTACATTTATTCTAACTTTATCTCCTTTTTGAACTTGAAATGTCTGACCATCATTCACTTGCATTGTATGGACCTACAGAGCTGAGATATTCTTCTTATCTTCATTTGTGCTCTTTAGAAGACAGAAAGCCATACTACTCAGATGGCATGAGGGTGAGTAAATGATAAAACTATTTTAATTTTTGGGTGAACTATCCCTTTGGCGGACTTTAATCGGTTTCCGACTTTAAACTCAGAAATTGAAAACATATTTATCATAGTAGAGTTGTATTCAAGTAATTGTTGCATGAATGGCATGTTAGGATGCAATTCAATGGAATGCATTGGATCTGGGAAAAAAAAAAGAGTGTTACATCATTGAACCCTATCCTGGCTTTTTCAGGTGATGTTGGAACAGATGCAGGGGTTAATGCACCTGGAACTGTCTGGCTGCAATGACTTCACGGAGGCCGGTCTGTGGTCCAGCCTGAATGCACGGCTTACCTCCCTTAGTGTCAGCGATTGCATCAACGTGGCTGACGATGCCATCGCCGCCATTTCCCAGCTCCTTCCCAATCTATCGGAGCTCAGCCTGCAGGCGTATCACGTGACCGACACGGCCATGGCCTACTTCACCGCCAAGCAAGGCTACACCACTCACACGCTGCGCCTGAACTCCTGCTGGGAGATCACCAACCATGGCGTCGTCAACATGGTGCACAGTCTGCCCAACCTCACCTCCCTCAGCCTGTCGGGCTGCTCGAAGATCACCGATGATGGTGTGGAGCTGGTGGCTGAGAATCTAAGGAAGCTCCGGAGCCTGGATTTATCCTGGTGCCCCCGCATCACTGACATGGCCCTGGAGTATGTCGCCTGTGACCTGCACAAGCTGGAGGAGCTGGTTCTGGACCGGTGAGTCAGAAAATGTAATCTTGCTGAAATGAGAGAGCCTCATTGGTAGCAGATGTTGTGGGTAAAAGCAGGGCTTTAGCCACCATATCGATTGAGAGGGACATGTTCCCCTAATATTCAGATTAGGGGTTGATCAACATGGGTTTTTCAGTGAAAGATTATAAAAGGAATAGTTCACCAGTTCACTATTTTGTCATTAACTCACCCATGTGACTTTCTCCTTGGAAAACACAAGGAGATATCTAGCAGAATGTTACCCATAGTCATAAAAAAAAAATGCACTGAAAGTGAATGGCGACTGAGGCTAACATTCTATTTTTGTATTTCATGGAAAAAAGAAAGTCATATAGGTTTGAAACAACAACATTTTGATAGGACCCCATAAAAGGTATTATGAGGTATTATTATCATTGTCAATCTCATATTTGTACTCTTTGACAACAATCTTTGGCTGATGGTGATTTTGAGAGTGCTTACTTGGTTGATTAACAGAAATGTTAGCTCTCTCTCTCTCTCTCTTGTGTCAGTTCTAAAATCTACTGAGAAACTTTCCTTTCAAATATTTTGTATTTGAGTAATATATTAATTTAATTTTATAGCATATTTGCTATGATTTAATTGTATTATATGATCATAAGCTCCTATTGTTCCTACTGTGGGGGGGTTTCCCCACCCAATTTGCAATGCCCCATTCCCAAAGCACTTTTAAGTTCTCGTGTAGTGACTCACCTCAGTCCAGGTGGCGGAGGAGGAATCCTCGGCCTCTGAAACCTTCAACCCGCACGTGGCTTGTTGAGCGCGTTGCCACGGAGACATCACGCCAACGCGGCATCTTTATCACTGAGCTACCCATTTACCACTGAGCTACTCTTGTTTATATAATGCCACTGTTTTTTTTAATAGAAAAAATGTCCCCTCCCTTGAGGCGAAGACGTGCGCTCTTTCCCCAGTTGTGTTTGCTGGAAGTGTGAACCCTGGACGTTCTTCCTCCCTAGCATAGCGGCCGTCGAGCCTTCGGAGAGGCTCGCTGTCGCCCCGGTACGGGCGTCACTAAGAAAGTTTTTTTCCAAATACTAAGCGAATTTTTACAAATGTTTTTATTTTTTTATTGGGATTATCACAGTCTGGGATATGTCTATGATTAGCAACAACTTTGATTTTGATGCATTATTATTTTTTGTGCCATGTCAGATTAAAAAAAAAAAACACTCATTACTTTAAAGGACAAATGTCCTCGTCAAAAAACTGCCATAAAAATATTATATAGTAATATTATTTTCCACATTCACTGACTTACATTATGCCAATGTTGATTTGCCTCATAGGCTAAACATGAAAAAATTTGCGCCATCTGGTGGAAAATATAAAATATTGGCATTAACACAGCCAAAATGATAGAAAAAACAAAAATTTAAAAAGTAAAAAATGTCCCGAAGGTCGCACAAGGGTTAATGGATGAGTTGGGCTGGGCAGTGACGGAAAAGCAGCCAACAAGTGTCGAGTATACCTGGGAACTCATCACTGTTCTCCAAACTTCACTATGGTTTAAAAAAATGTATCCAGGTGAATACCTCATGAAGTTGGTTAAGAGAATGCCCAGAGTGTGGGATGACTACTTTTGAAGATAGTTTTGATTTATTTAGAAAATTTTGGTCACAAACATCATTGTCATACTTCCACTTGTTATTTACAATTTAGATGATTATTGTGTAATGCAGAGATGCCCCAACTAGGAACCACGATGGCCTTTGATTTGGCCTGTCTTGAAGTATATGACAAGAGTGAAAAAAATGCTATTAATGCAGCTTTTCATTTAATTAATTTAGCAGATTGCAAAATTAATCTGGGGGGGGGGGGCTAGGGCAACTTTAATATTTTAATATAAAACAGTTTGCAGATTCTGAAATTTGGTGTGGGATTACGTCTGTTGTGCACATTTTTATTCACTTTACAGTGCAGTTGCAAATTACTCTATATATTAGTAAACCAATACATACAGATGAACAAATCAAATCAATAAATTGTTTTTATATCAAACTAATTCCAGAAGCTGCACAAATAAATCCGCTCTGTCTCTCCCTCTCTCGCTCTCATGCAGCTGTCAGCAGTGTCAGAAGTGTGAGCGCACAATGTGAAAAAGTGCTTTGTCACATAGATACTGAACTTAAGATGTATAGATGTATAAACCTTTCTAAACCTGTTAATTTGACATGCAAATGGTGTTATACCATGTCTCCGTAAGCGAGCGACGTGATAAAACTATATGGTTCCTGTTTATAATCAACAAAGCTGTTAACATTATAAGCGCGTGACAGCGAACACCTTTGATATTTTGGCGCTCCCTCATTTTTTCATAATGCAGCACATTTGCAAGAATGGCAGAAATAGCAAAAATACTTAGTTTAATGGATGCATGATGAACAGAGACACTTAAACACCTGTTACATCTCTCATCTCCATCGCTAGTCATCTTCATCTGGTTGGAAATTAATGGAGGCTCTGGGCTTAAAAAATCCCCCTTCAATCTGAGTTCCAAATTAATATATCCATCTAGTTCTTCATTTGAATTTTCGCTGAACATTATTTGTTTTGTGCATCTGTCGTGCAGATGGCGTCGAGTCAGTGGTGGATACTCACACCATAAACTCACACAAACAGGCACTCCGCTTCTCACGATTTGCGTCAGTTCGGTGTCATGCTTGTGCGCTAAAACGATCAAATGCTACAATGTAGTTAATAATAATATTAACAAAAATAATATCTGGATGTGTTTAATAGCCTTGATGTTAAATAAAACATTATTAATGATACAATAATAATGTTACAGAACATTAACCTCTTCATATCTCTGACTAATGTTCATTATTTTATTAAATTGGCTTGAAGGAGTTGCTACGTTTTTATAAGCTCCTCATTCCAAATCCTGAAAAATGCTGTCATCTGCATTTACTGTGTCTGTGCATTTGTTTTGTGGGCTATTCATTTAATTGCCAACATATTTGGAAAAATGTGAATGAGAAAAAAATATTGTTTTAAAACAATGCTATGCCCCATATGTAAGGGGGTGAATCCTGTTATAATGCAATGTTCTCGATCAAGATTGATTTTTGGCCCTCTGTAGGAAAAAGTTTGGGCGCCTCAGGTGTAATGACTCTCCTTTATGGCTGTATACAGGTGTGTGCGAATTACAGACACAGGCCTGGGTTACTTATCCACCATGTCCACTCTGAGGAGTCTCTACCTGCGCTGGTGCTGTCAGGTAAGCATCTATCCAGCTTTTTCTGTCACCGACAGTCAGTCTGCCAAATGGGGTATAGTCTTATTCCAGTGATAAATATGTGTGTGTGTGTGTGTGTGTGTGTGTGTGTGTGTGTGTGTGTGTGTGTGTGTGTGTGTGTGTGTGTGTGTATGTGTGAGCGTGTATTTATCACTTTGTGGGGACCAAATGTCCCCATAAGTATAGTAAAACCCGAAATTTTTGACCTTGTGGGGACATTTTGTCGGTCCCCATGAGGAAAACAGCTTATAAATCATACTAAATTATGTTTTTTGAAAAGGTAAAAATGCAGAAAGTTTTCTGTGAGGGTTAGGTTTAGGGGTAGGGTTAGGTTTAGGGGATAGAATATAAAGTTTGTACAGTATAAAAACCATTATGTCTATGGAAAGTCCCCATAAAACATGGAAACACAACATATGTGTGTGTGTGTGTGTGTGTGTGTGTGTGTGTGTGTGTGTGTGTGTGTGTGTGTGTGTGTGTGTGTGCTTAGGTACAAGACTTTGGGTTACAGCATCTATATGGCATGAGGAGTCTTCGACTTCTCTCTCTAGCAGGTAAAAACCATCTTTCACTCTCTGAAAGTAGTGTTGATAACAGTGCAGGATGCATCTCAGTGATAAAGTACTATCAGCAGATTGTGTGGAATGTTTGGAAGTAGATTGTTTCTACGGATACCTGAGCTTAATCTTGTTATGGAAAAAGCTTAGTTAATTCCTCAAAAATAGACATTTCTGTGTGAAATACATTGTTTACGAACAGAAAGATAAACTTTCCTATTAGTTGATGAGCATGTAATCACACTGTGATATATGCACAATATTTAAAAGAACATTGTACATTTGTTGATGAATAAAAAAGTTAACCAAAAGTACACACATCCAACGACAAAAAAGCTCAGTGTAGGTGCTCGACCAAAGGCAGAATAGTATCAAAGGAGAAAAGTCAGTACACCACAACTCCAAAAATCAACAAGTTAATAAATAGTCCCCACTATAGGTGACATTTTGAGCCAATGGCTCTTCATCTGACAATAAAAATAAAGAAAATTGCAGAAACAATTACTCAGTGGACATCACATGACTAGCCATGGGTTAAAATCAAACATTACAAATCTGCAGTATATCAATGTACAATACCCAAAAACATACAAATTAAACTAATAATGACAAAAACAAATGTATTAAGAATTATAATAAAAATAATAAGAAGAATACTGATGAATCACAATGGTAGTCAATCACAATAACAGCAGCAATCGTCATGGTAATAGAATAATGATCAGTAACAATAATAGTAAATAATGATAATAAATACAAAATATGTATATATGTTAACAGTAGTAAATGCATTAGGTATCATAAACTAAAAATTAACAATGTTTTTTTTATAGCATGTACAAAGCTTGGTTAATGTTAATTTATAAATGTACTATTGTTAATTGTTAGTTCATTTTAGTTCATAATGCTTTAACTAATGTTAACTTAAATGTAGTTAAAATATATTAGTATATGTTGAAATAAACATTAAACAAGATTAATTAGGGCTGTAAAATTGTTGTTTATTGTTAGTTCTTGTTAGCTAATATGGTTAACTTATGTTAATGAATAATGCATTAATGTAAATTGTTATCATCAATTCTTTAATATCAGTATTATCTTTAGATAAATGGCACCATTTGGTAGATCTCTTAGGAATAGTACCCAACAAACAACAATTACCAACAATTAATACAGTGGTTCTTAAACCTGTACATGGAGGCCCCCCAACACTATACATTTTTGATATCTCCCTAACCAAACACACCTGATTTAACTCATCAGCTCGTTAGTAGAGACTCTTTGACCTGAATTGGGTGAGTCAGATAAGGGAGATATACAAAATGTGTTGTGTTGAGGGGCCTCCAGAAACAGGATTGGGAACCACTGAATTAATGTATTGTATAAAGTATGTAACAGCACTGACGTGCGGTCTGGGTAGGCAAACTAGGCACTGCCTACCCTGCCAAAATTCTAAAATAAAATGTTTATTAAATAATAAACTTGTATTTGTATTTTTACTTTTTATTCTTGTGATTTATATATGCAATATGTGTGTTATTCCAATTGTTTAGACGTTATGATGACAAATGCAGCAGTTACGCATAATCAACTAAAAACAAATGGTAGAATAAGCAGTGCTTTTACAGTCCATTCATTGCAGACGACACGCGGAAAACCCATGTTGTGCATGCGCACTTCGATCCTGTATTCTTTAACATGTACGGCAAAAAGCACAAATCTGCTGTGCCTTTTGACGTAAATATGTTATGCCCGTAATCATCTCCGTTACGTATCAGACATGGACCAATTAAAATCGAGATATTCCTGGACATTTGCGTAGCTAACGTCATCACACCACAGCTAAGCGTACATGCCTAATCCCGCCAAATTCAAAATCAAAATGACAGCACCGGCCGTAATCACGGAATTAAGAAATTTTTCCAAGCTCGATTTTAATTCCAAATATGAGTTAATTGCAAGAGGGAGGTCTACGCCAGCCTTAGATGGACTAGTACAGCAAAAGGGTCCAAAAATTATCCGATCATTTCAAACTGATTGGTATGTAAGAAAAGATTGGCTATGTGGCTGTGCTAACAATCAGCGGCTGTACTGCTATCCCTGCCTGGTTTTTTCAACCAGTCAGACCGTTTGGACTTCAGCGGGATATTGTGATTTGAACAACCTGCCCGCAGCTTTAACCAAGCATGAAAAGTCGTCAGCTCACATCCAGTGTCAAATTACACTGAAAACCTTTGGAAAATCTCGGATCGACCTTGAACTTGACGATCAAAGGAAGCTGAATATAACCTACCACAATGAAAAGGTAAAGGAAAACCGAGAGGTTTTGAAGGATCTGATAAATGCGTAACGTTCACTGTTTACGCGCTTGTGTGTGTGCGTGAGTGAGAGAGAGTACACGATATATACATCCTGATTTGTACATTTCTTGATATGCCGCGCTTGTGCGTAACGTTCACTGTTATTACGTATTATTATCTTAAACAATAAATCAGGTAATCTGGCTTTCATAACTCAGTGCCTAGCCTCTTTAAGACATCACCGCACGTCACTGTGTAACAGCCATAAAAAATTGCATAGCCTTTAAAGCTTAACAATTTTATGTAGACCTACACAAAAACACAAATACATTTTCAGCCATTTAGAGCACAAAAATACTTATATTTAATAGTATAAATCATCATCATCAAAATATTCATAATGATAATTTAAAAAAAAATTGTAGTCCAATTATTATTTAGTTACATTGTGTAAAATAAAAATTAAAAAATCAGTTATGTATATTAGTTATCAGACACTTAAACATAAAAACAATTGCTATTGTATCAGTGGAAATAATCTGCATCTGTGATGCAAAATATGGTGTTGTCACACAGCATTACAAACAGGAAGTGAGCTTTGGAGATGTCTATGAGTGTTTGTATGTAACCAGCTCTCATTCGCTCTGTCTCAGGCTGCCCTCTGCTGACCACCACTGGCCTTTCAGGCCTGATCCAACTGCAGGATCTGGAGGAGCTAGAACTGACTAACTGCCCCGGCGCCACCGCCGAACTCTTCAAATACTACTCCCAGCATCTGCCACGCTGCATGGTCATCGAGTAGTGCAAAGAGCTTCATGGGCCCCGGCACCCTCCACATCACCAAAACCTCCTCCTACAGACTGATGATAAACCCAACTTCATCCTGGACCCACAGGGAGGGAACAACTTTATTTTTTTCTGGAGGGGTGAAAAGGGATCATTGACATGGAAGATCTGAGAAAGGGTTGGAACAGGCCTTGACTGACAAGCTAGAGGGAAACTGTATAAAGCGGAGTGGGTCAGAGGCTAGATCTTTCATTCAGTAATATGACTCATTGTAATCAGTCCCCATATATGAAACATGTTCCTCCATTGAACTTTGAGACTAGCTTCCATGTCTCATCCTACCTTGTTTTATCTCTAAGTGAAAAAGGTGTGTTGCCAGTTTACTCGGTTTCTCATATCCAGGGAAAGGTAGTGAGAGGGAGAGATAGAGGAAGCAAGAAAGGGAAAGAAAGAGGTTTAAAGAGCAACTGCAATAGGGTCTCTTCGCTTTTGTCCAGTGGCATCCGTTTTATTTCGCTCCCCTCGGTGGTGCTGCCACTCCATTTTGGTGTCTTAACAAAGGACTCTAGAGATGAACAGCTACGTAGATTTTCATATACACGCTACTCCCTTATTGTCATGCGGTTCTCTTTTTTGTTTTTTAAATATTATTTTTGTAAGTATTATTTTTGATGAAAAGGATTACTGTGAAATATTTATGGTATGCGTTTGAGGTTTCGAACGCTTTTTGATGAGATGGAAATAAAAAGGAACCAGCATTAACAGAAGTCAGGAGGTTACCCCCAACAGAATGCTCCTTTACTTTAGGGTCCAGAACATTTCATGGAAGAGGAAATGGAACGGAACTGTTACATTTTTCTGTGGTTAAAAGGTTTAAACTATGGTTTGTACAAAAGATAGCTTGGCTTTTTCATCTGCCTGTTTTATTTTAATTCCATTTTGATGTGAATTGATATTAATGGCTTGTGTGCGGGTTTCCATATTAATCCTGACTCAATGAAGAAGAGATATCTGAGTGATCCCATAATACATCGCGGCTACATGGCAGCCTTTTACAGACTGACAATGAAACATCAACGCTTACTTGTCACCAGGCCAAAGCATTACAGGTGTGGACAGCATGGCATTTCTATCATTGTTTCTTACAGAACGGGCTCAGTGTCTCTTTTATCCCAGTGTAAACTAGTGCTTTTAAATACATCTGATGAATATGGTTTACAGTGATTTGCATTAAATGCAGAGGTAGGCCAGTGTAATTAAGTGATCACAAAACACCCACACAAGCTTATTACAATAGTCTCTATTCATTTAGCTGTTTTGTTTTAAGAACGCGATATCCATACGTCTGCATTTAGATCTGTGGCACCTCTTTTTTATTTAATTTTTAGGTTTAACTGCCAGGTTCTGTTGTTTAGAAACCACCCTCATAATTGTACGCATCTGTGTTTCCTACCTCATTGAATGATGGAGTACGTGGAATACAGGTACGCAGGGGGATTAATAGAAACAGCCATTTGTTCACTTCCAACCGAGACTCTACCTGCTCACCCCATACCAAACCCTACAATTTTCCTCTCAGGAGTTTAACTTGCTGCTCAGATCATCTTTGTTGGGTCTGCTTTGATGCTGACCTTTATGAAAATACTGTTCATGTATTTTACCAAGTTTTAACCATAACGCATGCTAAGGACACTAATAAGATTATGGCCAACTTGAATGACAAAATATGACCAGCCAGGGCACACAATTTTTGAGTCTTAGATCTTTTAATTAAAAATAAGCCCTTATACATTAACAAAATATTTCTTAATCAGTTTTTGTCTTGTTTTCCAATAAAAATACATTTTCTTTACAAGAAAAACTACATTAGATATTAAGACTTGTTCTCAGAGAATTTGTCTTGTATTATGTTTATTTTTCATAGCCCTTGGCAATTTATTTTCTCGTTTTCTTGTTAACATAAATTAACAAAATCTACTAACATTTATGGTTAAAAAAGACAAAAAACATTTTTTAATTTAAGATATATTCTCTGAAAACTAGTCTTATTTTCTAACAAAATTGTCTCTGAAGTCATTTTTTAATAATTAAATAATTGCCTCTAAAAGGATGTTTGGACATTTTTACTGGTTAACAAGACAAATACTGATTATGAAAATAATTTTTATTTTGTGCTGTTCTAGTGCAATGCGTTTACCTCTGAATTTTATACGAATCTGTGGTTAGGTATGGTAATACATGTAACTACTACTTTTATTCTTCAGGACATTGTACAGCAATTAACTTTTAGATCAATGACAGATGCGTTAGGGCTTTACAACAGCCAAATCTTTCTCCAAATGAAAGTGTGGTCACAATTAATGAGAACAAAAAGACAGGCTTTCCCTCTAGCGCTTAAAAGGTCAGGATAATTCCAACATCGTGTTTTTAAAGTGGACAATACTCAAGCCCACCTCGAATCATCTTGGCTTTATAGATAAGAGGGTATATCTGCTAAAAGATACATTAACAAAAACACTAACACTCACCTCAGACAGTCGACATCTCTTCATGTACAGTATATAGTGGCCTTGTTAATGAGGGGGTCACAACTAATCAGTGTTAACGGCTGCTGCTTATCCGAATGAGATCCCAACAGGCTCTAAATCATACTACTTTGTGTGACTATTTATCTTTTGAATCATTTCAGTTTTTATGTATTTATTTGCTTTCACTTATGGGTAGTGGGTTAATTTATTGACATGATGGACATATTTATTTCTTTATTAAATTGACTAGGATTCTATGAGGTTGTTTGTTTATAAGTACCTTTCCCCACATGTTTTTTTTTTTTTTTTGGAAACACAGGAGACAGGAAATAGCGGGGGAAGTGGAGTTGATTTGTGAGCGACAGGGTTTTGTTTACCGTTACGTTTTATGTTGTCAGATTAATTGTATGAGCAGCCTCTTTTTGCCAAGGCTGCAGTGATTCTAACAACTGCTGTGCCTGTTTCTGGTGGCCACGCTGTTGACACACAGCTGTAAGAGAAGAATAGAAGGCAATAAAGGGATGGACTGGATGACAGAGGCCAGGCTGACACTCAGTTGACCTGACTTTTCTAATCCTCCCACACACCCCTTCTCTCATGTTTAGTGACTGATCTATATCAAGCCTTCTTTTTGGCTTTACATGCAAAAAATTACGCTGAAAAAAATGCAACATGACATTTGAAATAGTCGGATCATTCTCCGTGTTTGACTTTAAAACATAAACAGTCTTGCCCATGTTGGTTAAGCCGGTAAGAAGGTCGGTAAGGTGTTAACATGCAGATCGACATGGGGGCAGTTGGCAAATAACTACCCATGTTGATTTGTTTTTTTTTTTTTCTTAAAGCTGAAGTATGTAACTTTTTCAGTGTTAAAATCAGTGGTGTAGTAGTGACTGAAGAGGTGGGCATACTGTGATTATATCAAGAACGCAAGAAAACTGTGCTTATATGAGACCTGAAATAATCGGATTATTCTTTGCTTTTGATGTCAAAAGAAAAAGAGACATGCACACGCTGGAAAAACCCTTAAGGACACCAGTAAAGGTGTTTACATGCAACACAAAATTGGGGAAATGGACAAAAATCTACTTGTGCCGATCGGCTTTATGCTTAAACCGTTTATGACCTTAGCCCGATTAGGAAAAATCACTTTAGGTGTTTACATGACACACATGTAATGCTTTATTAAGCTTCAATTGTATAAGAACTTGCATGTAAACACTAAATTGTTTCCAGGATTGGACGTTGAATATTCCGCACCAGTTTATATGCCTGACTTCAGTCGTAGCACTGTGTTTAATTGCTTTGAGTTTTCGTCGTTTACTAGCAAAAAAAACATGTTGCAGTATTTTCCTTTTAAAGAAGAGAACAGCTTTTACACACTTGCAAAGATCTGAAAGAAATTCCATTAAAGAGCTTTTCATCTTTTGTGCCTCCATTGATAATGTAAACCAGAACCATTTGAGATGATATAAAGAGAATAATTAATAAATATATCATTAAGGCATTGCATAGTATTTGAGGACTATTATATGAAACTGTCAGAGATATTGTATTAATCTTGTATAAATGCTATGGTTTTCACTTCAAACTCAAGCGTTTCCCTCTTTGTATGGAATGAGAGTGTATGTGTGTGGGATGAACTTGTGAGATGAACCCTAAATATAAAGATAATAACACATGCACTAACCCCACTGTAATCTCTATATGTATGTATAAATATCAAAATGTTCAAACCATCTGTCAGAAGGTTTTAACTTATTTTGAGGATGCTTGGCTCTAATTGCACACATCTACACCGCTCTTGGAAAAAAACAAGCCAGGGCAAGCAAGCGTGTGAAAGAGGCAAGATATGCAAAAAGGTTCATGTCTTTTAGCGATGAATCGCAATAGCAATCGATAGTATAAAAGAATACACCTAGTTTAACTTTGTACATTGAGCTAATATCAAAGGCATGTTAACACGGGCTAAATGCAAGAATATTAACAGATGTTTATTGCGCATCTATATTGATATTGTGTGGGGTGTGTGCATATGCCTACTGCCTTCCTAATATGACCAGGGCAGGATTGTTTTTCCAAGTCAATGAAATACTGGTACTACTGTGTGATTTCGCTTTATTGCCAGACAAATCTGGTTTGGCAGATATGAAGTGGTTCTGTCTGATTAACACTGTAAATTTAAACCATTTCTAAGGCCAGTTTCCATGAATAGTGCTTTTCAATTCTTGAAAGAGTTTTATTAGCTTACCACATCCAGCTGAGTGTGTTGGCAGATTCTGTTCACCCTCCAGCTTGCTTTTTACTCTAAATGTCTGGCACTTTTAAATGTTAAGCTAATAGAATAAATCAGAATAAATCAAATGTTCCTCTTAACTCTTCCCTACTAACTTATGTCTGGATGTTTTTTTCTTTATTATTATTATTTGAGACAAAGGAAAAAGAAAAATTACCGCATTTCTGTTGGCTCTTTGTATGTAATTGTACATGTAATACTAAAACAATATTAGTAATGATTTTGACATTCATGCAGGGTCTGTAACAAACAACTTTTATCCTGGTGCAATTAACTGGGTTGGACAACTGTGGTACGACAGCCTAATGAGCAATGTTAGATCTCTGCCTCACACTGACTATTTCAAATGTTTCTCATTTATTTCGTATTTTATTTCTCTCTTGTGATAGGAGCATGTCACAATTCTCTCTTCTTTAGGGTACATATTCTTCTGTAAATACTGTTGTAGTGGTTAAGTTGAAATGAAAGAGAAAACAGTTTTATGATCTCCATCTCATGGCTGCAGTGCCTTGTCAGACAAGCATTGTTGTTTTCAATTGGTTGGTTCCAGTCTGCAACGTTTTAGTAAAAGTTGTACAAAATAAGTTACATATTTGCGTCATTGATTTTGTCTTACGTTTAATTGTTACAGTAAGATAATATGTTTGAATTGTGATACATTAATGTATGTTGCTGTTTATTGTGCATGCACAAACACACTATCATGCACACATTTCTATAGTGGTGGGAACTTTCCTTTGACATAAATTGTTTTCATACTATAGTAATGATTCAATCCTCTACATCTAAATATAACCCTCACACAAACCTTTTCACAGTTTTACATTTTCATTAAGACATTATGTAATATGTTTATTAAGCAGCTTTTCTCATGGGAACTGTTGGTTGGTCCCCACAATGTAGGTGATTTGAATTCAGGTTTTACTATCCTTATGGAACATTTGGGCCCAACAATGTAGGCAAAACCAGACCCCCACACACATCTGCTTTGCCTATTCTCACCCCTACTGTTTGGATCAAATGTTTTGACCTCAGGGACCAATCCTTTAATGAATAAGACACTAAAACAGCTCAGAAATAGAATTGGTATAAGCTTTTCTTCTACCAATTTCTTTGTTGTGTTTGCAGGTCAACAAACGCAGAGCTTGATAAAAGACATTTCAAACAGGCCACTGGGGCTCTGCTTTAGAAGCATGTGTTATATAAGAGTCCAAAGGAAGCTATTTTCACAAGTTTTGTTGTATGTTTGAGCTTCTGAATCTTCACAAAGAAAGCTTAATCTTATCCTGAACACTTTGCTTGGTGCACAGTGGCTTTATCTCACACACGTGCACACACACACACACACACACACACACACACACACACACACACACACACACTTTTGTATTAGTATTTGAATCTAATGACACCAGGAGAAAGAAGATCACCTGGCATCTAATGATGCGATGAAGTTCACGTGTCTACTGTAAACTTGAGGGAAACTAACTTCATACACAAAAGATTGTCGTGGCATAAATTGATTAAAATTAATTGCTCTAGCATCATTTGTTTGCAGATCCAGGTACATCATATGTTTGGTTTGACATCTAATGAAATTACATTAATTTATAAATATTATCAAAAAATATACTCATATGTTCATGGCATAAAGTGTAATCTCATCTACCATATACTCCAATGTTCAGCTCAGTCTAATCCGGAGCACTTCACTTGGCGCCTAATAGCTTTATCACAGAAAAGGTGACATTTGAAAAATTGTGTTGGAAACAGAGGACACCAGAATACAAAAAAGGATCATCAAAGGTGGAGCGACTGTTAAGGTATGATTAAGGTTTTAAATGCAGAGAGACACTCTGTCTCGCTTTCAGCTCTCAGTAAAGCTCTCTTTCCCCAGTTATTTATGGTACCATCCTGAAATCATTACAATTCCAAGTCACTAAGCAGGGGCGAAGCACAGAATCCTGGGCCCGATGCAAAGACCATGTGTGTGGGCCCCTTTCAAATCATCCCATGATCCATGCTATTTATCACTTTTTTTCTTCTTCAAATAATAGTGTACAGCTATACACAGCACTCACAGATAGGGTAATCGCTGGTGAATTACTGATGTAATATTTAAAACAACAGTATTCAAAAATATATATATCAGGTAAACGTAGGGTATAACACATAAAATGTTATGTTAGTTGCATCTATGTTAATGCAGGACTCTGAATCATATTAGTGTATAAATTGTGCTATACTATAAATATAGCACCTCAGAACTGAGATTTTCTTCTAAAAATCTTTGTTGATGTTCAGCAGAAGAAAGAAAGTCATACACATCTTGGATGACATGAGAGTGATGAGAGAATTTTCATTTTTGGGTGAACTATCCCTTTAATACCAGCTACAATGAAACCAATTTAATCGATCAACGGCTCCACATGAACATTGAACGGTAACAAATGTTTAATCATAAATCAATGGTGTTTACATGTACATTAATATTGATAACAAGGACATCATGATGAAGCTGTTAATACACACTGAATTTGATGGTGTGATAGAAATAAAAACACTATGTTATGTACAGTACAAGCAGATACTGGACGAGCAGTGGAAGAAAAAAAAAATAGGACAGTGTGTACCTTTAAAGAGTAAGTTAAAGTGTGAAGATTTTGTGCCACTAGTGTCATCCAGCAGAATTGAAAAAATTATTATTGTTTTTCTGTCACCATTGGTGGGTCAGAAAGATATTCCCACCCCAAACTCACATTGGTTGAGCAAATGTTGATGTGCCAGGCTGGTTGGGATGCTCAAACAAATAGAGCTTGTTTTAATAGTGCCACACCATTTATACTTTTCAGGGAAATCAACTTACACATTGCTTACTTACTGTATAGCCAACATTTCACATTAAAGGGAAATTTCACCTAAAAATGAACCTCACCCTCAATTTGTTTCAAACCTATATGACTTTCTTTTGTGGAATACAAAAGTAATATTAGGCAGAATGTTAACCTCAGTCATTATTCACTTTCATTAATAATAATAAAAAAAAGAAATGCAATAAAAGTGAATGGTGACTAAGGCTAAGATTCTGCATAATTTCTCCCCTTGAGGTCCACGGAAAAGTAATGTGTTTGGACAAAAAATTAATGAAAGAATTCGTAAATGAAATAATTTTTAAGATTGAACTGTCCCTTTAAGCTGAGATATGAGAACAAAAAACAAAAACAAAATTACACAAAAAAAGCCAAAAGTTATATTTGAAATTCTTCCCATTATATCAACATATTGGATTTCATCACAGCAGTTGTTCATGGATAAGCAGTAAGAAGACAAAGTATCTTTTAAGA
The DNA here is from genome assembly GCF_025860055.1 of Xyrauchen texanus. Lineage (NCBI taxonomy): Eukaryota > Metazoa > Chordata > Actinopteri > Cypriniformes > Catostomidae > Xyrauchen > Xyrauchen texanus. Next base: position 30,710,786 of record NC_068287.1, read on the forward strand.
AAATACTTTCAGCTCCAAAGCAGCTCTGGTAGCAAACATTTTTGTTTAAAGTTTTTTTTTCTTCTCTTGTTTAAAAAAGATAATATTTTGCTGTAAAAAATCTACAATACTTACTTTTGAAAATAAAAGAGCCAAAGGAGCATGTCACATTGCTGGTTCAGTGTAAATATATGGGTGCAGTAGCACAGATAGGGATTATGGGATTTTCTTTTCCAGTGAGAGTGTCAGGCATGTAGGCACAGACAAGTTCTCCAATATGCCTACCCTCAATGCCATTCATTCAACAGAACATGAGCAAAGAACACTCAAGGTGTGTAAAAGATACAGAACAAGAGAGAGAGAGAGAGAGAGAGAGAGAGAGAGGGAGAGAGAGGGAGAGAGAGAAAAGAAAGAGTAAAACATTCCTCTCAATTCCCATTATTATTTCTCCGGTCTATATCCCAGATCCCTACCCATAATATAGATTCATTTAAAAAATAGATTCATATATGAAGTTTACATGCCTAAGCAAAAAAGTCTTTAGTCAAACGTGTAGATTTTCCATCAATGGAAATCTAGAAGTGAAATGTTCATCTCTCCCATTTTTACAGGGGTGGGACAGACTGAGGGTGCACATGTGCACTTGTTGAGCTTCGTCTTGTTCAAAGGTGACTCTCTGCTTCACTTTTATCTAGGGTACCATTCTCCAGGGTCAAAGGTGAAAGAGCAAGTCCATTGGCATTGCTCTCATTGAGTCTTTTCACTCTGTAGGTCTCATAGTGGATGTTGTGAGTGACATCCTTCAAATCTTGCAGGTGGGACCTTAATGCAGAACGCAGTAGAGCATTATCAATTTAGATTTCACAATAACATCCCCAGATGGAAATATGCCATGTAAAACCAAAGTCATTTTATTTTGTGGAATTATATTAATTGAAAGGTTTAAAAGGTAGGAAAGTTTTTTTTGATATCAAAACATCTTTCTGAACAAATTATTCATTTAGGACAAATTTTAAGGTAGCATCGTACGTATCCTTCCCTAGGTAAGCAATCCCAGAATGACCTGTGATAAGGTTGGCAGAAAAATAAATCTAAGATTTATTATAAAATATATTTGTAAAACATTCAGTACTGAAATGTATTGATAAAGGTTATCTAATGTAATAGAAAACTGACTATTTTAGCCAAAATGTGTAAGTAAATGTCATACGCCGTTTTGCTTTTGAAATATATGCATCTTGTTTTAAGTATGTTTCGATATTTTAACTGGAAAACAAGACAATATTTTTCTGCAGTGCGTTTCCTGGTGTAATTGGATGTCTGCTTAAATGGGAGGTAGATAAAACATGTGAAAAGCAAGTGAGAAATGTACAGCTCTCTAACGGCCATCTTTTGTTTCCTGTTTCAGCAGCGACTCACTCTCACACCATCTGTCAGCTGGCAGTCATCCAGCCGTTATGGTGAGGGGGATTATGGCCTGGTAATTAACCTGTCCCTAGGAGAAGGGTGTGCTCAGGGTTCCTCTCAGCTGTCCCTGCCTGGAACCTTTAGTCATTTGTTGTTTTTTTTTACCCTCAAGGCTCCTCTGGTATTGTCTGATTCCTTAAATATACTGCCTTCACTATTTCTCTGATCCAACAGAAGTAATTCAAATTGTCAGACAGTGACAATCTTCTACAATAATGAGCAAGCTTTAATGAGACCTGGAACTCTGTATCTGGCATGTTGGTAACAAAGTGGCTGCATTTGAGTAATGTTGGCTGTAATGCCTTACATATTCAAAATTGAGAAAAACAATTTTTTTCATTAAAACAGAATGTTTGCCTTTACGATTTGTGGTGATACACAGTAAGAACATAATTACTATTTTTCAAGGCAGTCTCAATGGATAAATAGGCCTAAACTTTAAAAAATCAACATACAAGGCTTATTACAAAACAAATAAATAATAATAAACACAATCTAAATATAATGTACACTCAAATGAACAAAGTGAATAGTAAGCTCATCTACCATGTACCAGTGTCATTACTAAAAAGTGAAACTCACACATTGGTCAGATTTGCTTAAGATATTTTAAGACACATGTCAACAACAACAACAAAATATAAATTTAGGACATTACTTACCTAATAAGAAGATCTCTCAAGTTTGCAAACTCGCAGTGTGCAACATTTTCGACTGAAATAAACAAAACACAAAGGGTTTATGTTCATGAATGTATCTGGGGATTTGGCTTCACAGCAAATTTCACACAGACCACTTGATGGCAGTGTTGAATAAACTAAACCATAGACCTTCAAGCTTTTTGAAAACTGTCAGCCAACAATACCCTTCCACAATCATTACAGTTACACTTCTCAACAGACACAATGTAATGGCTCTCTTCAGAATCTCACCTTCAATGATCCCCCACTTTGTTTTTCTTCCCAACACTTTGTTCCCATTCACCTGGTGTTCCTTATCTGTTCCAACTACTGCAAAGGGGATGTTTTCCTTAGAGAAAATTTAAACAGAAAATGAAAAGTTTCCCTCATTTGCTATACCTCAAAATCTTAGTGTACCAAGCTTAGTGTTGAACTATTTATAAAAACTAGATTTTTCAATTTTCTGAAAAATAAAAAAAATGTGAGCAGTGCTTGCCCATGCAAAACTTGTCACCACAATGGTACTGAGCTGTTGCTGGTTGCCTAGACATTGCTATGGAAAAGCTGAAGTTATCTTTGCTGACCATTGCTGACTTCTTGGAGAAGTTTATATCACAAATAGTACACTAAACTGATTACATTTAGTCGCGGAAACTACAGTTTAGTTAGCTGAACATAATCAGTTTAGCTAGCAGAACATAAGTTGGATGTAGTTATGAAAACTTCAATTAAGTTCACTGAACTTTAAGGCCTGCCACAGTATAGTTCAAAAGAACAAATCGTCACTTCCGGGGAAATGGTAGCGACTGTGTGACTCTTTTATTAATAAAATACTCGCGGTTTAGGACACGTAGACAAAACACTTTAATAAGTTTAATACGTTTCATGACAGGAAATTACAGCGCGTCACAGTTCTGGGAGCACTAGGTGTGTGTGTGCATTGTTCCATCATGACTTTGCGGTGTGGATCTATAAGATATCCTTTAAAAGTATCAATAAATCTCCGCTTCGGGAAAAAGTGCAAGTCTGTGTTTAAATTATTTGCTCTGCAAACTCTAAGCAGGCTTTCAACTATTAGGACACTGGTATTTCAGAATGACCAGGGCAACAACTCAGATGCAATGATTGGTCTGCTGGTTCATCCAGTTATGAATGCATTAATCAATCGCATTACTTTTTTGATGTGCATCTTGTATTCCTGTTAAATTCAATAGGAGTTTATTGGGTAAATGTGTTTTCATCATAGTTTATCGAATTAAAAAAAACATATCCAACTCAAGCGAGCGTATATATTTCTATGCACATTTTGGAGATTTTATTCGCTTCTTGGTGTTCCAAGCAGATTTTATGCAAAACATAGCTTATGTTGCTAACTTTCTCATGTTAGACCTGCAGATTTTGCATTGCATATGTCAACACTGGACACAAACCTCAGTAATGGTGACACTCAATAAACATCATTAAGTAAAAGATAAACTTTTAACATCACCACAAATCTATGAACAGTGATAGCAAAAACAACAACAACAGCACAAATAAAGTCCGCAAATAGCAAAATGGTTAGCCTACAACACTAACCTCATTATTTATTCATGCTGCAATGCATGCTGGGAGATGGCAAATCTTTGTTTGTGCAGACAACTTTGTTAAGCGAGTTGAGATGACAAATACTCTTGTTAATTCAACTTATGTAAAAGCTGACAGAATCTCGACTTAACCTGTTTCATTGTGTCAACATTAAAAAGCACCCTGATACAATTAAACATCAGAATTCTTTTTACAGTGATTTGGTTTCTAGGGCGTTGCTTTGTTGGTTGCCTTCTGGCCCAAGCCAAAAGAGTCCACCCCTTACAAAAAATCTGTAGTTTTGGCAAACTAGCCGCAAATGTGCCACTCATTATTTTCCCATGCAAATGAGCTTGTGATTTGCAGAAAATGTTTGCCTGATGTTTAAGCCCTTCGTCGGTAGTGGTAAACCTGCAGCAAACCTTTGGTAACAATGCACAATTTGCCGCGAGTTTGTCGCAAAGCTCATTTGCATGTGAAAATAATCAGTGGAGATTTTGCAGCAAGTTTGAGGCATATTTGCCATGAACTCTCGATTTTTGTAAGGACAAGTCTCCATGATAGTCTCCTAAATATAGCTCAGATCTCTCCCTGAGGGATTTTCTTGCCGTTTATCATCCAGCAGGTTAAAATTTGAAGTCTGATCACTTAGTGAATAATATCATATTAATAACAAGATGCATGTTCTGGGGTAATAATTAGGATTAAGGGTTTGTTTAAAACCCTAACTCTGAGTATGAGCAATAGTAATAGCGAAACTTGCTTGCAAGTACCACAAATTAGATCAAGAGGTCTTAATGGGTTGTTTATACAGCAATGAAGTCTCTGAGAAGTGTCCTCATACCCTAATCTTATCGTTGAGTATTCGGTCTTCTGCGTCCTCATCATATTCTCTCTGCGGATACACTCTGATCCCATTGGCCTGGAGGTCTTGTCTTATCTGCAGAGAGAGGCTTCCAGTTAGATGGATTTACACTGATTTTTACAACCTCTCACACAAGAGAACACACACACACACACACACACACACACACACACACACACACACACACACACACACACACACACATATATACACACACACACAAAACCACACAATCCCCCCAGGGGTGATATATGACAGCATCTCTTCCTCCAACACTTGCTGCTGTATTTTACTAGCCTCAAACTTTGTCCTCATGCATTCCTGCACAAGGAGGCCACGGTGAATAGCACACGAGTTCAGGCCTGAGGTGCAAAGCATTAAACTTTAATGCATTTGCTGCCATCTTCATGTGTATGTGTGCGTTTGTGTTGGAGGATTTTGGAGTGCGGCTGTTGTACATGGATATAATATCAGCGATTGATATCTTGAGAACAGTATGACGTCCGCCCCCACACGGCACTCTGCTCGGGCTATTGAGCAGTGAGAGACAGCTTGGGATAATGGGCTGAAATGACAGAGTACATCATTAGGAATGTTGTTTGGTGTATATTGATAGGAGACACACTGTGTGCGGGGGCTGCAAGGGCCCTGCGGTTCGTGCAGTCAGAGCTGTCCAAAAAAGATCTGCGGGGAGAGCTGATGGCAAGTGGCCCGGGCTGAAGGAGCAGCTATACATCAGTCAGAGGAGAGCGCAAGTCTCCCTGTGGAGACGCCACAGACACTGCTTGTAACTTTAGCGTGGCCTATTCATTTTTCAACCCTCTATCAAACCTAGAGCGAGCAATCTTTTTGTATTTTTTTTTCTCGTTTTTCAGTAAAATATCTAAACTTCCTTAAAATAGGAACAATTTGCTTATAAAAATCTAAATTGTGTAAGAACTGATATAAGATTTGTTTTCAGAGAGTCCATTTATAATTTTTGAATATGAAAGTTCATGTTTCTTGTTTTAAGCATTATCCTCACTGAATTTTGTAAAATGTATGGGTAACACTTTACAAAAATGTTCCATTTGTTAACATTAGTTAATGCATTTGGTATCATGAACCATCAAGGAACAGTATATTTTTACAGCATTTATATAGGTTAATTTCAATTTATAAAAATACAGTTGTTAATTGTAAGTTCATGGTACTTCATAATGCATTAACTAATGTTAACATATACAAACTTCTAATAAAATTAATTATTAGTATATGTTGAAATGAACAGTAACCAAGATTAATAAGTGCTGTAAAAAATATTGTTCATTATTAGTTCATGTTAAGTAATGTAGTAAACTAATGTAATGAATACAACCTTATTGTAAAATGTTACCAATTAATGCTTAAAGCAAGAAAAAAATATTCAAGATATGCAAATATTGTTAATATTATATTTACATTTATGCATTTGGTAGATGCCTTTATCCAAAGCGACTTACAGAGCCCTTATTACAGGGACAATCCCCCCCAGAGCAACCTGGAATTAAGTGCCTTGCTCAAGGACACGATGGTGGTGACTGTGGGGATCGAACCAGCGACCTTCTGCTTAACAGTTTAGAGCTTTAGCCCACTACACCACCACCACTCCACTTCATACTTATAATAATGTATGTATTACTTTGCCAATATATTCACCTAGTTTTAAGGATTTTCAGATGTGTACTGGAAAACAGACAAAAATACCACTTTTTTTTTTTTTAAGCATACAAGCAATGAGGGCTTTGGTGATTCTTGCTCTATTCAGCTCAGCTTATTCAATGCTTTCGCTTTTTTTTTCACAGCTGAACTGTGAATTTGGAATATTCCAGCATTTATAGCAGCAGGTCATCCATATTCATGACCTCAATTATGTGAAGGACTGAATATGTATGTATGTGTGGGCGGGCAATATAGAGGACTGATCTGATTATGAGTGCATATCATAAGCCGGAGCAAATTTGCGCTGTGCAGGTGTTGATGATGGACAGCTCACCCTCTGTTTGAACTCTAGCCGCTCCTCTAGAGTGAGTGTGTCTGCTTTGGCGATCACAGGGACGATGCTCACTATCTTCCCAAGTCTCCTCATGAACTCTACATCTATAGGGCGTAACCTGCAAAATAACAAGATGGATCATTACTAGTGTTTGTTTGACTGTTTTTCCTTTTATTGATGTTTTTACATGTTTCAGTTGTTACGGGTTTCAGAAGTCTGAGACCACATCAAAAATCAGTCATTATTTTACCTAGGAAATAAAGCAAGTTTTAGGATTCCGAAGACATTTGAAATAATGAAAAGTTATAACATAAATGAAAAATAAATATAGAAGATCCTGCACTATTTCAAGGTCACTAATCAAATATAAGCATATATGTTACATTGACTATGTTAACATTATTTAAGTCAGGACAAGTTCCCTAAAATGTATACTTTGACTAGATACTTTTATTCACTTATAGACAAATTAAGCTGGTGTTGGTGATATGGCTTTGTTCTGGGAAAATTCTCCACCAATCCATGCAGGAGTTCAGCAAAAAAAAAATATATATATATATATATATATATATATATATATATATATATATATATATATATATATATAATAAGTATAATTGAAACTGATTTATGATGACACTGCTACTATATGGGTGCATACAAGTATTAATGTGCAGAATAAAGACAAAAGAATGATGATAGGCTTACTTTTAGCAGATGTGTGAATGGTTTTCACTGCATAAGGCACATGAGTGAATGGGCACTTGAGAGTATTTGAGCAGATTTGATTCATTTTGAGAACTAATTAAACAAAACTAAAAAATAGCATGACATGGTCTTGGAAAATGTCTCAACATGAATGATCATAGAGAAGTCAGTGTGTTCTTGTTGACTGATTTTGACTGATGGAACAGAATTAGCTGTCGTCATCACTGTAGGAGTTTCTCCAGGTCACACCTACCGATGACGTGGACCAATGGCATTACGAAGATGTTAAGCAGTTGGGTTTTTCTAAAAGTTCACCCAGGTGAGCTGTTAGAAACCACCAAAACGAATGCAAAAACACCTTCTTTTTGGGCAGATTTTGTTCTAAATGACGTCACACCCAATTCTTCGATTTCAAATGAAGTATATTTGGGCCTTTAAGTGCAGTTTGCATCCATGCAATGGAGAGGCAGTTAAGGCAATGAATAAATGGAGGACTTACAGTAAATAGAATCCCTCTGATAAGCATATGATTTGTATTGGTAAATGTCATGATCAGTTGAGCCTTTGCTTATGCTGGCATTAAAGGAAAAGTTGAATATGTCAAATAGAAAGAAATTCAAAAATGTATGTAAATGTTTTAATTCAAACTTTTCCTCACATTGTTATGCTAAAAAAATGAAATACATAATATAATATAATATACACTTGCACTCTTTTTGACCACATTGTTTTTTTAAATGAAATTAAATGTATTTTTTATCATAAAGTAATAAGACAAGACATTCAGTCTTGTATTGCCTGAGACATTTTCTGTATAAAATGCACACATTAAATATCTGACTTTTAAAATCAGTTGGTCTTTATGTGAGTGTGATTAAGTTTATTACTACATGGATGGACGACACAATTTCAGAACCACCTTTTTTCTTTTTGAGCCAGATTGTCGCTGGTTCAAAATCTTTAGAGATTCCTGAGATTCTGCTTGATCACATTAATGTGAACCATAACACATTTAAGCAGCATCATTACACATCTGCTGAGATGTGAAGCATTTGATGTGTGCAAGAAGTTAACACACACCAGTGTCCGGTGGCTGGCAGGAAGTACACGCAGCAGTGAACACGCGTGTCAGGGATTCTTCTCTTCCTGTTGACATTCAGCTCCTCCTTCAGGTATTTTTCATACTGTTCATTAACGTATTTTACAATGGGCTCCCAGCTGAGAAAAAGGCATGGAGAAGAGTTTACATCACAATTAACACATTTATACTTTAAAGCAAACAAAGCAGTTGTTATTATGTAATTAATTGTAAGTTATAGTTGAAAAGAAATATATTTTTGTTAAGACATGACGAGCTTAAAAGCTATATCATGTTTTAATTGATGAATAAATTATTACTTCAACATCAACAGTCACGGCCAAAATGCTCTCTGGTCTTTTTTTTTTATCTCACACTAATACATATATGGTCAAAAACTCAGTTCTTGTTTCCTAACGTCTTCCAAAGTATCTGTACCAGAGAGTGTTTTCTAAAGTCTCAGTTTTTGGAGCAAACTATATAATTTTATTTCTTAATGTTAATTATTTCATTTATATAAATGATTTCATTCATGCACCTTCCGTCTGGGCCTGATTATATGTAAAAAGTATTAATGTTAGTAATACTTTTCTTACCAATTCTCATTGTTGATTTGGTCTCCAAATCCAGGTGTGTCAATCACTGTTAGCTTCATCTTCACCCCTTTCTCCTCGATGACTAAAAATAACAAAAGATAACAAGAGTAAGAGAAGAATTAAAGAGTGAAAGAAAGGGGATGAAAATAACTTTTCCATGTGGAAAATTGATTCATCTGTAGCAGTGGTAAATGAGGATGAGTTGAGGAGGGTTTAACTGTTTTTATCTTCCAACAACACCAATTCTTCTGGACTTAACCCTTAAAGTCACTCATCGAAAACCCTGAGCCTTTCACTGAATCTCTACCTCTGATATAATGTTGCAAGAATGAATTGTACCACATTAAGTCAGCCTGCAAGAAGAGTCTAATAAGCTGTCTGTGCAAGCAGGGACCCCTACTGTACCACATTGGTGATTGACATTTGCGTTAACTCATCAGGCTAATCCTTTTGGCAATCAAGCTAAATCTGTTGAGGTTGTAACAAGGAAAAATTAAACTGTCAGTCAACACTGCGGTTTACGGCTTATAGAATGCTATTACTGTGTGATGATGAGTGATCTACGATACTGACGTCTTATTAATGCCAATATATAGAGAACAGGGATGATGATGGCTAATAAAATGCAAGAATTTATAAATATATAGGCTAAATACATAGTGGCTAGTTGTCACACTGTTTACTCCAGTTAATATTTCTCACTGAGGGAGTCAATTTCTGCATAGCCAAACACCTTGAAGTCTTGGCCACAAAAAAGCTATTGAACATGTCCTATAATATAGCCCAGGGAAAAAAAAGATGCAGTTCATTAAACATACATAGTGGGGTATTTTTTTCACACTATATGTGGTAAGTTGTCACAATGGAACTTACAACTAAACCAGAGATGAAGGTTTCATGTAAACATTGGAGAGTTCCCCCATCACCCAACCACCACCACCAGCAAAACAATATCGATGTCTCTCTTTACATTTGCGCCTACACGAAACATCATATTATAGGCTTTTCAGCTAAATCTGTCACAATAAAAGTGAGACAACATGCCCTGACCTGACTTTCATGAAACATAAATTTGTCCTAAGATTTTGCAAAAATATTCGAAAAATGAAACTGAACATTATTCAGTTTCATAAGACTGTATACAGGTCTATTACTAATAATTATGGTCAATTTGTCATATGTAGTGGTTTATTTGCAAAAGAGAATAGTAGATTTTTAATTGGTGGCCCAATGATTTAAATCATGAATGCTTCTCTTGGCGTGACTCAGCAACAAAGCAGTGTTCAGTTTCTCCTGTATTCTCCCACACAGAGTGAGCAGAGCTGAATGGTAGCATTCAGCAGCCCTCCACTCCATTTTCTGCACTGTGAAGTCTTTGAGAGAACGGTTGATTGTGTAACACCCATCTCCACTGGCGATCAGTCTGCAGGACAGCTTTTTTCACAGGCTGTGAGGGCTACCGCTTTGTACTATGTGGAGGTGTTAGGCACCCTGAGACTTTGGTACTCTTTGTTTTCCACAGGCTTGCACTCTGTTGGAAAGTCTGAGCCACATATTTTGCAAAACTGCTGGGGAAGCAAGGGACAGCAAGACATCTGCTAGACGAATGGACCAAAATTTTAGACTGCAGAGGCGATTTAGCAGTTTAGCAGTGGGCTCTTTGTCAGTTTGAAAGTATGTGCAGAAGTGATATTTACACGGATAAATACTGGAATGATCCCTAATGAAGAACAAACATGTTGCTAGGAGACAAAAAGTTCCCTAATGGGCATTAATGGAGTTCTCAGTTATGTTTATTTCAAGTTAAAGTAAATTAAATTATATTAAACTTAATTCATTAAAATTCTCCTAAAATTATATATAGAAATAATTTAGACTGCTGATATATAGCAAGAGTACTGAGCTATAATAGTAATGTGGATAGCATAGCTCAGGTATTATTTAAGTACTTGACAAGAAATTTTTAAGTTCACATTAAGTTCACATTTTGAATTGCAGACTTTGGTATTTTTGCAAATGTGAGTAAAGTATGAGACATAGTTGAGATCACTTTTAAATGTCTAGAGGAGATGCATGTGAGATTAATGTTTTTTCCACAAGAGAAAAATCTGAGAAGAAGACTTCAGCTTCAGTCTCCATTTGCTCTTCATTTAACCTTATTGCTGTCTAATAGAAGCAATTTAGATTAAAGGTGCACTCAGTATTTTTTTTTTTCTTATGTTGCATTGAATCTACAGTGACACCTAGTGGTGTGGATGCAACATCATTGAAAACAGTAGTTTTAGTAACGGATACCATTGTAGAAATTCACTATTTACAGTCAGCCATGAATGAAAGTGTCCAATAAGGTTGGTGAGGTTACTGAGATTAAGCAAGTAGTATTCAGCTGATCATGTGGTCCTAACATGGCTGCCCCCATGAGGGGACCTTCTCCATCTTAATAAAACAGCTTTATAAAGTTACTGATATGACTCGGGTCTTCATCTCATGTGAGTGCTCATGATTTTATACATATGTTTTAAAATTACAATTCATTTATTTAGAAGTGAAACAGGATAAAATGATTGAGTGCACCATAAAGATCATCTAATTTCTTTCTTATGGCTGGGTAAACTGCAGAAAAGTATATGGTATTTCATGTAAAGAATTTTTCGCATGGGTCACAATTTTTTTCCACAGTAATCGTAAGGATCATACTAAATTCTCACTTGGTGGTTAATGCTATCGAAACAGTAAAAAAAAAGTAAATATTTATGCAATATGTCAAGCTCTGCATGCCTTTCTAAAGGCTAACATAAAAAAAACCAGAGGAACAGTACACTCTCATTCACGGCAATGTTTACGTTGTGCTACACTGAGAAGTCAGTGAGGGGTGTCTCCTGAACTTTTGGGATATCTCAGGAAGTCACAAGTCGAAATGACTTATCTTCAATCTTCTTTTGTTAAGAAACAGCACTCCCAGCTTCTCTCAGTCTTTTATTCCCATTCACCTTCTTTGTCAACCTACATGTCAAACATTTGTAAACTATTGGGCCATATGTTTTGAGAGGCCTGTGAGAAATGATGTTTGGTTATTATGGTAGGGCAGAAATACAACAGATGCTCTCCACAGAAACCCTCATCTACTTTTGTCGTCATCTCTAGACGAAAATGCTTGTTATTGATCTTACACAGAAATCTACTGAGATTTTCCATGAGTTACATTGAAGAAACATAGAAAAAGACCCAATCAACAACTGCAAAGTACAATTTTAATGCCATTCCCCCAGAATTACAGGAAATAAAAAAACAAGTTTCAAGTCTAAAAATAGATGAACAATTCAACCTTTGGAGAAAATGAAGTGAAAGCTGTGATGAAGCCAATCTAATTCGTTGCAACATTTGCTCTTCATGTCTAAAACCTGTCAAGGGGAAGTCAGAAACGGAAGAGAGATCAGCAAGCAGATCTAGGTCTAAAACTTTATTCAAAAATAATATCAAATGATTCATATCAAGACTAGTAAGCAGAATGCTAAGAAAATGTCCACAGGTTTAATGTTTGTAGCTATAACACCTGTGCATGATTGTAGTGATAATTAACAAAGTGGCCTCGGCACTGCTGGCTCACAGTAAGGTTTTGTAATTGGATATTTCTGCACCCATATCCAGAATGGAAGGGTAAAGATCACCAGTCTTCACATTTCTGCTATTACATAGGCACCAAGGCAATTAACATAGCGTGCTACACAAATGACCTAGCTTAGCAAAGTTCCTCAGCACATCACTTGACTGACACTTAAACTGCAAGATGAGGCACACTTATCCAGCATCTTGCAACATCCTGTGATGGAATCATTAGATTATGTCCTCTCTATATGTGCATTGCCAACTTGTGGGTCATTCTATTAAGGTTGTATTTGTGGTTAAAACAGATACCATGGTTAACTCCACAGATTTTTGACCCAGATGTAAGTGGCAGGGGTAATTATATTACAGTTGAGACAATGCGTATGCATTTTATTATTTAGTCCCATTATTGCAGAACTATAGACCTTTGGTACCCTTGCAAAAGGGAGCACATTTTCCACTGTACTTTACTTGTCCAACTAGGCTGTTTCTAAATACAAAACACAGAGGACCACTATCAAATTTTGTATTTGTTAGACCCCTGTCAGTGTGTCAACAGTGAGAAATGATGATGGATAGCTGGGTGTGACTAAACTAGCTACTGAGTGCAAGCAAAGCATAAGCATACAATGCTCCCATTTAAAGAACTGGCAAAGTTGGCTACGCCATCTGCCTTTCATGCCCATTTCCAACCAAGCATGATGGCGCCACCGGAATCAAAATGGAGATTCATTACTTTCACATTACCGTATGCAGGATGTCTCAAGGTACACGCATCTCTGTGTAGATGATCTACAACCTAGCTTACTCTGTTCAGTTTACAAAAGCCTGAGCAGGATTCTTGTATAGCTGCTAACATGGTCTCAATTGTCTCAATATTGAAAGATTTGAAATGTAATATCACAAGGTGTGGTGTAGTGGTTAATGCTGTGGTCTGGTATCCAGAAGGTTGAGGGTTTAATACCCACAGAAAGCGAGCCATGAACAGCCTGTTGTGTTCATGAGCAAGCTAATAAGAAGAAGAAAGCCTTTATTATTGTGACACATTATACATTTTTCATATATATATATATATATATATATATATATATATATATATATATATATATATATATATATATATATATATATACACATTTCTTTGTTTTCACATATCCCAGCTAAGCTGGGGTCAGAGTACAGGGTCAGCACCCCTGGAGCAGATAGGGTGAAGGGCCTTGCTCAAGGGCCCAACAGTGGCATCTTGGCACCCCTGACCTTCTGGTCAGTAACCCAGAGCCTTAACTGCTGAGCCACCACTGCCCCTAGTGGTTCCAGGAAAGTCACAGAAAAAATTCCACTGGACATAGTAATTTGATGAAAAAGACCCAGCTATTTTATGTTTTGTATGCTGGACCCCAGCTAAAAGGCCCAGCTATGTTGTGTTTTGCATGCTGGACCCCAGCTTGGTTGCTGGTGTCCCAACCAGATAACTTAACTAGCTTAACCAGCAAGAGCTATTTTCCAACTAGTTTACCTAGAAGAACCACTTTTACCAGCAAAGTTTTGCTGGTGACATCATGTCTATGCTGGTCCACCAGCAAGATTAGCACCAAACAAGCATAAACCAGCCTGGAAATTCATGATCGTCTAAGGTGGTCTTTTCAGCAGTAAAAAAGAAAGATATTCAAAGAGATGTTCTAGTTTTGATTGTTAAGCAGTTTTGTATTCAGAAGTAATCTTAAGACCAAGAGAATCAATCTCTGGTGTGGGTTGTTACCATTATCCACAGTTTACCTCACAAGCAATACAACAAGGTTATCACACTGAAACATTCCAAAACATGCCTAGCTTTATTGTAAAATGTAAAGCTTTATTGTCAAAGTAAATTCAACACCTCTAAAACAAAGATACACTTGCCTGTTTAGAGACAAAAACCAAAGCCACTATTGATTGTTACTGTGGATGAAATGTGTGAGACAGAGTCAGCACACTGCTCAATCAACCAATTCATTCACTCAGCTGAGCTTGCTTCACTGAAGCCAGGCGTCGTGGATAAATGGAGGCCTCCATTAGAGCAGAAGTCATCTCCTGACCCATGCGATAAATGCAGCTCTGTGTGCACTCTTCCTCTTTCTTTCTCTCTGACAGAGAGCTCATAATGACAGCTGTGGCCCAATCTCAACAGCTGAAGTTGTGTCATTGATCTCTCCTAATCTGTCCCCCTTACAGGCTTTTTAATTTTTCTTTCCTTTCAGAGCACATGCTCTGGGCACTCTTGCCCCACTCCAATTCATCCACTACAAAACATTGAGCTCTGCCTCCAGCTCCTCCTGTCTAGATGTCACTCTCCCATCCTTTCAGAAATCACTGAAGGCCAACACACTTTGTAACATACATCACATCTTGTGTGATGGTGATGAGAAGAAAATCCAAGTATAATGGTAGATGTTGTCTTGCATTGCCGGACCTGAATGTATTTTTGCTTCAGTTTGCACTGTTTTTCAATTGTTTTTCTACGCAGACATGCTACATGGACGTCTTTGACCGTTGTGCTGCATCTCACTGTTTTTTAGTTGCCGTGTAAAATAACAATACATTTCAACTTTAAAAAAAAAGACACCTGGTTTCTGTTCTCAGTGTTTTTCTTGCATTGAACATTTTTCAGCGGACGCCCAAACAAAATTTGTGCCACTTTATATGCGCTAAATAGGCTTTTCATCTGAGACGCACATTTAAGTAGCATGACTGAAGCCTGGTTTTCGTGCGAGTGTGGCGCGAATTGCGCAAGTCCTTACAGAACCACTCAAGCAAGGAATCTTCTCTGCATGATTATCTTGACATGCGCCAAAACAAAGTTTTTTCAAATACACATCATCACCCTTGCTAAAATGTATATAGATTTTAAAGCAGTAACATTAACTGTGGTTACTCCATTACAGATATTGTTTTCCTTTTATTAGGTTCCTATATAACTGAATGCAAACAAGGCCAGTTTATTCCATAATTTCAAACATCATTCTAACAGAACATTTATTAGACAGGATAAACTGTGTCCATAATTTGTCAATAAGTTTTGGAGGTCCAGACATTAAAGCCCTCATGTATACAGTGCAATGCCATAAGCATAGGTAAAACAGTAGATGGCTCCTCATTCCTGTGGTTAGTTCTATGTAACTAGTCTTTCTAAAAAAATACATTATAGAAATACATTTTTTAAATTAAGTTTAGTTTGATTTCACATAAAGTAAAAAGTTCTGCATTGAATTCAAAAGGTTTCATATAGGTAGATGGTGATAACTAATATCTAAATGTTAATATGAAATGCAGTTAGGTAATTATGTTAAATATTAATTAAATGCAATTATGTAATAATCCAACTTCAAGCATGTGAACGACCGAATACGTCAGTCACCCCCAAAGACATTTTTGACCCAGGAAAACCCCTGGTTCTGTTCTTTGTGCTGCGTCTAGCTTTTTTTAACGCAAGAACATGTTTGTTCTGAATAAGACAGGAAGAGAATGTCTGGCCAACATGTAAAGTGACAAACCATAGATATTTTTGTTTATAAGTGCTGTTTAGGGGCAGGTTTAAATTAAATTGATTAAAGGACAATAATTGACCAGTGTGATTAATTCAGACAACGATGCGACAGCCTTCATGAATTCTTAAAAAAAAAAGAAAAAAAAAGGGGACAATTAATAAAGATTGTGATTTCTCTGAGACCAGCTAAGACCAGCAAAACAGCTTAGGTTGGTATAAGATTAGATTTTTTTCCCCAAGTAGAGTGTAAAACAGGGCTTTATAAAGTTTTTAGTTTAGTCCAACATACTATACCTATTAAATTATTTTACCTTTCCATTTGGAACCCTGTAATGATTTAAGGTGAAAAGGGTACAGATTAGATGCAGTCAGGTGCTTCTTTTCACGTCAAAGAAAGGACAGAGCACAGATATCGAATGTAAAATGTGTTATTCTGTACACAAGAGCTCAAGTTAAAAAGAAACTCAATCAACTGATGATATTCAAGACAGGTGCATTTTAACTTCACACTCTCTCCAATATAGATTTATAATTGTGATGGATGAATAAATTGTTATTGAACAACCAGTGAATTCATCACAATGGTATAAGCTGATATCATGGTATAAGTCATTTTATATCATGGTAGCGGTATATATCACAATGTTGGTTTTTTTTCCTTTCAGAAAATCAGCAATTTCTTTTTTTAAATATCAATGTGACGGGGTGGATGAAAACTTATATTGATATGCTTAAAGCTTTGGTTGATAAAGATACACATACATTAACATCTACATATTTTGACAAAAAGTGATTCAAAAACTTTTTTATTTAAAACAATGTACAAGGTAGCCTAATGGTACACAAGTCATGTCTATTGCAATGAAAAAAACTCTCATTCAATAACTAAACATTAAAATAATTATTGATCTGTTTTATATTCTTTGCATCGTTTTTCAATCCAAGCAAAAAACATCAGCTTTTTTATTTATGTATTCTGGAGCAAACCCCTCCATCAGATACAGTGCTGTGAAAAAGTATTTGCTCCTTTGCTGAGTTGTTATATTTTTGTGTATTTTTCATACTAAATTGTTTTAGATCTTCACATGAGATATAACATAAAACAAAGGCAACCTGAGTTGCACAAACACAAAATAAAGTTTTCTCTCTGGTAGAGAGCAACAGAAGGGTTATTTTATTTATCTATTTATTTTTGAGTAAACACTTTATTATAATTGAAACTTGAAACCATTTATTTTATTGAAGTATGTGTAAAAAAAAGTCTCCCTTTTGAAAATAAAATAAATAGAAAAAATAAGAAAACTAACAGAATTATAAACATGATAAAAAAAATAGCATGTAACTATAACATATTATATAACTAAAGCATGTTAGTTTACATGTTAGCATAGCATGTTAAATTAACTACTAAATGAAAAATAACATCAGCTGTGTGAGCTTTTGAAGTAATGTCCTTTGATTATTAACAGTTAACATATACTGTAGGTGCGTGACAGCATAGGCAGACTGCTCCTGTCTGTAACTTTAACTCAGTGCTTATCAACTGGTTTTGCTTCAGGACAGATTTTACATTGGACATCAAGTGGCGACCTGCCATAGATTAAACATAACGTTTGGTTACGTATGTAACCTCCGTTCCCCGAGGGAGGGAACGACACGTTGTGTCGGAGAAGCGACACTAGGGGTCTCTCTTGAGCGCCGATATCCACCTCTGATCTATGAAAAAAGGCCAATGAGAGTTGGCAGCCGGTATTTGCATGTCCCGCCCCCGGACATACGGGTATTTAAGGGGCGCAAATACGGGAGATCATTCAGGATTTTTCTGAGAAGCCGGAAATGGTCCGGCCACAACAGTGGCTCGGTTCAGCGACATGGCGGAGGAAAGACACAATGTGTCGTTCCCTCCCTCGGGGAACGGAGGTTACATACGTAACCAAACGTTCCCCTTCTGTCGCTCTCTCCACGTTGTGTCGGAGAAGCGACACTAGGGGACCCATTCCAATCTTGCCATGTGCTGAACCGTGTTCGTGAACCGCCGATACAGAGGCGGGCAGGGATTTCATCCAGTTCCGCGCATCGTCTGCACCTGGCTGCACGTACCCTTCCCCAATGCCCCATAAGAACATCGGAATCCTTCTAGTTACCCTGAGAGGGGAACAAGGCGATGTTTGCCAACATGGGAACGGGCCAGCCTGGCTGGGCCTCTTTTCTCTCTATGTTTCTCGCATAGAGCAATCACGGCCAGGGCCCTTACACGCATATAGGGAAGGGGTCTTTACCAGACCCTTGCGGAGACCACACCTGCCCTTTTTCTTGGGGAGGAAAAGTGGTAGACACGTCACACGGCCGTCTTAGGGCTCGTGTGGAAAGTATGGTGCGGTGGTAGATACAGCCTCGAAAGGGGGGAGTTGCTACAGCACGGCGACCGGGGCAGCTGTAACTGCCTAAGGGAGACACGGGGGTCCGCTCGTAAGGGGACAGAACCGTGGAATTACACACAGGGGGAGTCCGCGCAGGAGGCCTTACCTGTGCAGCACCTATACCAGTACAGGGTAGCCATCAGGGTACCCGCAGTGGCTTGGGTCGGCGAGTTCCTCCGCTGAACCACGGACCCGGAGGGCTGGGGAGGAATCGACCAGGGGCCCGACTCGGAGTGGGGCGACCTGGGAAGAAGGCGCACTACTTTACCTTGACATCAGGAAAAGGGCGCTGGGCGCAAGCGATCCAACCGGCCGGTCGGTCTACGTGTTACCAAGTTCTACGGGCTCGGACCTGAGAAAACACGAGACGCAACCGACTCAACGCGGAGGTTGTAAAACCTCGCGAATGTGTTGGGTGTTGCCCAACCCGCGGCTCTACAGATGTCTGCTAGGGAGGTGCCCTTGGCCAGTGCCCACGAGGACGCAACACCCCTTGTTGAGTGAGCTCGGACCCGCAAGGGTAGGGGCACGGCCTGGGTGTGATAAGCCAGTGTGATGGCGTCGACAACCCAGTGGGCGAGCCTCTGTTTGGAGACGGCATTCCCTTTCTGCCATCCCCCAAAGCAGACAAAGAGCTGCTCAGAGCGTCTGGTGCTCTGTGTGCGGCCCAGGTAAATGCGCAGGGCGCGCACTGGACATAGCAACGAAAGGGCTGGGTCTGCCTCCTCCCGGGGCAGCGCTTGCAGGTTCACTACCTGATCTCGGAAGGGTGTGGTAGGAACCTTGGGCACATAGCCCGGTCGCGGTCTTAGGATCACAGACGTATCTGCCGGACCGAACTCCAGGCAAGTGTCGCTGAAAGAGAACGCTTACAGGTCCCCGACCCTCTTGATAGAGGCGAGCGCGATCAGCAGGGCCGTCTTGAGAGAGAGGGCCCTGAGTCCAATTGATTCAAGTGGCTCGAAGGGAGGTCTCTGAAGTCCTGCCAAGACTACCGAGAGATCCCAGGAGGGAACTAGGCCTGGCCGGGAGGGATTCAACCTCCGGGCGCCTCTCAGGAACCTGAGGATCAGGTCGTGCTTACCCAAAGACTTGCCGTCTACAGGATCGTGGTGGGCGGCAACATACACCTTGAGGGTGGACGGGGACAGCCTCCTGTCCAGCCTCTCCTGTAGGAACAGGAGCACTGACTTGATCGCGCATCTCTGCGGGTCTTCAGTTCGGGAAGAACACCAATCTGCGAACAAGCGCCACTTTAGGGCATAAAGGTGCCTGGTAGAGGGGGCTCTGGCTTGGTTGATTGTACTCACAACGGTCGCCGGTAAGCCGGCTAGCTCTTCCGCATCCCGTCCAGGGACCAGACGTGGAGGTTCCAGAGGTCTGGGCGCGGGTGCCAGAGTGTGCCCCGTCCCTGAGAGAGGAGGTCCTTTCTCAGGGGAATTTGCCAGGGAGGAGCTGTCGCGAGAAGTCTGAGTTCCGAAAACCAAGTCTGAGTGGGCCAGAAGGGGGCCACTGACGTGACTTGCTCCTCGTTCTCCCTGACCTTGCACAGCACCGGTGCAAGAAGGCTCACTGGGGGAAATGCGTACTTGCGCAGCCCCGAGGGCCAGCTGTGTGCCAGCGCGTCTGTCCCGAGAGGTGCCTCTGTTAGGGTGTACCAGAGCGGGCAGTGGGAGGTTTCCTGGGAGGCAAACAGGTCTACCTGGGCCTTGCCAAACCGTTCCCAAATCAGCTGGACCGACTGGGGGTGAAGCCTCCACTCCCCGCCGGGCAGGCGTTGTCGTGGTAGCGCGTCCGCTACGATGTGAGTGTCTTGAGTCGCTGCTGGCTCCATAGGAGGAGACGGCGGGCGAGTTGTGACATGTGGCGGGAGCGTACGCCGCCTTGACGATTTATGTACGCCACCACCGTGGTGCTGTCCGATCTCACGAGGACATGTTTGTCCCGAACTAATGGGAGGAACTTCCTGAGAGCAAGAAGGACGGTCAGCAACTCCAGGCAATTGATGTGCCAACGCAGCGGGGCCCCTTTCCAATGGCCCGCTGCTGCGTGCCCGCTGCACACGGCACCCCACCCGGACCAGGAGGCGTTGGTTGTGACCAGAACGCATCGGGACACCTGCTGCAGGGGCACTCCTGCCCGTAAAAAGCAGAGGTCTGTCCAGGGTCGGAGTGTTTTGAGGCAGGCGGGGGTGATCCTTACCCGATGCGTGCCGTGGTGCCATGCTTGTCTCGGGACTGGAGTCTGGAGCCAGTGCTGGAGTGGTCTCATATGCATCAACCCCAGCGGCGCGACCGCCGCAGAGGACGCCATATGCCCCAGGAGCCTCTGGAAAAGTTTTAGAGGGACCACTGTGCCTGGCTTGAAGGAAGCGAGGCAGTCCAGCACCGACTGAGCACGCTCGCTCGTGAGACGTGCTGTCATTGAGACTGAGTCTAACTCCAACCCGAGAAAAGAAATGCTCTGAACCGGAGTGAGCTTGCTCTTTTCCCAGTTGACCTGAAGCCCCAAACGGCTGAGGTGCCGGAACACCTGGTCTCTGCGGATGCCGGCTACTCGTAGCGGGGCAAGGGCCGCCTCTGCGACCTTCGTGAAGACGCGAGGGGACAGAGACAGGCCGAAGGGGAGGACTTTGTACTGAAACGCCTGGCCGTCGAACGAGAACCGTAAGAAGGGTCGGTGTCGTGGCAGAATTGAGACATGAAAGTACGCGTCCTTCAGGTCTACCGCTGCGAACCAATCTAGATGCTGAACGCCAGCCAGAATATTTCTCTGCGTGAGCATTTTGAACGGGAGTTTTAACAAGGCCCGATTGAAAACTCGCAGGTCCAGGATTGGTCGTAAGCCGCTGCCTTTCTTGGGTACAATGAAGTAAGGGCTGTAGAAACCCTTCCTCATTTCGGTTGGAGGGACGGGCTCTACCGCGCCCTTGGCTAAGAGGGTCACGATTTCCATGCGCAGGGACCTGGCATGCTCGCCGTGTACTGCGGAAAAGCGGACGCCCCTGAAGGGGGGCCGGAGCCGGGCAAACTGAATTGCGTAACCGAAGTCGAATGGTCCGTGCAGCCAGCGTGATGCGTTGGGAAGCGAAAGTCACGCTTCCCAGCTCTGCGCTAGGGGCACCAAAGTGACGAGTATTTTGCACGTACCCGGCGGGGCCTCGCAGCGGGGTGGAACAGGTAATGCAGCGTCGGGCTGCTTCGTTGTGGCCTGAGGCTGAGGTGCTGAGAAAAGACTCAAAGCACTTACCTTGCTCCGCGCACCCAGCAGGGGGCGGGTTCGTGACTGAGGAGGAGGTCTGATGCTGGCGTCCTCTGGACTCGTCTGAACCGGCCGGCCAGGGGACAGTCGTGGGCAGGCGGAAGGCGGGATCGGCGCGTCCGGTGTAACGGGACTGTCGTAATCTGAAAGCAGATTGCCGTGAGAACGGCATTTGCGGGCCAGGTGATCCAGAGGCAAAGTAAATAGCTCTTTTATTGAGAATGTGGGTACCACAGACCCCGTCAAGGGGTGTGGCAAATGAAAAAACAAATGATTCTCCACCCGGCCCTCTACCGGGGGACGGAGAGGTCTTACCACCTCCGGAGCTAACGTCTTCGGCTCTGGGTCGACTGTCTCAGGAACGCTTGGGAGCCTTCGGCGAGCAGATGGGGCAGGGCCCGTAGCGGCAGGTGTGCGGCGGGGCATGATGTGAGAGATGGCCTCTGTCTGCTTCTTCACCGCGGAGAACTGTTGGGCGAAGTCCTCGACGGTGTCGCCGAAAAGGCCAATCTGGGAGACAGGTGAGTCCAGGAAGCGGTTCTTGTCAGCCTCACGCATCTCGACCAGATTGAGCCAGAGATGGCGTTCCTGGACCACTAGGGTGGCCATCGCCTGTCCGAGTGCCTGCGCTGTGGCCTTCATCGCTCTCAGGGCGAGGTCGGTCGCTGAGCGCAGTTCCTGCAGCACATCAGGATCAGGTCCACCCCAGTGCATGCTTCTGAGTGCTTTGGCCTGGTGGACTTGCAGGAGGGCCATCGCATGCAGGGCGGAGGCAGCGCGTCCAGCCGCGACTGTAGGCCTTCGCTGAGCGAGGATGTTGTCCTACAGGGCTTGGATGGGAGTACGGGCGGCCACGCCAGGAGGTAGGGCTACCGGGCATAGATGGTACGCAACTGCCCTATCGACCTGGGGAATCGCCCGTATCCGTGGCGCTCTCCGCCATCGAGGGTGGTGAGAGTGGAGCCGGTGGCACCTAGACGAGCGGAGATCGGGCTCTCCACGTAGATGTCAGCTCGTCATGCACCTCCGGAAAAATGGGACCGGGGATGCGAGGCCGCGAACGGCGTGCTGCCCCCAGGAACCAGTCATCCAACCGTGAAGGCTGTGGGGAGGATGGAGGGTTCCAATCCAACCCCACGCCACGGCGCCCGAAAGCATGTCAGACATCTGAGCTGCCGGCCTCAGCCTGGGCCTGCTGGCCCAGGCGGCAGTCCAGGGAGTCCTCGGCATCAGACATCACACTCTCCGATGCAGCGGCGAGCTCATCTGCTTCGGGCTCGGAGGATAGACAGCCAGGCCGTGAGGCGAAGCCGCTATCGCCACGAGCATGGACGGGACCAGCGAGCGTGTAGGGGAACGGGAGGTTCGCTGGGGCTACCCGGCGAAACTGCACCCGCTGCCGCCTCAAATCGCCTCAGCGCCAACCGCATCGCCCTCAATCCCGTGGGAAGAAGGAGCAATGCGGGTGCAGCTGGGGTGGCTTGCTCTCTGTTGAAAGCAAGCCGCGATCGCTAACGTGGTCATGGTCATGTTCTCGCAGTGAGAACATGAACCATCCACAAACGCCGCCGGTGTGATCGCGCCCAAACACACGAGACAGCGCCTGTGGCCGCCTGAAGCGGAGAGGCTTCTACCGCGATCCAGGAACAACACAGGGGCGGAAGGGCATCTTGAAAAAGACGCGTCCTTAAAAGGACGTTCAACGCCGCTGTGTTTGCTCTTTTAGAGGAATTTACTCTTTTAAAGGAAATTGCTCTTTTAATACACAGTGTGTGTGTGTGTCTGTGCTGTCGAAGCGCTCAGGGGCAACAATGCACGCCGTGCAAAGTAGGAGAAAGCCGCTGTTGTGCGCCGTCAAATCCAACAGCATGCAGATCGTCAGAGGAAACAGGAACGTTAGTGGTGTGTAACTCGCATCAAACTGCAGACAGACCATCGGCTCCGAAGAAATTTTCTGAATGAACTCCTGTATTTCGCCGCTTAAATACCCGTATGTCCGGGGGCGGGACATGCAAATACCGGCTGCCAACTCTCATTGGCCTTTTTTCATAGATCAGAGGTGGATATCAGCGCTCAAGAGAGACCCCTAGTGTCGCTTCTCCGACACAACGTGGAGAGAGCGACAGAAGGGCAACCTGTATTTAATGTATCCTGGGTTGCATTTCCTTTTATGTTGTATAGTTTTGTTCATGGTTTTCCAGTACAAGGACGTGCATCAAGTGACATTGTTTTTGTTGCTGATGTCAAAATCTACAGGAAGTTTTCTCTCCCTCTTTTAAAAATTGAAGAGCATATTTACTTATATGGGCCCATTATTATCCCATTTGTTACCTAATATTACATATCTATACACATATTACACAGAAGGAAAGGCTCCTCATTACCATGGTTAGGTCAGTGTGCTTGTCTTAAATAATTGTAATAATAATAATAAATTAATGCATTTATGAAAAATAAATACTAGCTGAAACACATCTTGAAACTTTAACTACAACTGCCACTGTTGATATAAAATGAGGTCTAATAAATTCTACCTTTAGATTATTTCAAATGAAACTGAAACATTTTGTCAAAATATAACAGTTACTTTTACTAATGTAAAATCCTGAAACAAATTTGTAAAGGTGATGGTCATTTTTTATTTATTAATTTTTTTGGCGCATAGCACAGTGTTGCTCTTTTCCTCCTCAGTGCTGCTTGGCACGTCAGGGCTGCTACTGTTTGAGAGGTTCGAATTGACAATCCCCGTAACACTTTAGAAAAGTCTCACTAGAATTTTAATTTTTAATTGGTCACAGTTTTGATGTCTGCGCTCTGCAATATCGAGGGAAGCCCAGTTGTTGAACGCGCGCGCCAGTGAGAAGTGCAGATCATTAGTGCGAGGTCGTTACACTCGTGAAAGTGCAGATGAGAAGTCTTTAGCTGTTTGCGAGATTATCATTAAATCTGCCTCGGCAGTCCTAAATAGTCGATCCATTAGGCGGCCGCCGAAATATCTTCAATGGGAGAAGTTACCATGGCATTGTTATTTCCCAGCTGTCCGCAACCCAGTCTGAATACACCAGTTGAAAAACACTGCTTTAACTCACACACACACTCATGTCAGACCGCCTCGCTTCTCTCTGACATCTGTGTGTGTGTGGCACAAATTGACGAGTCTGACAGACAGTCGAGAAGGAAAGGAGATGCGCATGTGAGAATCTCCGTCCGGTTGCATTTTTTTCTCAATACCGCAGATAAGCAAATGTACATGGTATGATAACCATCAATTTTAAAACCGTGGTATTTTTAGACCGCTGCAACCCTAATCCTCAATTTTCAATATTACTGCACATGTCTCCATTTTCGTCAATGAATACAAGCAGTCAGATACTCACTTTTTATTTTATCTCCTCCAAGAAAGTACACTTCCTGAATGTAGCACACATCAAACAAATCATAAGTCTGAAGTAAATACTAAAAGCGCATGAAACTGTCAATTACTGCAATTAAGTATCTTCCCTTTCTCCGAGTTGGGCAGAAAAGTTGATATCGTTTGATCTATTTTTGGCTGAGCTGGGACCGCCTTGGCACTGGGAGCGAAAGCATCTCAGTATGAAAACGGCTAATGTGGTTTCTTAAGTTAGTGGTATTCCCTACATTTTTTATTTGTGTGTAGCAGGCTTTACACACAGCGTGTGTCTTGTCCAGTTCGTGCTTACCAGTTTGTTCATAAAAGCTTTTAAAATAGTGGGTGCATTTTTTATTACTCGCTTTTATGTTTTGCCTCCCTCCGCCATTTTACACTCGCGCGACAAACGCGTATGTGATGAATGACATCAGAGAAACGTCAGTAGGCTCTAATCGTTATGGTCTATTACTGCATCGATGCAGAATCATCCAAGTCCGCATCGCAATGCATCGTAGAAACAATTAATTTTAACTTTCTAACTTTCTCCCACTTACATCCATTAACAGGAGAAAGTGGTGCCTTTAAATGCAAAAAATTTATTCTTTCTCCTGAGATTTACTTGATTTGGAGTCGTCCCACATTCTGTGTTAATTTTTGTCTGGGTTTTTCTCTCGCTATCAGCCTCACATGCAGCCAGGTGCATCATGCACACAGATATTTACATACGCGATATAGACGGTTTACAAAAATCTCTACCGGTTGACATTTTATTTTGTGCCCATGATATGCATATATCACCATACCCTCTAGCCCTAGGTAGCTTTTTGATTGGCTGAGAAGAATTTTCAGCAGCCCCTAAAGTCATAGCTGGGAATGTCCTCACATAAACAATGGTTTCGAATTTTGGGAATCTGCTGTGTTACCCCATTAAAACTTATATTAAGGTAGCTGTACAATAATGGAGTGTAAGTGTGTAGGCAAGACTCACTATGGCTGACTGATTGCAGGTGAACAGTCTTTGAGATCTCCTCTTCATAATTTGGAGTGCAGGACTTCCGACTGACCTTGGACTTGAAGAGTGTGTTTACAAGCGTCGACTTCCCCAGACCACTCTGACCTGTCATTGAGAAAGAAAGTTGATTTAATGACTTTTGTTTGTAAACTGCAGATAAAGTAGCATTAACTGCATATGCTCCAGACCCTGAACATATTTATTTGCGAGATGGAATTTACTTAGCATTAGCTGGGGGAATAAAACTTTATTACTGCACATATATAAGATGGCACACATAAAATTTAGGTCATAAAAATCGCATGACCACGTGCAGCAGGGCTACAATCCGGGGTTTACATGAGCCCTTGATACTGCAAATCATCAGTGATGTAATAGGATGAGGTCAAGCTAAGACAAAGTGCTTCAGTGTCTTATCTGGTGGGTGTCCAAACATACTGACAACACCATGTCAGCCGGGAGCTTTGGGGAGCTTTTCCACTTAATGAGTCTTTCACACTAGTCCTCACAGAAATCAGATCAGAAAAAAGAAGCTATTACCAGAGTGGAAGCCTTATCAAGGACATCTCAATTCACACAAATAAAGGTACATTTATGGGGCCACCTTCAATGCCACAAAGGAGTTGTGCTGTGTTAATGTGAGCCGCTTAGTATTGAGTGCCGATGATAGGCTGTGTGCATTCTCTCTCACTCAGAGAGGCCCCTTGGGGACTACCGGTCAGTTCCCAGGTTGGGAATGTGCTAAATATTCTTGCCACTCTGTTTTTACCTGATGAGAGGTCCGGCTGCCTCAGGAAGCTGTCAATGGATGAAACGATTTGACAAAGATAAACGACAGAGCTGGGGAGATCTCAACCCTCCATTATTGCCCACCTCAACAGAAGCTTTGATGGATTTACGTCCTGATCTCTCACCATGGGAGGCGGTTAAAATAAAATTTATGACGAACTGACAAACTGAGTGCTCACACACACACACACACACACACACACACACACACACACACACACACACACACACACACACACACACACACACACACACACACACACTATGTGTCCTCCTGGGCCTCTTTTAATAGCAGCTGAGACAATAGATGAGCCCTGCCTAAGCTAGTTTGCTGATCTACCAGCCTGGCCAAACTGGACTTAGTTGGTTTAAGCTGGACTACCTGGTCTCCCAGCCTGGTCAGTACGGTCTTCAGCTAGTCTGATCAGCTGATAAGCACCCAAATCCCCTCTAAGACCAGCAAACAAGGCCAGCATGACCAGGCTGGGAGACCAGCTAAGACCAGCAAAACAGGTTAGGGTGGCTTAAGATGTGTTTTTTCTAGCAATGAGTAAAACAGGGCTTTTTGAAATGATAAGTTTAGTCAAACATACCATACTTGTTCTGAACTTTGGTGAGAAGGATAAAGACTAGATGCAGTCAAGTGCTTGTTTTGAGTCATGCATTTGAGTAATGCTGTGTTGTAACAGCTTGTAATTTACCTATACCACATGAAACTTCAACAAAAGCAAGCAGCAATTTTAACAGCGTCATATGTATTTAACTCCGATTGATTTCTCAAAACTATTTCAAATGGTGAAAACACATTTCCCCTGAGATACTATGAAGCAGAGTTTACAAAGCATTACTTTTAACACAATATCTCCAAAGCCTCCTGACTCTAGGGAGACAACAATTCGACATGTATTGACTGCATAAAAAATGTCAGAATATGTTAAATTTAAATTTGGGAGCAGAATGCTACGGTTTTCAGCCAGACAAGAACTCTCTAGTCTTATAAGTCTTATGGGAAACTAGAGGACTCACAGTGGCTTAAGCCCTGAAGCTACAGCGAGGTCCTGCCCTTTACAACTGAGGACAAATTACACAGACCCACAGTCTCCAAGTACTGCCATGTGGGTGTGGGGGTCTTGGATAAGAGCAACCCAAGCCAGAAAAATATAGCCAGGCAATCATAGTTCACCAAACATTTCCTGTAGACAGCATAGAGCTTCCTCTTTTCCCGCTGTATTCTGCATTCACTTTCCCACTGCTCATCCGTTTTTGTATATCTCATTTTCACATATGGGTGTAAAGAACTTGACAAGATACAGGAAGTAGAGGAGCTCTTCCTGTATCTTGTCAAGTTCTTATTCTCCCATCATGTAATGCTAGCAAGTACATGTTTTCAAACACACCCTTGTGTTCTATGAAGTGTTACCAAGGCAATAGCAAAATACAAAAATAGAATGTGTCCAAAAAACAGTTAATCCATTACATTTTAACATTGCCACCAAATACAAAATAAAAGCAGAAAAAACATAATTG
This sequence comes from Xyrauchen texanus, assembly GCF_025860055.1. NCBI lineage: Eukaryota > Metazoa > Chordata > Actinopteri > Cypriniformes > Catostomidae > Xyrauchen > Xyrauchen texanus. Next base: position 30,739,268 of record NC_068287.1, read on the forward strand.
GTCATTCCTGAAAAACAAACCAACAAGCCTAAGCTGGTTTTAGCAGGTCTTCAGAGGGGTTTGGGGCACTTGTCTGCTGGTTTAGCTGGTCACCCTGCCAGACCAGCTGACAACTTCCCAAACACTCTCTAAAACTAGCAAATAGACCAGACAGACCAAGTTGGAGACCACCTTAAACCAACAAACCACTGGTCTGAAAAAACAGTTAGAACTGCTGAAGATGGCCAGGCTCAAAGGTCAGCTAGACCAGAAAAATACACATTTTCCAGACTGGGAGACCTGCTTAAACCATATTTTAAACCAGTTTAGACCAGCTTAGGCTGGTTTACGTAGGTTGTTTTTTCAGCATGGATTTTACAAAGAATGTGACAGTAAGTAGTTTGTGAGTCACACCTCTTTCTTCCCTCTTTTACTACCTCTATTTCCACACCTGTGTCTACCAAGAAACGGGTGAGAGTAGTTCACCTTTGATGCATGTCCAGTGTAGCAGGCTTGGAGAGCACCACCATAGTTTCTAGCTACAATAACTAAGCTGTATCCAGCACAGTTCATTGAGGCAGGGAAGAATCCCATGCAGGCTAAATGTTCAGAGGTAGAGAGCCAGATTCTGGGGGAGTGAGCAGTGGACTAATTCTTTCTATGAGTTGAGTAGTGAATTCATCACTACCCTGATCTGCTTTAACATGCATTTGATCATCTACCTACTGAACAGGCTGCTCTGGATGGAGGGTGTTACACCATCCAAGTAGCCAAAATGAGAACAGGTGAAGACTGTTAAGGCTTGGTTTTCTGCGTGCCGTTTCTTTTTGCGCACAGTCGAGTGCTCAGCCTTTCAAAGTTTACTCTTTTGACCTCAAGCGAATAAGGATGCATTCGGTGCATACACACATTATGATACACTTTTGTACTGTCAACAACAGGCTCAAACACTGATGAGGCGCACAGACGAGGACTGTCTGTGTGTCTAGAAAAACTGGGCTACACACAGCACAGTTCGGCATAATGTGCTGATCATAACACTGAAAAAACTGAAACGGCACTGAAATACATTTTCATTCAAACAAACTGACAGAAATAAAAATTACCATAAATGTATTTTAATGTAGAAATTGCTTTGAAAATGCAACTATATAGTGATAACACTAAACAGCCTTGATAAATGGAATTGCGTTAAAAATATTGAAATTTTATCAGTTAAAGCATGAACTTTGGTGGCCCTCAAAACACAAAGCTAAAAGTCAGTCGGATCACTTCAGTCAAATTAATACTCTATTCACTTATAGAAATGTTTTGTATGTATGGTTCTGTTCTGGGCAAATTCCATGCATGGACAGAGCAGGGCGTGCAGTGAATAAACCCCCCCTCAAATGTAACAAATCAGATCCAGCAGAATGATTAAAACATTGTTTATTTTTATACTTACAGTGCAATGTGCTACAATACATCATTGCACACTAGATTAAATGGACACTTAATAGAACTTCAAATACTATAGTATATCAAGTTGATATCAAGAACAGGGCGCAATTACACAAAGTTAGGAATTGCAACTGGCAATCAATTGTAGTCTTAGAGCACAGAATAACGATGTAGAGAAAAATTAAAAGGCAAAGCTGTCATACAAGAGGTGGAGCTGTGGATTGAGGAGGGTATTAAGTGCAGTTTGCATCCATGCAATGGAAAGGCTGCTAAAGCAATTCATAAATTGAACTTAAAAAGAACTGCTCTGATAAGCATCTGGATTGTATTGGTAGACTTCATGATGTGACCTGCCTGAACTGACAGTAAACTTGATTATAACTAAATAGTATTAAAAGGACAAATTGATATAAATAAAAACAAGTAACTAAAAATGTATTGAAATAAAATACAATATATAAAATAATACAATTTATATAAAAATATATATTTAAAAAAAATACTAAACCATAATTACACTGGCTGACACTGTTGTGGAGGAGTGACTGATACTTTGTTTCTCTGGGTGACTCGCAGCCTTTGAAGAATTTAGCAAAATGTATTTTCTATTTTCACTGCGGAGGAGCCACCAGGAATGATGAAAGCACAAGCAAGGGAGTGATGAGTGAGGATCTGTTTAAAAAACAAGTGGAAAAGAAGAATAGCTCTCACTAGAGAATTGGATGGCCTTGAATTTTTGATGCTGTGTCCATCATAAATCCCTTTGGCTGGCCCAGTTGGAGAACACAGAGCCACATATGGATCTAGCTTGGCCCTGCCTCCCTACCCACAGACAACACAACAATAGCCCTTGCCATTTAATTAGGTACAGCCCAAATTCAGCCAAAACTCCCTCCACCTCCTTTGTATCCTCCATGCATGCTTACCCTCACTTTCTCTGAAAGCACTGGGGGATTTGAGAGGTTCCAGCTCTCCGATTGGTCAGGCTCGAATAAGTTGGTCAGTTTGAATTGGGCAGATGTCCAGTTAATACAAACAAGCTCTGCTAGATAGGCAGAGTACAGTCCCAGTAGGTAGCCTGGCATTAAATATTTGACTAGAACACTTAAACGGTTCCATTTTTTAACAAAACCACATTGTTCTCATTAAATTTAGTTGAAGATGTAAAAAAATTGTATGTATGATCCCAGGTTTACAACATATTTTAACTACTGTACAATTAATGTTTGTTTTTAATAAAGTTATTGCTTGACAAACAAAAGGCATCTTCAATTTAATAAAATATATAAGCCTTAAGAAGCTGTGTTACAGTGATTTTACCACATGTAAGTGGTAGTGATGCGCATAAAAGCCCCATTACCCATGTAAAATCACTGCAACACATGGCCTTGGGTGGCTTATTCCTATTTTATCATGAATAATAAAAGGAATAAACTATTCTTCCATCAAGTAATATAGTTAATTATCCTAACTGTAAGAGATTGGGTTGCCAAGCAAAATAGCAACTTAGTGCTTTAATTTAGAATCTGTGGTCACAGGTGTGAATTTATCTGTATTTTACAACGGCTTCGAACATGGCTCATTTAATCAGAATTTAGAGTCAGAACTATCCACTCGCTTGTAATATCACTATACTAAAAAGAGCATGACGTTTCAGACTTTGCCTTTAACAGTCAAAAGGCACCATTTACCCTTCAACTGTCTGCGTTTCCTATCACAAGCAACAGTCTTCCTGCCCATTTGAGCCACTCTTAAAACCATTCTCAGCTTTTGGTACAAGACGATTGGAAATTTTACACCAAATGTTTACATGATTTGAGACCTCATTAACACCTCAAGTCTGTGCTATTTTTGTCTCTATAACTATGGCCAAATCACCCCTATGTGAAGACAAGCCACAAAGCTTATAAGTAAAAAAAGATCCCTGAGATAAAGTTCAAACTTGGAGCAGAGAATAAAATGAGGTGTGAAGTCATTTAGACTGAGCCGTCATGCACGTAGTTTGAAGTTGAAAGGTTCTGAATTTGCTTTGAGGGCTTTAAATCATTTTAAGGTCTTGATATTGTTTTATTCATGTACAAACTAGGCAAGTTCTTAAACTGCTCAAAAGTCCAATTTAAGTCAGACCAATGTTTCACTTACCAACAACCATGATATTGAATTCAAAGGCAGCCTTCATGGTTTTGCGCCTCATCTGGTCCAAAACTGCCTCAATGCCGACATATCCGAATAGATCTCTGCTGTTGATAATGCCTTGTGTGTCAGATTCACTGATGCATGGCGGAGGATGTTCTATCTTCATTTTCCTCTCCTCAACCTCTCTCTCCTCCTTGACCTCCTTCTCCTCCTCCATCCGGACAGATGGATCCAAGCCCTGCTCCTGTTCTGTGTCTGCCAATAGAGAGAGAGATAGAGAGAGAGAAAGAAAAAAACATTTGTTAGACTTGTTTGTGAGCCAGAGAGGTGTGCTGTGAGCATGCTCAGAGCATGCAGGTGGAGATTAACGGAGATTATGATGACTGACAGGAGGTAAATATAGGTGAGGCACAGATGGATTCAGATGGCGAACTGAAAAAATGAGAAGGAAGAATGCAGGATTGTCCATACATGTGAATCCATCCCAGGATGCAAGGGGGCTGAAATGAGGTATCAGATTCAGTTTTTAATGTTTGAGATGTGAGTCAAGAAGGGAGTTCCACAAGAAAGAAAAAAATCTAATCAATTGTTTCTTCTACACAGCAATACGAACAAATGGAGATATTTGCTGAAGTTTCCTTCTTTTGAGGTTGTTTTTCTAGGCAAAAGACATGTTACATGTCTCCTCTGAAGTTTCTAAAAAGATGTCTCACACTGTGCTCAGATATTCAAGATATCAAAGTCTGCAATCAAAAGTCAGACATTTCAAATTTAACACAAATATTTATAATTAAATTCTCAAACTAAATATATGAGCTATGCTATCCACATTCATTTGCTCGTTACTCTTACTGCGTGTACAGTTGCTTCAAATGAATTGCAGAAGAAATATCTGAGACAAAATTGATACTTCAACAAAACATAACTGAGATCTCAATTAAGTCTACTGAGCTATGAAAAATCAACCTCTGAGCAATACAGGCCTTTCATGCCTTTGTGTATATTTCATCTTAAAGCTCACTCAACATAAGCCCAATTCACAGAATGGGAATGGAAAATACCGTCAGTGCACATTGAACTTTATTCATCAAAGTATCAAACTGACTAGCAACAAAAATGCAAAGCCGAAAAGAAATGTTTCTGCTGCCTGAGCTTCAGTTTGTTCAGCTCAATTAAGTTCACTTGCTAGAGGGGCCAGCATACAGACAGCCATTCACACAGCACTGGTTAACTACTGAGGCACGGACACCTGTCAGCTGGCATGGCCGGTGGATGCCCAGTCTGACTTTGCAAGCGAGCCGACGGGTGGTGGATGGTTCTACTAGGCTGATGTTTGTCTTATCCCTGCGTTGTGTGTACCACTGCAGTCCCGCGACGGCTCCGTTTTATAAGAGGATTGATAACAAGCCCCCTTGAGAAGCTCTGATGTTGCCCTGATAGAGACAACATGCCACTCACGTTGTTCAAAACAAAGCTAAAATCACATTACCTCCGCATGCACACACTGAGGGCTGCTCAGGGTCACATCTTACCTTATAAAGACTGCTGACATTCTAGAAGCGAGATCATAATGTGAATTGTTGGTTATCAATGGAGCAGACTTATTGTGGCGTACTATCTCAGGAAAGTAAAACATAAAACCTTTGCAACAGAATTTGGAAAGCTGCTCAACAAATGGCTGGTGCTGCACTATTAAGCATTTTAAGCAAATTAAGTGTTGCATTTTAAAGGGCCGATGCTCTTCTGTTTACGTTGTTCAGTCCATCAAGGTCAGTCATCATGAACACACAAGTGTGCAGTTATTAGCGAGCTGGAGCAAATCTACCTACGTCTGGCCGATCATTCACGTAGAGGCATTTTCCAAGAACATGTCATGGAATTTTTTGTTTTTGTTTTGTTAATTTTGGACTACAAAAGGAAACAAATCTACTCAAATACTCTCAAACGCCCATTCACTCATGTGCCATATGCAGCGAAAGCCATTCATACATCTGCCCAAAGTAAAATGTGCCTTTATCATTCTTGTGTCTGTATTTTGCCTATTAACAATCTTTTATACACCCATCTTTGCAGCAGTATCAGTTTCATCAATAACAGTTAACAGAGTGTAATCAGCGCATTTTATGGCCTCGTATAGTGTATTTGCTCAGAATTCAGAATGTAAACAAGACAAATGAAATATTATCTACTGTATATACACTCACTGAGCACTTTATTAGGAACACCTGTTCACCTACTTATTCATGCGATTATCTAATCAGCCAGTTGTGTGGCAGCAGTGCAGTGCATAAAATGATACAGATACAGGTCAGGAGCATCAACCATCAGAATGGGCTGGCTTGAGTATTTCTGTAACTGCTGCTCTCCTGTTATTTTCACACATAACCGTCTCTAGAGTTTACTCAGAATGGTGCCAAAAAATTGTGCTGTTCCGAGCTGACAGAAAGGCTATGGTAACTCAGATAACTGCTCTGTACAATTGTAGTGAGCAGAATATCATCTCAGAATGCAAAACACATCAAAGCTTAATGAGGATGGGCTACAACAGCAGAAGACCATGTCAGGCACTTTATTAGGACCATTGTGTTCCTAATAAAGTGCTCTGTGATATATATATATATATATATATATATATATATATATATATATATATATATATATATATATATATATATATATATAAAGAAGCTGATTTAACCACTCAATGATGATTTAAAGTATATACATAAATACTTTAAATCATCATCGAGTGGTTAAAACAGCTTCTTTTAATAATCTCATGTGAATTCTACTTAATGAATAAAGCATCAAGTCATTGATAACACATTTTAATGCCACATTAGCATCTTGAGCATCCTCATATTTAAATGTACTTCTAAATGCCTACCACAGCGGTGTGACAGGTGTCTGAATATTCATATACGGTATACCGATCGTACCATATTACTGTATTTACTGAATTTAAACTGTTATTGATTTTCAGAGTCATATATTTTTATGATGCATTAAAATTTTACTTAATCAGTCTAATGTGAGAAGGACATTGACACATTTAGATGAACTTGAGCTTCATGACTTCAGCTTTGGTTGAAGTTTATTTACTTTAATGTATTTCTAAAATATATATCTATTTTTAAATAGTTTGATATCAAACAATTGGTGGAACCCCTGCAGTGCCGACGCAGACCCCTTGTTTAAGACCCTTGTTCTATAATTCCCAACCAGGGGTATGCGCACCTCAGGGGGTTAATTAAGCAGATTACAAGGGGTACTTAGAAAGATATTTGGAAATAATTAATAACAATTAATCTTGTGTAATTAACAGCTAAAAACATTTAGCTACTTACTTTTGTAAAGAAAGAAATCAAAATAATATTTGCAAGCTTTTATCAATTTGCGTGGATGACACTTGTAGCAAAACATATATACGTATGCATAAATATTCTAGAGTCCATAAAAAGCTAAATTTATTCAACAGTGCTGTTTACGCATCTCCTTCACTTTTCCAATTTTATATTCTGATGCATTTTGTAAAGGAAGCTCCTTAGTAAGTTCAACAGTATTGTGAATCATTGCAATAATGACCATTTTAAGAATAGTAAGGATAATGCTAAATGATATCAAGTATAATATGAGTGAAAAGGGACATTTCTGGTTGAGTGATGTTGATGTAGGGGTACTTGTGCTGGCACATGAAACAAAAAAGTTTGGTAAACAGTGCTTTAGAGGAATTAAGAATATTATATGTAAATGAGTAGATCTAGAAAATTAGAAGGAATCATCTCAGATATGAGATGACAAGCAAAAAATAAATTAATTAGTTAAACCACAACCACAGCTGCTTTTACACCCATATACAAGGTGTGCGTCTGTGAATGTGTGTGCTATATTCAGCTCATTTGTGCATGAATCCTTACAAAATGTCAAGTCTGGTATACCTTATTTTTCATTGCTAATGACAGTCATTTGCAGCCAACCTGCACACACACAATCCTCTGATTGCTTCAAATAAGTGACTGTTTCACATTCAGCATTAGATTTACAAAATGTCATTAACACAACTATAACAACAAACAATAATATCAGCATTTGTTTTGATCTTAGGATAAGAGTTGTTGTTTTTTTATGATTCCCTACCTTTAGGCACAAATTGATTAATTGTTAAGGTTATATCAATATTTCTTGGCTAGAAGAAGAACATTGTAAAAGTGGTGATGTGTTTTTGCCTGAACATGTGTTTCTGCTGCAAAGATATATTCACCTAAATATGGTTTTCCCACGACTACTAAAGACTTTCTCATGCTGTGACTTTGGCCTGGTCACAACCCTGAGCATTGCTTAGTCATGCTGTCCAATTATATCAGACAGCTTAAGATTGGAAAAGCGTAATGATACGTCATGACCAGCGGGTGATTCATGTTCATTTCAGTGAGCAAAGAACTGTGCTAAACAGTACAAATCTACAAGTTTATGTGTAGTAAATCAGCAGCAGGTCTTGTGTTTGATCTGATGAGCCAGATATCCCTCATGAGCATCCGGCAGCTAAGAAGCCTGTCTGCTGGTCCAGACGACTTAATCAGCTATAAATATACCGTGCGTCCTCCAACCACTAAAATGGAACTAATCCTGGCTTTCTTATACCGTAACTGGCTTCACATCCAACAGATTCATCCAGCACCTGAGGAACTATGCAAGACTGCACCTACCACAGCCAAGCAAGACGTTTACTACCTCCATTTCTGGCTTTGTACTAGGGCTGAAACAATTAGTCGATGCTATCAACAACATTGACAATAAAACATTTTCATTGCCGAGTAGTAGTTTGATCTAATTTAATGTAACATGAGATCACTTTAAACTCTAATGATGATGCGCGAAAGCAGCACTGCAGTTCACAAGTGACTGAGGAGAGAAAGAATTACACAACTCACAGTCCAGATGCACTCTAAACTTTCCAAACAGCTTCAGGTGATGTAGATCGCAAAGTATGAGGGAATTATAATGCAAAAATACAAAGTAAGTAAAGAAGCACTCTCGTTGAAAGAAGTGGAGCTGCCGCTCCACTGAAGCAAAACTTGAGTGTTGAGCATCTTTATAGGAACACCCCGTCGTTACATCTTAAATGCAGTTATATTTCATGCGTTATAGCTTTATTAAAGTTCAAGTAATACGGAAGCAGGTCATGTAAATAACTACAAACTTCGAAGCCATTTTTCTGTGTGGTCAGCGCTTCTTCTATGAGTTGCGCGACTGTCCCGATCTGAGGGGGAGCGACTGAAACTGCACCCGGCTGAGGCACACTCTGTCGCGGGGATTCTCATCCCTCGAGAACGCACGCTGGCTGCAGCTACATTATCACGTATTGGCTCGCGACTTATTGAATCTTAACATATGTCACTGTGCATTTCTTATCGTGAAGAAAATTGGCAATATGCAGTTAAATGAAGTTAAAGATGGATTAAAGTGAACAGAAAGGTGAGAGAGGGTAGTCTTCACCCCATTATACATTGAAACAAAATATGTTTTTGATTTGTTTTGGCATGTTTTTCGATATAAATATGTAAAACTCTTTTAAAAATACGTAATAAAAAATTTGATATCTGAGAATGTTAAATGCTTTCACCTGAGAAGCAGCATATAAGATATTTAGACTTGCTTTTAGAGAATAGATCTTGAATATAAGTATATTTTGTCTATACTGCACTTGCAGGATTATAAAAAATTAAAAAATACACTTATAAACAAAATACACTTACTGTATATTTAAGATACATTCTCTTAAATCAAGTGTAACTTATATGATGCTTCTCAAGTAAATGTATCTTCTTTTAAGGATTTTTAGACATTTTTAAATGGGAAAAAAAGACAAAAACACTTGATAACAAAAGGATTGTTTTGCAGTGATTTTTTTTTACTGAATTAAATTTATTAAAAGTATTTTTTACCCCTTTAATTCAGTGAATGCCAGTTAAAGGTATTTTAAAAGATGATTTTTTTTTTCCCTCTTTATTGTTAGTAAGCATGTTTAATACAACCTTTTAAGTCGGGACACAAGCAGAATAATCGGTTAAGAGCTAATGATTAATCATTGCAATAATCAACGAATGGTCGAATAATCATTAGATTAATCAATTATCAAAATAATCGTTAGACATAGCCCTACTTTGTACATTTCACAACTTTAAAAACTATGTGTTGTCATTGTTGAACACATATTAGAAGAAAATCTTAAAGGAATAGTTCACTCAAAGATGAAAATTATGTCACTATTTACTCACCATATAATACCTTTTTAAACCTGTATGACTTCTTTCTTTGAAAGACAAAATTTGGATTTTTGAAGAATATCCTGGCTGCTCTTTTCCATATAATGAAAGAGCCAAATATCAAGCTCCAAAATGACAAATTAAGCACCATAAAAGTGGCCCATAAGACTTCATATATTTATTTATATCAATATCATCATTACACTCCACTTTATGTGAGGAAGAGACTGAAAATTAAACAGTTATTTATGGAAATTCTTGACATCCATTGTAGCTCTCCTTGGCACATTCATAAAAGAAATAATAACAGATTCTTTGGGGGTAACCTATTCCTTTAAGTTAGAAGTAAAGCTTACTTCTAACTTATTCAAAAGGAAGAAGAAACTGTAACTTTGCTGTCTGTGGATTGAAAGATTTATTCAGGCGATGCTGTAATGTAATCTGATAAATAGAGCAATGTTTGGCTCAAATGAGAGTTTAGTTGGAAAAGACAGAAAGGGTAGACACACTGTCTTTCATATGCGTGAGAAAAGCAAACAGACAGAGAAAGTACTAGAAAGTTGGAAAAAAGTTTCAACTGTTTAATAGAAACCGTATTGTGTCCAAATAAAAGCAGATCTCTCCCTGGGTTTGCTGAGTGTCTGTACTTGCTCTTTAATAAAACTGTTCACAGATGAGGCCCACCTTTACCTGACATGCATAAGAAAAGACATACCAATATCTCTTGCTTAGCTCAAAAGCAAACAGAGAAATGGCAACTAAACACATCTACGTATCTCATTTGTAAAAAAATTCTCTTGAGCATCTCAAAGAGCCACAGAGTCATAAGCATAAGAAAAAAGAGCCATATGAGCACTCATTTTACTTGAGCTAACTGCTAACGTTTGATCCACAAGCTGAAAATAGTGAATGTTTTATGCTGTTTTCTGTCTTAACCTCTTCAAACGTCCCATATGGGAATTATCATCATATAAACATTTAAATGGTTTTAAACCACAGCAATATCTAAAAAAAATACACTTTACTTGGCAGATAATGAAAATAGAGAAAAAGAGTATGATCAATAGCGCATGTTTATATAAAACATTGATAATGGTTATAAAAGTTTCCAATGCCTGTGTTTTGTTTGATGTGGCTCTGTACACATTTTGCACAGTTTTGCTGTTTTAGCCACAACTTTTCTGTTAGAAACAATAATTCAGACCATTTACGGTCATGCATTAGCTGATCTGGGATTTCATGCCAATAACTCCATACTCTAACTATCACAATAACACAGCATAATATGAATGAATACCCATTATTCTTTTATGGAAAGAGTTACATGACCTAGTTCAAATGCAGGAACTGGCTACCATTAATTAGATTAATTTATTAGAGTACTTAGAGTACTTATTAGAGTAAAAGATTAGTTAAAAAGACCCAGGACCATTTGAAAGATATTTTGGTCCATGCAAGTCAACAAAACCACAAATAAGCTCCTGGGCCCTCTACTTCAACTTCCTGCTTATTTTCATCACAAATTATTAAAACTACAAAAAAAGTATACATCTAAAACTGATGTTGCACACAAGGTTAAGTGACTCAAACAATTTCATTCCATTATACTTTTTGCAGATGGCAAAACATGCCTGTTGAATCTTATTTCTTGAATAAGGGTAACCAATACCATGCTACAAAAGTTCAAAATATACGTTTTTGTCAACCCTGAGTTCCTTTCTAGCCAGATATATCTAATCAAGCACTAAAACAAAGCAAAAAAAGTCAGCAAACTTAGAGCCTCAAACCATGAGCCTCTCCCCTCCCCCTTTTGGCACTGTTGAAGAGCTTCATTTCTCTCACTTCCATTGTCATCAGAGGGGCAGTGAAGCTGAGACACATGGAAAAGCCAAGGGGATAAAAAGATTCTTACCTTTTCTCATTCACAATCCTCTGTCCACACCACTTTCCTCACTGCTGTACACTGCAGACACACTGGCCCACACCAGACACTCAACAAGCTGCTCTGATGCACCTCGGAACTTGTCCCAAACTTCGTCCTCTGCTTTGTGCTCTGTGTAACTGCCCATGCAATTCTGCCTCTCTTTCTCCCCCCTCTCTCCCTCACTATAGAGAAAGATTGCAGGGGTAACGGCTAAAGCTGCTCACACTCATTCAAATGCAGATCGGCAAGCAGCTTCCACTAATCCAAAAGAGTACTTCTCCCATCCACCCCTCCTCCTTCCCTGCATCTCTCTACTGCTCTCTCTAGCTCATTTGCACACGATTGGGGCTGCTGACAGTCTGCCGGCCCAGGCTCACACAAATGAGGCAAATACGTAATTGAATCAAAAATCAATCAGGTTCTTTGAATAGAAGTCATCCACAGACTCATTTGGAAAAAGTCAGCTCTCATCTAATTTCTGTGCTGGAAATATAGAGTATAAGGGCCGCCCATGCTGTCATGCTGTCATGCTGGGCTGTTTGCCTGTGGATTGCTGTTAAACGACATGTAATGGTCAATCAGACATGAGTGTTTTTATACTGACTTTTTTTTTCATAGAGCTTGTGGTTTAAGATTTACAGAGCAGCAGTAATTGATTTTAAGTGCCTGGGTGCATATTACTGGCTCACAGCAAGCGATATCACTTGATTATAATATCTGTATGTTTATTGGACAAGGTATAATTCTCATGCAGAAGAAAAGAACAACAGGCAGCCATCGAGAGAATGGAGAACAAATCAGGCCCAGTGAGAATGTAATGTAAAAGATGCAATGAAAGTAAATGGTGACTGAGGCTAGCATTCTGCTTAACATCTCCCTTTGAGTTTCAAAGAAGATAGAAGTCAAACTGGTTTGGAACAAATGAGGGTGAGTAAATGATGACAGAATTTTCATATCAGGGTGAACTATCCCTTTAAGGACTCCCCTACAGATCTGTTTAAACATGAAGAGGTACAGTATCTCTGCACAGTTTCACTGAGGAAGTGTGTTGCTCTCGAACTGTGTTGTCTGACTTACCACACAATCTGAGTGCTTAGATTTTACGCGCTCCATAAAATGAAGTTCAGCTTTTATAAATTAAAGTCAAGGAGACCACTGACTACAATGAGACAACATACATGAAAGGATGGGCCTTTTCCAATGCATCCAGCCATGAGAAAGTGTGAATGTGTCTGTATGTAGAAAAATAATGTGTGTGTGCACATTAGGCCCATGCTTAGATGCTATATGGATGGTTTTAGGGTTTGAATCACAATAAAGTTGCTTGCCTTTGACACTCAATAAATTCCTGATGTACGGAAGTCTCCAGTTGATTATAAGGCCCTCTACACAAAACAAACGCAAACAATACAAAGCGCAAACAAAACATAATACATTCACACTTCCACTCCACTTAACAAACATCAGCCAACAGCTAAACCACAACATTCAGCAACTTGTACCAACAGCACTACCAACTAATAGATAGAACAGTCAAAACCTGCGTACACTAATCCCATTTACAAGATTGCAAAACCAGAATTTCCTATACCAGAAACAATCCAGAGGAGAGATTTACAAGTGCAGATTTAGTCGAAGATTAACAGAAATCAGTCCTTTACCTTAGCAGAAAAGTAGGATACTGTAGCAGTGGTCAGACCCCATGTGCTGTCCAAGAAGGAATTGCGAACTGCTCAGGATATCAGTTACGAGAATGTATGTGTGTGTGAGAGGGTGTGTCGTAGCATAACCACAGACAGCACTCTGAGGGTGATGCATTTCCTTGCCTTTAAACCACTCTCTTCCTGGTTGTATTTTAACTAGTTTTATGCCACACAAATGAACAGCACTTCAGCCCTATTATCACCATTGTCGCCTAAATAAGAGCATTTCCCAAGAGTGGGATGACTGTTTATTCAGTTTCCCTATATTCACACAGGTTGTGTTCGGGATTGACAACTGTATTTTCTACCAGGTGTGACTCTCAAATTGTTCTTTTCCTATAGACAGCTTGCAGGAGTGGCTTGAATACTGTCTAATATTATGATAGCTGTGAATAATATAGTCATAGTGTACAGTTATACAAGTATACTAAAGTAAATAAAGATTTCTACATCCATAACTCCAGAAAGGGTTACAGCAATTGATTTGAAAGTAGCCTTTATCATCAACAAAATTTTCACCGTCTGTTAAAACTAAACAACAAATAACAGATCTGGCATAGAGTAAAATAGTTGCTCCTTGTAACTAAGAAAAGGGTGCACAGAGGCATTTGAAGCATCCATAAGTAGCACATTCCCATCCTACAGTGTTTATCACACACACACACACACACACACACCAAGCAGGCAGTCTGTGGCATTTTACCACACAGAGCATCTCTGCTGTTTTGGAAATTCTCTCTTCAATGCTGACAGGAAAAAGCATTTTATTAATGTGGCAATCGGAAAATGACCTTTGCATGTGGTGAGAGCTGTCTATTTTACATTCAATATTTAATCATTTGATAAAGTATAGAACAAGCCCAATGACAGCAATTCATCACTTTCATCTAAAAGCCTTTTGCGAGGCTCCGAGCACCATGCAGGGTCTGTATGCTCCACTGCGTCTACAGCTAATTAACTGACTGTGGTTTGTTAATGGAGTTTCCTACAAAGTGCTTTCTACCGCCACATCACTCTGGTCATTCCAGGTCATTATCTGATGACTAATAAAGCTCTTCCTCTTTGAATCCACACACTTTGTAAAAGCTATCATTGGCATCTATTGTATAATGAGATTCATACTGTATATTGTCCTTTTGCTTGCTGTATAAGTTGCAATTAGTCTAAGAAAGTCTGGTCTAACAAACCTAAAAATAAATGTGCTGAGAAATTGTCACACTTTTTTTACATAGGAAATGACTGGCATTTGGCCTACATAATTTAGCAAAAAACTAAACAGAAGTAATTTGTAACTATCAGTTGAACAAAGCAAAAGCAAAGGATGTAGTCAGTTTATCTTTAACGTATTCATCCTCATGAGACCTGAGCATGACTTTTCCATTTTCCTTCTTGATTTGTAACTAGTAACACCAAATAAACATGAAAAAATATATATATATTAAAATACAAATTTATGGCAACATTTGTGGATAGAAGGACTAAGTTGTGAAATTTTAAATAATACCAAGCTATAGAAACTTTTGGTTTTTAATTTAAATGTTCATTATGTTTTCAGGAGTGTTGGTTAATCATGTTTTTGAGACACTACAGACATTACAGCTGATTTTCTGTAAAGCTGCATTGGAACAATGTGTATTGGGAAAAACACAAATAAAAAGTATACAAACTAAAATTATTTGACTTGATTTGACTTATATGTTCCTATGGGTTTTTTTTCCCCACTTTGGCAACAAAATCTCAATGTTCTCTGCACTGTCAAAAAACAAGTTCTAGCCAGTGCTGAAGCATTTTACCAATCAGAAATTAGCATAAATTATTCTGATTCAAAGTAATGGCCAGCATTGTCTAATCACTGCCAACCATGTTAAAATAAATGTATACATTATTCATCTAAATTCAGATTACCATTGTCCCATGCCATTGTACACATTAATGCACACTGTGTTTAGCTGTGTGGAGTTTCGTGCTAAATCGCTCAAATAAAAAAAAAAAATGGCATATCGGATGAAACTAGAGACTCTTTTCTTCTAATCTTTTGACTTCAATGTAAAAACTTAATTAGGTTTCTTACCAGATATAGTTTTGTTGGCATTTCTCCCAAAGACAAACTCTGCTGTGATCGGCACCATGTTGTTTTGTTAATGACTCCACATGTCGAAAGTTTAACCCTTTACTGACAGTCCAGACTGTCCTGAACAGAGATCAGTCAGTTTAAATGAAATTAAAATTATGCTCTGCATACAGCGAAGCCAAAATACAAGGTCCACGCATGTGTAAGTGGTGTCGCACGAGGTTAAACATAAATGGATCTCGAACTGGTTACAAATCTACAAAAAAATAAAATAAAAGTGAGGGGAAACAACTCCTAACCAATTTCTTTCCAAAGAGAGCAGGTGAGAACAAAATAGTTTGAGGCGACCTAACATGCCGGTATGTTGTGTGAATACTGTAGATGCTGCGTGGTAGTCTGAATTTCGCTACATCTGAAAAAACTAATTTTTCCAAGCCAGTGATAAACATTCTTATCTCACTGTAAACACCGAAGTAACACGTAAAGCGTGCGAGCTTGAGACAAATCTTTAGAGATAAAATGTTAGCAAATATGGGAAATAATATGTAAACAGTGCTTGTAGTTACAGACTGATTGTGTGGATCTTGCATCAAAATATGAATATAAGCAAACTTGGTCATAACATTAAGATGTCAGGATAATACATTGGAATACAAAATATACAAATGAAAAATTATTAAACACATTAAACACTTGGTTCCAGAAACCCATCACAAGATCCTACTGCTCCTATTAATGTCGCTGAGGATGTGAGTCAAGGTAAGCTTAGAGTGTAGCAAAGCAACTATAGATTGTTTAAGCATCCAACACACTTGTAACATTTTCAACAGAAAGGGCATTTGGCCTATATTATAAAAATATGAATTGGCCATCTTTATGAATGCCAAGTACACAGCATGTATTACATATGCATTAGCAGGTTCATTTGCATAGTGTAATAATAGACCATTTTCACAGACTGTGATGATGCGTTTCCACCTTATTTAGTAAGAGTAAATCTAGCAAACTTTCATATAATCATTTTCTTTTTTTTTTTTTGAGGGTAAGTTTATAACTCGATTCTTTGTGTTGTATTACCTTGGAATTAGTTGAAAAAAAAATCAATTACCACAGCAGCAAGGTGTTTCTATTACAGCTGCTGAGAGAGTTACAGTAAATTTGGCATCTTCTCTTAATCCACCACTCTCTATTTTTTTCTTACTCTGAAAAGTCATTCAAATATAATAGTGGGTAATTTATTTTGCTCGTGGAGCAAATGGGTAAGTGAAAATAATATTTGCTGTGGTCTCATATTCACCGCTGTCGAAGTTTACCCTGCAATCATTTACTTCTGCGTTCCAAATCCCGGAAAATGAAAAAGGTTTATAGCAATAATAGCAATCTCAATCACAATTATGAAAGACTAAAGTATTAGCACAAGTGCCATTACAACTACCACTTATTCTATTCAGTATACTTTGCACATGAACCTGATGGTAGCATACACATCAGACATGCCATTTATGGCTCAGGGAAATATAAATCCTGTGTTCATCATGCTTGTAGAGGGCTCCTTACCAACATCAGAGGAAGAAGAGATAGTAGAGGCAGGAGGTAGAAGTAGAACCTGCGAAGAAGGTGAAGGAGGTGTAGACACTAAAGAAAATTATTCCTCAGAGGACAGTGAGAAGCACACAGTGAAGGACCTAAGATTGAAGTAAATTGTTGTATCATCCTTGTAAGATTGGTTAAATGATCCTCAACATTTTCATCACTTAGGTTTTTCAGATTTCTTAAGATTTGATTATTTTGTCAATTTGTTATTTTGTATGATGGGAAAGGGGCCCCCCCACACGGTCTTTGCATAAGGCCCATGTTTCTGTGCTACGCCCATGGGTGATACATTGTATATTAACAATATAATTGCAATGATTTTGCTGACGATATAAAATTCAGCAATATTGTGTATATCGCAATTATTTTAATTAAAATTTTATTTGGCTATTTAGTTTCATAAAGAGCATCAGTTGACTAATTTCAAAATTCTTCAGGGCAGCACAATTAATCAAAATGGCTTTATGGTCATATGTGATTAATAAACTGCAAAAGGCTGCAGTGAAAGACAGATAAACATGTCTTTGTGCTCTTTAGAAGGTGTATATAAAATATATGTGTACATATCAATGAAAATGATTACATCTCATGCTCCCTTGAGTTATTTTTGTGAAAAACTGTGAGGAAATGTTACAACGAAGGAGGACACAGGAGTAGGATCCAAATGCAGCTTAAAGTATTTAATAAAATGAACAAAGTACAGATTAACGGGGTAAACACAGGAACAAAAGAAACATCCACAATGGGAAAAACGGGAACAGAGAAAACATGAACGAACGGAATGGGTGGAGAACAAGAGGTCAAAAAAGTTATTAAAAACACATACAACAACTGACAAGGACTGAAATAAAATAAGGGCATTATATACAAACTGACAAATGAGGGAATGGAACACAGGTGTGTACAATAGAGAACAGCTGGAAGTGAACAGAGCAGGGGATTATGGGAAGTGTAGTCTGGGGGGAACAGATGACAGAGGCAAAACACAGGGCAGACAACAGTGAATCATAACAGGAAACATTCCTTTCTTATTTTTAAATAGATTTTGATCCAATTACTTTTATCGATTTAATCTACTTGGCTACAATGGCTGTTTGTATGAAATGATGGTTTCTCTGATTTAAAAAAAAAATAACTTTTGAGGCTTTTTAAAACAAATGCATTATTATTGATATTGTCACGCCCGGCTTTGCCGTGCTGGGTGTGCTCACTCCACCAATTACCGAATAATGTTTGGGCCGTTTCTCTTCCCCCAGTCTGAAGGGGGAGCTGTTGGTTTTCGGTCCATCTGACAGCAGCTGATGGGCGGGACTGTTTAAAAACCTCTCCTGCCAGTTGCTAGGCGGCTCTAGGCGGCTCTAGGCTGTGCGTCTCGGCATGGCTATGGTGGCAACACCATCCTACTCCTTTTTGTTTGTTTGCATTACACATAGTCTAGCCTACATTTAACTGATTTGCACTACACTTTGGATTAGATTCCTTTTTGTTTTTCATTTACTGACTTTATGTATTTATTGATTTAAATTATTTCATCGTATAATTTAATGTTTAAATAAACTGTTTTTGATTTAACTGAACAAATGGTGTGGTCTCCCCTATGTCATTGCTACTGTGAGCCAGGTAGTCGTGACAATATATATATATTGAATATCATTAATAGGCTGAAAAATATTGAAATCTAATTATTTAACCATATCGCCCAGCCCTAATGTCAAACTGTGGATATACATACTGTATGGGAATTGTGTGCTCATTTACAAACTTACAGCTTGATAATCATAGTTTTATGTTATATATCTATACACACACACTGATCAGCCACAACATTAAAACAACCTGCCTAATATTGTGTAGGTCCCCTTCGTGTCGCCAAAACAGTGCCATCCCGCATCTCAGAATAGCATTCTGAGATGCTATTCTTCTCACCACAATTGTACAAAGATGTATTTCTGAGTTACTGTAGACTTTCAGTTTGAACCAATCTGGCCATTATCTGTTGACCTCTCTCATCTACAAGGCGTTTCCATCTGCAGATCTGCCACTCACTGGATGTTTTTTGTTTTTAGCACCATTCTGAGTAAATTCTAGAGACTGTTGCACGTGAAAATCCCAGGAGATCAGAGGTTACAGAAATACCCAAACCATACCAAAATGTGAGAGAGGAAGAGGAAGGTGAAGAGAGGGGGAGGAAGCATGCATATCCAGTGCCACAAGCGACAGTGAATTGCCACTAAATGTCTCTATTACCGCTCCTCTTTAATTAAAAGCACATGTAACCACAGATGCTATCAGTTCATGTTGCAAGGGAAACTTCCCAAAGGAGACTAGAAGTATAAGGTTACGACAAAGATCCACTGAGACACACAGTGAGAAAGCTCCTGCCTCTTCACTTCAACTTTACTTGTGTTGGGCTCAAGAGGTTAAAGCATCTTAACCTCATCCTAATCCAAGCATAATTAAAAGGACAAGGCAAACGGAAGGATTCAAGAAGTCTGACCCTTTTCTATGGTTCTTCTCTTTTTCTTTTGTTGCCATAGTCTGAAAACAGCACAGATCATGTTAACATCACTCGGTCATTATGAACAGTCTTAAAAAGGCACTAAACACCAAACAATGCCATTGATATGTACAGAAGACGAGTTCAATGAATGCAGGCCGACTTAAATATCTTAACATTCTCAAACCAAGATAAATGTACTTGTTTTATGTAGGCACACTGTAAAAAAAAAATCCTGTAAAAAAACAGAAAACTATTTACTGGTTTATTTTGAAGTTGTTTTTGTTGCAGTTACTTGTATTTTAATGTTCAGCTTTTACTTTTTTATGTAAAAGTATGTTTGTTAATTGTCACCATTGTTGTGTTTTGTATGCCGAGAGTTGATGTTTGTGTGTGTCTTGTTAACAAATTCTGTAATTCTGTTCATCAAAAACATCAAACACTCAGTTTGCTGATATAATTTTGCTGAAATATCCTTTACTGTTTTTATGTGTAATGCATAACTATTGACATGTTTAATGCCGTTTACGAGCTAAGTTCAGATATTCAGTCTGACCTTAAGTTTTGTCTTCCAACTATCACAGTGCATCCACTCGTGATTTACTTAAACACAAATGGACTGGCTGAAAGAATATAATATAATAATAAAGAAGGTCTGAGATGCTCAAGAGAACACTAATCACCATAATGGTGACTTAAAAAAAAAACACAACTATTGATAACAAAACAACAACACTAATTAAACTAAGACTTCTATTAAGTCTGAATATAAACTTTTGTACATGTTTTCTTGTTTGTTTTACATTTTTGTAGCCCCAATGCATTTCCAAAGCATGAATACTTATTCAAGCGCAAAGGCTTATGGGTATTTCACCATTATAACCCACAATGCAGTGCTATGCTGTTATTTTACTGTGTGCAGGTTGTTGTTGTTTTATTTTTGTTTTTATCATAAAAAATACACTGTTCAATCCTGGCAAAACTGTACATTTAATATGTATTTCCCCTAATGCCTTGCTTAGAACAGCTATTTACTGTAAAACTAGTCACTTCACAGTGAGCCTGCTCTTGATCTCCCAGAATGCAACATTTTTAACAGCAAACTACTGTATTTAAGAATCACAGTAGATTGCTGTAGGAATTTGGCTGTAAATTTACAGTAATTTTTTACAGTGCAAATATGTAATGAAAAAAGGTTTTTGCTTAAAACTAGACAAAATAGTTTGCTGATGAGGTAATAAAAATAAACATTTCAAGATATACTCTACTGTATAATCTTATTTTTAACAGTCTGCTCACTTAAAGGGGCTTAATATAATTCATTCTGATAATAAAATATAATATCTGCCTCTTTAGCAAAGGCTCGACAGCTCACCATGATGGTTTCATAGTGTATATGCATTTAAAGCTTAGCTGCATTACTCTCTTCATGCTCAACATGAGTGGCTCTAGTGAGTCTTATTTCATTCTCAGGACAGGATGCAGTTGTTCTTATGGAGGAAAGATCCTTCCAGGAAGCCCTGTCATGCCATCCAAAAGGAAATAACCTTTACCCTCTCCCTCTTATCCGGAGCTGTGTGCTGGGAAAAGTGTGGGAGCAGAAGGTTTAGAACTCTGACCTTCTAAACTAGATTTACAAAACAATGTTTTAGGACTCAACCATGAAACATTTGCATTTTTATAGGCTTCTGAAACATTAATAGCACTTAAAAAGGTCATATCATACTTTAAAAAATAATAATTCCTTAAGGTCCACTTTCAATGTTAGTAAAATTTTATGCACCAAAATATTTATATTTTAGTGTTTCATGACCATTTTCATCTCTCTCTCCAGCCCTTATAATGCTGTGCCTTTAAGACTTCTGTATGTAAATTCCCTTATGTTCGGATGTGATTTGAGAAACAGCGCTCATGCGCTTGCTGCGGGTTTGCTGTCGTGACTCGTGTCCATTCTGCTCCATCCTTCAATAACAGCCTCATTGCAAAGCCTGTATCACGTTGTAACAATCACAAATATTCCACACAGAAATGTGCCACACAAACTGTTAGATCAGACTGTTAGAAGTAATATATGCATCCTGCTTCCTCCATATATCCTCACCTTTACTGGGCAGGTCAAGTTTCTAAAAAGTGAATAGATGCAGTTGTTGATGTGCCCACACATGTTAAAGGGATAGTTCTTCCAAAATGTACTCACCCTCATGCCATCCCAGATGTGTATGACTTTCTTTCTTCTGCTGAACACAAATTAATATTTTGAGGGGACTATCTCATCTCTGTAGGTCCTCACAATGCAAGTAAATGGGTGGAAGAATTTTGAAGGTCCAAAAAGCATATAAAGGCAGCATAAAAGTAATCCATATGGCTCCAGTGGTTAAATCCATGTCTTTAGAAGCGATATGATGTGTGTGGTCGAGAAACAGATCCATATTTAAGTCCTTTTTCTACTATAAATCTCCACTTTCAATTTCACATTCTTCTTTTGTTTTTGGCGATTCATATTTTTGGTGCATATTGCCACCTACTGGGCAGGGAGGAGAATATATTATATCCTTAGAGTAAATAAGGACTTAAATGTTGATCTGTTTCTCACCCACACCTATCATATCACTTCTGAAGATTTCAATGTAATCACTGTAGTTTTTTTGGGTTAATTTTATGCTACCTTTATGTGCATTTTGAAGATTCAAATGTTTGAAACCCATTCACTTGCATTGAGGACCTACAGAGCTGAAACTTTCTTCTAAAAATCATTATTTGTGTTTTGCAGAAGAAAATGTCAAAATATCCAGAGAAATGTGATTCCTTATGATAAGACCCCTTTAATAATACTCCCCAAAATGCTGCACACATGCTAAGTCATATTTTATATAGATCTCTAGAAAATCCACAAAGCAGAAGTGAACTGAAAAGGGAAGTTCACGCATGTTCTCTTTTGCTCTTCATGTTTTCAGTTTAAAATCTAGTCATGAATTGGCCACTCGTTTTTTGAAGTGAGAAACAGGTATGGGCTAATTTTTGCACACACTGTCCTGTGATATCTCAACAAAACCTTAGCTTTACTAGTTTTAGAAGAACAACGAAACAAACTCTCCATTAGATATTCCTTGCCAAGAGAAAGATTTTCTGGCACTAGTGGACTTCCCAGTATTCTGTAAGCAAACTTAGCATTTTACTAACATGCCAACTCCAAAAAGTCCTCAGCTAGGAATGTGGAGTCCCATCGTAGCGAGTGTCAACACGTAAACACCCAACAGGTCGAGGCGAGAGACTTACCACTTCACTTAGAGCAGAAGAAAAACACTCAGATGAAGACTGCACCACCCATGCCAGGAGCAAGGGCTGGTTATATAGAAATGACAGTAGCAACAAGTAATGTTTTTCCTAATTGATGGGCCATCCTCCAATTTGCTTTCAATTTAACCTCTTTAGATGTGAAAATAAAAAAAAAGCTAATATGTACATCTTGGTTTTTTTTGACTGCCATTTTTGACTGCGACTTTTGCCCTCTTTTGCAAAGTTGTGGAAATGTAATAGTGGATTTTTTCTTTTGCTGTCAGAGCAAATCTTTTTATAATTATTTGTAAATTATTTATAATGGTTTCCCATTGATATACAGTACAAGAAACAAGAACATTACATTTACATGCATTATCAAGAACACATACTAACATATCCCACCCCATAACATCAGAGGAAGAGTGTCAAATTAGCACCAGTTGTAACCAAAACAAAAAAGTTTTGCACAAGTTTCTGAACCCTGGGGTGTTCACCCTTCCCAACTCGCCCTCTTCTGACCTCCATTAGTGACACAAGGTCTCATTTGTACCCCTAATCTGAGCTAATGTGTAAATTAACACTCATTTTCAAGGGACGTAGATGAAGGGAACAGCATTCCAGACGTGCTGCATTGCCAGATCAGCATTTCACAATCCCACCCTTATCCCATGATGTGGAGTGGAGTTTGTGCAGGAGTCACAAGAGATCGGCCATCTATAAAGGATCAAAGGAGATTTGACCAACATGGTGTCTAACACCATTCAGAATGAGAAGTCCTGTTCACTCTGACCCCAGTCTCTCCCCAACCTTAAGAAAATCACATCCATGTTAGTATGTTAGCAGAGAATATTCCAAGCCTGATCAAATTGCAGTTTTGTTTTCTGTTGATCTCGCAGTGTCTCTATCTCTCTTAATCTCTTTTTTCACAAGGCACTCAGGAATAATTTACTTTTAATTCTTGTTTTTATGTGTTAAGAGGCCTGTTTAAAGTGAAATAAGCACAGAATCAGCATCTTTTAGTTTGGTGTACAAATTCAAATCAAAGTGGCATTCGAGCTGATTACAGCTTTTTGAAAATGTATTAGCATCTCTCTAAAGAATCGGAGAATGCATGTTTTCGCTTGACTGTGTAAATGAATCTTTTTTAATTAAATCATTTCAAACATTTGGGCCAATCAGACATGATAACTTTGCTACCCCCTAGTGGTTGATTCAGTAACTGCTGTATTAAACCATCAGTCTTCTCGTTAAAGCTGCAGTTATTATCCAAAGTGATGTAGGTCAATCTTAATGAGTGTATCATAAGGGAATTAGATAGGAAAGTGCAGCCAAGCAGCACGTCATAATGATGCAATCAGATCTTGCTGAAGCTATCTCTCTCTCTCTCTCTCTCTCTCTCTCTCTCACACACACACACACACACACACACACACACACACACACACACACACACATGTTGTGTTTCCATGTTTTATGGGGACTTTCCATAGACATAATGGTTTTTATACTGTACAAACTTTATATTCTATCCCCTAAACCTAACCCTACCCCTAAACCTAACCCTCACAGAAAACTTTCTGCATTTTTACATTTTCAAAAAACACAATTTAGTATGATTTATAAGCTGTTTTCCTCATGGGGACCGACAAAATGTCCCCACAAGGTCAAAAATTTCGGGTTTTACTATCCTTATGGGGACATTTGGTCCCCACAAAGTGATAAATACACGCTCACACACACACACACACACACACACACACACACACAGGGCTTCCAAAGATCACAGTGAATATCTGTTATTTAAAAATCTAATTTGTTAATGATATAAACATAAAGGTTTAGTATTTTGAAAATTTAAAACAAAGAAATTTATTTATGTAAAATGCACTATTTCTAGGTCACTAAACAAATAAGGAAATATGTTACAGAGAACACTTTAACTCCTAAAGAGGGTCAGATTTCCTTGCTTTCATTAAAGCACACATGATGCTCTTTGGAAAATTCTCAATTCAAGCAGGTATAACATGAATCATCGGCTTGACTTCTGAACCCCTCTGTATACTTGCTAATGTATACAGGGCATGCATGCAAAGCCCCAAATATGTACACACAAGCTCACTCACGCAAATGCTGGAACCCACAAATACAACAACACGGAGCGCAGGGGTGTCTTTTTTCCTCTTTTCCTCTCTCCTCTGGAAAGGTTAGAGACGTTTTGAAAGCAGAATTTTGGCACCCCCCGGCAACACTGTTTGATCATGACATGTTGAGAGGTGGGTATGATTTGTTCTGTAGTCGAGAGCACATCTGCTGTCTGACCTATATTTCCTGTGCTTTACGCAACTGATTGGAAAGACCACAGGGAAACATAATGAGCAGGCAGCATCATGTTCCCACAGAGAACATATCAGACTACGAGTGTTTCTGTAAAAGAGAAAGAAGTGTGTGTGCCTTTAAATTTGGGGGAAGCTACTTTGAAACTATAGCTTGCCAAGCTACAAGCTACTGATAATTTAAAGGAATAGTTCACTCAAATTCTGCCATAATTTACTCACCATCATGTTGTTCCAAACCTGATTGTCTTTTCAAAACAATGACTACGGTTACATGGACACAAGAAAGCGGGTTAATGTTTAGATGCACTGTATAAGCAGGGTCCTCTTTACTCCTATATACATGCAGCTCTGTCAGTAAGTAGCTTTAACCACAGCAATGTAAATTCCCTGCAACGCTTGTGTAAATAACAAATATGGTATCCGAAAAATATTTCACTATTTTATTCTCTGTTGCTTCGGTTTATTTATAGATATTCCAGGGTTGTTGCTGTGTTTGTTTCCTTAGCTTTCTCTCGCGATGTGCAGCGGATCTGAGCTTCAATAGTACTAGCGCATATGCAAACGTGAGGGACTGTCAATATTTTACAATATTTTCCCACTGTAATCCCAGAAATATTTTGTTGACTTGATGTTGGGCTCTATCCTATGACGTCTGTTCCACGCACATGCATACTCTTCAAAAACCTGTTAGAACGCCGTGTTACATGGCCACATTAGCAGCACCTAGGTGTGTTAAACCGCTTTCTCTCAATCCCTTAAACGGTGGAAGAAAATCTGCGTTCTCCTTTACATGACGTTTCAGAACACTGCTTTCTGCAAAAACCCTGGAATAAACAGTTTTCTTAAGTGCATGTAAACGTGGTCAGTAACAGATGTTAGTACCACACTTTAAAGCATGAACGTTTGCCACTGCGAGCTTCTCTTATGCACTCATAAACGTGTGACAAACGTTAATATTTAACAGAGTAATGGCGTAAAAGTTGTGCTGTTTCTCACCAAAATCTAACACATTTCTTCAGAAGACTTGGAGTATAATGCACACGTTTTAAGGACTACTTTTATGATACTTTTGGGTCCTGCAATTTTTTAGTCTCTATCAACTGTGACTGTATTGAAAAGACAGACCAAGGTCTTCATTAAAAAGTATTCTTTTGTGTTCTGTTTTAACAACATTAAAACTACTTGAAGTTCGCCCAATAATTTACAAATTATCTCATCATTTACTCACCCTCATGCCATCCCAGAAGTGTGTGATTTTCTTTTGCAGAACACAAACAAAGACTCAGCTCTGTAGGTCCACACAATGCAAGTCAATATATACAAATAACATAAAACTTTGAAGATCCAAAACACACATAAAAGCACCATAAAAGTAATCCATAAGACTCCAGTGGTTTAATCTGTCTTCTGAAGTGATCCAGATGGGTTTGGGTGAGAACAGACCGGAATATAGCAAATGTTTCACTATAAATCTTGACATCAGCAGTCTCCTTGAAATAATAACCGTGCCTAGGAAATGTAATGGCAAGATGTACAGTGAATTAGGAGTAATATTTTGGTTTGTTCTCACCAAAAACTGATTGGATCTCTTCAGAAGACATGCTGCCTTTATGTGTTTTTTGGAGCTTCAAAGTTTTGGTCACCATTCACTTGCATTGTATGGACCTACAGAGCTGAAATATTCTTCTAAAAATCTTTGTTTGTGTTCTGCAGAAGAAAGAAAGTCATACACATCTGGTAAGGCATTAGAGTAAGTAAATTATGAGATTATTAAATTTCTTAAAGAGGCAATATCTTATGTAAATAGCTTTTTAATTATGATTTACTTTATAATTTTATCAGAACAATATTTTTTTTTACTTGAAAACAACAAATCTATTTAGATAAAAACAACAACAACAAAATACAATCCAATGCCAAACAAAGCAGTACTTGACTAAATTTTGGACTATTAAAAAAAGTCCTAAATACGGCTCAAGGCCTTTTGTGTAGCAGGGAAATTTACATGAACTCATGAACCATCCGAACAAATTCACTGAAATAAATCTACCTTCCAACGCCACTTGAAAGATGGCATTATTATCTTGCTCCCCTGTCATGCTGTGTACACAATACAATGCAACATTTTAAACTGCAATAGTGTTTTGTCGTGCTTCAACGCTACTTATTAAAAAAAGTATTAAGTGACTGGAAAAGCAACACTATTTTGATAAACAACTGAACTACTATCCTGCATCTGACAAATGCAATAAAGTTAGTAGTGTCAATAATTCTAATTAGTTACTCTCCAACACCGGTGCGTTTATGAGTATAGGCCCTTGTGTGCAGCGGAAAGGGAGAAGAGGGGAAGTTCATGTATGTTAATGCTTATTTGAGCATACATGCCTACCTTTCTTTCCTTGCTTGCAGGTCGGCCTCAAAAAGCCATTATATAAAGCTATAGTCTTGCCACAAGCCATAACTCTTGGTCTTTTGAATAAGCCTATCCACCATTACAAGCCCAGCCTCGCACCGTTCCCCCTGGGTTTGTTTGTTGATGGAGCTGAGACAAATTGCCATGCCTACAGGCATCAGACAATACTCTGGGAATACTGATGGTTTTGGCCTTTACACAGAGAACTGACTACAGATCAGCCACCATATCAGATATCCTGCAGGGAAATCTTATCCAAACTCTGCTACTAACAACCTGTGTCTACTACACAGGGTTAATTACTCTATCTACAGCTAAACACTACAGCACTAAGTCAACAAGTGGGGCTGAAAAATGTCTGAAATCCACCCAGGATCAGAGTCCAGGTTTTGAAGAATGGCTAGGCATGGCTAGGACTTAGTTGGGGGGCCCTGGGTAATCTTCTCTAGCTTGGATCACTCTCCAGGTGGTCCAGACCTCAAAGGAATAAACCTCAGTCATAAGCAGGAATGGGAATCGTGAGGAATTCAAATATTCTGGATCTGATTCAGATTCCACAACAAGTGTGGCTTCTTTAATCCCATTAGTAAATGATTTAGTACTTTGAGAAAGCAAACCTTCTAGCTCTCAATAATTGATCCTAACTATATTGGCCAATAATATACAAAAATACTCAACAAATTAATTATATTTTTGGTTAAATATTGGTCTTTTTTTAATCAAATTACAATTATAACAAAACCCTTAATATGCATTTGAAACAATCACTCAGTAAATGCATTCAGTACACTGACATGAGCATTTATAATCCAGCTATAGCAGGTTTTTGATTAGTCACACTACAGTTTTCATCTGTCTTTGATTTCAGTTCAGTTTAAGCTTCATTTGTCGGAAAAACTGACTGACCAATGAGATAAGAGCTTTTTGTCATTTTTCCAGAACCGCTGCAGCTGCTCAATCCAGAACTTTAGTGCCACTAATCAACTGGTGAACACCGGCATTAGATGTGCAGCTGACATCCCCCCAAAAATAAAAATAAATAAATAAATAAATAAAATAAATATAAAAATAAATAGTTGCAATTCATGAACCCTATGAACAGCAAACATAAACCTGTTCCATTTTTAGAAGTCAGCATATAGTGTTTTGTCTTAATGTATATTATTTAATATGTATACACTTTGCCTGTTATAGTCTCATGGCATTAACAATAGCAGCGAGTTTTGGCAATTTGTTTGCACTCAAGCTTGTGGTAATATATCCCATAAAAAGACTCGTTACATGAAATATTTTACTGTAGACAAACAAATTGCAGAACCACACTACTATTTTTATAGCAAAGATAATATAACAAAATTATTGCAATAATTAAAATAAAGAAAAGGACGCAAACCAATGTTTTACCTGTTATTCTTAATGCACATTATTCCATGTGTGTTTCTATCACTGTACCTTGTGTTATATTACCCAGGCATTAATCCAGACAATATAAAAAGTGAAGCTGGCTTTGGGTATCCGTTTGGAATATACTCGTAGCAAAATACTTGTGGAAATAAATATCCAACAGCGTTTTTACTCATCTCACTCCTTTACTCCTTTAAATGCATCAATACCATGGAAAGAACATAATGAAACATTTATGCCAAATTAGGTAAATAAATGCTTCAACAGTGTTCAATATATTAATCTCTAGCATTGACAGCTGGGCAGGGTAGAAGACTGGTATAAATGTTTGTAAAATAGCAATAGAGTTACCTATTGTACAGAGGGTGAAATAGTTTTACGCTTCATTTTTTACGGTTTTGGTGTAAATAGACCTTTCATCGGAAGTTCGTCTCACACAAAATTTACGGATTTGGTGTGAACAGGCCTTATCATGTATACATGTTGGCCAAAGCAGAGCTATTATTTAAAAAGACAACTTATTGTTTTAGTTGAATGGAATTAGTTCTGATAAAGAACCGGTTGGCAATTCCCAATTCAACTCATCAGTAAATTGTGGCTTAAATAACTATGGCACAAGAAATCTGACAACTGGGCAGTGTGACTCCAAGTCTCCCTAAGAGCTGACAAATTGTCTCCCTCATGGGCTCCAGGCACAGAAACAAACATGCTTTCTTTGGATCTCAGCAGTAGGAGGAAAGACACTCAAATTTTATTAGCATACAATCAGTGACAGGCCAAGCAGTCTCAAATGCCCACCATGTTTGTGTAAGATGATTCTCTGGCCAATGGGACAATCTTCGCTCTATGGGTACACTTGAAAAGTTTATATTTCTCTAGAGTGGATAGACTGAACTCTGTAAATGCAGGAAGTGGTGGAAAGGCTTGGTGCATATACAGTTCACATAATGAAGTAATTCTCTCTCTCTCTCTCTCTCTCTCTCTCTCTCTCTCTCTCTCTCTCTCTCTCTCTCTCTCTCTCTCTCTCTCTCTCTCTCTCTCTCTCTCTCTCTCGCATGGCCGTCTTTGGTCGGCCTTTATCCCTCTTGAGGGCTAATTAGCCTGATTAGGAACTGGGTGTACAGAATCACGACCCAGACCCACCCTACGCCCTGCCACAACTAGATTTGCATTTTAATAAAGAAAATACCAGTGAATAAGTTTACATGGACACCAGAAAGCGGCTTATTGCAATAAAGCGGGTTATTGCGTGAAAGCAGTGTTCCAGTGTATTTGCGCTGTATAAGCAGGGTACTTTTTACTCCCATATATATGCAGCTCAGTCATTAAGCAGCTTTATCCACAGCAACATGATTTCCCTGCAAGGCTTGTGTAAATAACAAACATGGTATCCGAAGACTTTATTTTGTTCTCTGTTGCTTCACTTTAATTCCAGATATTCCAGAGCTGTTGCACTTTTTTTCCATTAACTTTACATTGCAAACTGCAGCGAAATTGCTCTACAATAGTGGGGTTTCCCTTTAAATGTAAAATTCTGGGAAGTATGAATATGAGGGGCAGTCAATATTTTACATTAGTGTGTATAAATGGGTATAGTTTACAGTACATTTTTCACTGTATTCCTAGAAACGTTGAATAATTTCGCTATGTTGGCTTATGTTGGGCTTTTGCTATTCCGATCTGTTCACAAACATGCGCACTCTTCCAACCCCCCTCAACCCTTAAATGCAGACGTTTAATACTTAGGGTTAAGGGTTTAAAAAAAACAACCTAACCAGACTGTTTGAGGAATATCAATATAGTGTTGTTTTGCAACCACTGTAATTACATATGAGGCCAATAATCCCATTGTAACTGTTTCCTGCTTGTTGTCCATTTTTGTCCCTGAAGAGCTCAAAACAGCCTCATCCGTATTCCATTTCCACTTAGCGAGTAGTGGAGAATAACTGGTCAAGGACCTGTGAAGCCTGTTCTTTCCTTTACACTAACAATAACAGGATCTCACCACCAGATGCTCTGTTTCTAACTCTCTCTTTCTCAGTAAAGAGATCAACTACTCTCCCAACTTTCCCCTGGTCTCAAAACAGACAAGAACAACACCCAATCATCAACAAATGGTCAATTCTTATCTTATCAGACACCCCTGAACACAAAAGATTGAAGGAGTGTCCCTCTTCCTTGCCCCCACCCCTCTTGTCCTCTTCAGCAGGGTGTCTGTGGTCCTTATCTCGAGACAGAAGGTTGAGGACTCTGTGTCGCCCCAATTAATCTCCCTGTGAAACGAGCACTAGCCTCATCAATCTGCTTAACTTACTTTGAAAGAGCAATCACTGTAATTGAGTGCTCATCTAATTAGGAATAATTTACACCTACAAAACATGTTTAGCACATCGGGTTGAATCCCTTTCAATAAAGCAGTCTAAAAAGATTGGTCCAGGGTCAAGGCTGATCACACGGGTGTAAATGATTTTTATTGGACGTGGCAAACACAGAATACACAATTTACTATTTGTAACGATTTTATTGAATTGATGAAGTTTTGAGGCATTTAGTCCATGTCTATCAGCTTTGAAGCCATCTATATGCTAGTGTGCTCAAAAACATCGAAGCATATATGCGCAAAATGTACAGTCTTTTCTACTGATAAAATGGATGTAAAATCTTAATGAGTCTTCTTGCACTACACAGAATTTTTTCCAATTCAGTGTCATTTTGTTTTTATAAAAATGTCTCTCCACCTAGAACCCAGGGGTTAAACTGGGCCGGAACAGCTCTCCGGCACCTTCAGTAAAAAAAATTGCAGCTTGTTTGTCAGTCCATTACACTCCACTTCTTTTTTGATCAATTTCACAAATTCCACATGCTTTTAGCCAGTGTACTTGTTAAAAAACCTTTCAAGGTTTTATATTTAGCACACACTTCACATATACAGAGGGGTCCACTGGTGAAAATGCTTACTTTTTGCACTCTTTTATAATTTTATAAAAACATTTTCATTACAAATTATGTAAGCAGCATAACAATTTGAGTAAAAGCCTTGAGTGAAAAGTTTAAGAAATTTTAACCTCCAAAATTCCATTTAACCACTGTAAATACACTACGGCTAGCAATAGCAGGTAGCAAATCATGGTTCATGACTGTTCTGTAACTAAAGCCAATTGACAATTGTCTTGCCCAAACGTCCTGTTTCAATAGGAAATATGTAAACACAAGAAAGAAAACTGTGAAGAACTGAGAAGTAATTTCATGGGGACTTTAATGGGAGTTTGACCAATGCATTTGCGTGTGGGACAGCATTCGCAGATCTCTCAGTCAAACACTTAAAGGATGGCTGACTTCTCATCATCAAAAACTGGTTGCAGGAAAAGATTCAACATTATGAGGCATAGTTTTTTAAGATTAATCATTGAACTTTATTGAGGAGCTTATCGGTTTGCTCAGAGTACAGGGTTGAGGAATGCAAAAGCCAAGTGTGGGTCAGTGGGTTGCTGTCAGTTGTAGACTACAGGCTGGTGAAAGCTGTATTGTTGTAGGCGAAAATGTTACACACAGTAACACAGAGTTGGCACACAGCTTGCTTTTTATGGCTGGATGGATTTCAAAGGCAAGCATAAGTAAGTATATCTTACATGGCCTTATCTTTTATGTTTACACACTTGTCTGAGTTTATTATGGCTTTCAAAGGAGGGAAATACACAAATTCAGTTCAGTACACAGATCTGGCATTTCCTTCCTCGTGAGTAGTTCCCCATCCTGTTGAAAAGAATAAACACAAAAACAAACAGCCTCCATTTTTGCACAGCTGATGTAGTTGCGCTCCCGACAACACAGGACTATCATAATTTCAAAAAGAGGAAACCAGATGCTTGGAATTAATAAGATTAGCTCTGGTGCTTCCTTGCCAACCATGCCATGGCTACGATAAGGAACTCTCTATGTTTATCCATATGAACAGAGGTAGCTAGTAATGAATGTCAGTACTGTACATCTAGAGATTCCAAATATTGGTATTATGATCTGGCACTTAGAGAAATATCAGGTGGTGGGAAGTATCAACTTCTAACAAACAGAGGGCCTTTTGAACAAAGAGACGGTTGTTTACCACAAATGGCATATCCAACTGCCTCTTTGATGAGTCTTCAGATTCCAGTTGCCCCCAGGAAATCTTCCCCAATTCAGCACAATAAGAATATGTGTACTGAGACAGCTGAAGATATGTGGGAACTGGTGAAGTATGTATTCAAATTTTCCTGTAACTTCCTGTAACAGCATTAATTCTCTCTCACTAATAGAAAGAAAACTAGTGAGGAATTTCTTTTCTTCTTCATTTTTTTTTTAAATAGATTTTTTCATACAAATAGTTTTCTATTTATTATGATAAAATAATAATAATAATAGGAAGTAATTATAACATAGTCTAATAACATATATTATGTGCTAAAATAAAATAATTACAGTTGGTTCTACATATTGGTTATGAAACACTTAAAAATAAAATTGATTGGTGTCAGTATCAATATTGGACATAGAAACAATATAGGTTGATCTCTATTCTAGAACTATCATTATCAGTTCATTCTTTAGGCAATGTAATGCAAAATGTGCAGTGTTTTTGTACATGGCATATATTTAGGGGAAGAATTCTTACTGTTACAACTGTCAAAAAACACATAACACCCCTCATTACCAATGAGTCATACACTTAAGAATTATTGAGAGAGAGAGCACTTCAGAGTTTACTGTTTCCCGTTTATTAAGATACAGTGCCTTGAAGGCTGATTCAAACCCAGGGAGAATGTCAAACAGCTTAAAAGATAACGGCTGAAAAACAAAATAACCGAGACGTTCATTTCAGATCAGGAGAATAAACAGTCTGATCTCACAGCTTAACCCTCACTCTGTGACTGCCATTTGTTTAGACTTTTACACTAACAAAAAATAATTGGCACTTGGTTCCATCTATCAACTCAAAACCTGACTTTCTTTTTTGCAATTGCCAAGATAACCTTCTTCACAAAGGGTATGGAAATTATGAAAAAACACCAAGCCTGCCAATCATGCAAAAGCCCCCCTGTTCAAAGCACCAATCTTAGGTCTTTTAGTATTAAAAGGGGGTCTTGGGACTCAGGATGAATAAAGAGTGAGATTTTTCTCTCTCTTGAAACCAGAATACCTGCAGGTCTGTTGTTTGACCCATCTATTTCCCAGAGCTCAGTAAGGGAGATGGAAACTCAGGCCCAAGAGAAAAATCAATCAATAGCACATGCGAATGGCCTTTTCAGATCAAAGTCAGCCTAATGTGGGCAGAGAAGCTGTCAAAACAATGGACTCCCAGCATAATAAACTCAGATCAGTCCCACAAAAAGCACACATTTCACAGATTAAATAAAAAATGCTCCACCAAGCATAACAAACATTAGATTATTGGCC
This sequence comes from Xyrauchen texanus, assembly GCF_025860055.1. Taxonomy (NCBI): domain Eukaryota; kingdom Metazoa; phylum Chordata; class Actinopteri; order Cypriniformes; family Catostomidae; genus Xyrauchen; species Xyrauchen texanus. Next base: position 30,773,739 of record NC_068287.1, read on the forward strand.
AACAAAGGCACAAGTGCAGACTGGTGAGTCACAAGTATGGAATGAAGGTGCAACATGTTACAACGTAGCGTGCTCACCGAGGTAGTGGTTACAGAGTGGTAAGCTTCACACTAGAGACACTCCAGCCATGCTCTGATTAAAGTCCCTGGTCAGTGATTATATCCCTGACACCCAACATGACCCTTAATGTAGCCCTAAAGTGCTATTTAAGGGCAGTGTTGGCTTGGTGGTCAAGGCTCTGGGTTACTGACCAGAAGGTCAGGGGTTCAAGCCCCAACACCGCCAAGATGCCACTGCTGGGCCCTTGAGCAAGGCCCTTGACCCTATCTGCTCCAGGGGCGCTCTATCATGGTTGACCCTGCACTCTGACCCCAGCTTAGCTGGGATATGTGAAAACAAAGACATTTGTCTGTATATATATGAAAAATGTATAATGTGTGACAATAATAAAGGCTTTCTTATTCTATTTCCGCTTGTGCCAGTCTGGCTGATGAGAGCCAATAGAATCTCTACAGGTACTATGCAACAGATCCCAGAACAATTCACTCGTCCTCCCATGGAGCCAAAGCTCTGATATTCAAACTTGTTTAATCAACAAAGAAATGCTTGGAATGGAGGAAAATCTTGGTCTAACCAATACAGGGATTAAGTTGCACCTCTGTTGACAGGCTGATTCAATGAACCTTTGAACCAATGTCTTGATTAAAGGATTCCATGATTCAAAAAAGTACCTCTTGAGAATTTTCAAATATAGAAAAATGATAACATTTTGGCAAACGGTTGTTGAAAGCATTCGTGCTTCATAAGATACTGTTGAATAACAAAGACAGGCCCATATTTGGACCTTTGTTTTAAAAAAATTGGTTAAATAAAGCTGGAATGGCTGAAAATTGTGTAATGTTAAAATACTTTTTCCTATTCTAGTTTAATATGCAGAGATGGCTATGAGTAAGCCAATCTGAGGTGGATTTTTTTGAAAAGTGTAAACACTGTGGCTCTGTGGTACTTCTTCAACATTTCTGTTTGTTTGAGTTGACCAGCCTGACACAGCAACATGGGCTCAACCAATGACCAGTTTGGGCGGGACTAACATTTTGCCCGATCAATGGCAGACAAGGATAGCATTATTTCACACTTCAGCTTTAATGGGATTGTTCACCCAAAAAGGAAAATTATCTCATAATTTACTCACCCTCATGCCATCCCAGTTGTGTATGACTTTCTTTCTTCTGCTTCAAGATTGATTACACATTCTATAGTGCCATCTAGCGCTCTGCGCATGAGTCAAGCACTAGGAGGTGTAATCAAGCTTGAAATCATGATTGTGTCTGGAGACTGCAATGGAAAAATTAACAGTTAAAAAGAAGTTATATTTTGGTCTGTTCTCATCCAAAACCAATTGGATCGCATCAGTAGACATTAAATAAACCTCAGGAGTCTTAGGAATTACTTTTATGCTGACTTTATCTCCTTTTTGGAGCTATTGGATTTCTGGTAACCATTCACTTGCCAACATAGCAGAAAAATTCATCTAAAAATCTTTGTTTGTACTCTTTAGTTTGTGTGTAAAGAAAGTAATCTGAAATGGCATGAGGTTGAATAAATGATGAGGGAATTGTTACCTTTAAGATATTGTTGAATGATGTGCAACGACTGGTCCATATTTGGGCCTTAAAAGATTTTTTTAACATTTTTAAGAGTTGGTTACATAAAGCTAGTGTAGCTTAAGTGTGGTTTGACTATAGACCTTTTTAAGTGAGCTTTAAGGAATGTATGCAACACAAACTGCTTCAAGGTGTGCAGTCTCTTATAAATGAAATCCTTTTTAAACTTGGACAATTTGCAGTCTCCGTATAATATATTGCACATGAGCAGTCAGATTGTTGATTCCTTGACTAATTCTATCTTTGTCTGAAAGAAGGACTTATGAAGTCTCAGTTGTAAATTCTCAGTAGAAACAGGTTTTTCTCATGCATTAAATCAAAACTCTGCTGAGGCCCCCCTGCCTCGCTCTCCACCACTGTGCCTGTTTGCCAGAGGAAAAACACTGATAGATCAAAAATGCCCCAAACCAGCTGCCACGCATTACTGCAGAAACATTCTAAATCAGCAATTCTGTCAACAGACCTGAAAGATGTGCTCACTACCTGTAACATGGTTGGAATGAGCTGTGCTCACAGCCCATTAGCAGATTGGCTGTTTAAGATATACCACTCATTATTAATGGCTAACATATATCATCATATCATATGTGTAACGAGTCAGGAGAGAATGGAGGATCTAAATGCAACATCTTTAATAAACAAAAGAATACCAGGTAACTCATAACATAAAGAAACAAAACCCGGGGAACAAATGTACAGATCACAGCATTAAACATGCAAAGACTGACAACAAAAAAAACAGGGAAAACCAAGGCAAAATACAAATGGGCAAACTATGGAACAAGGGGTTGTGGAGCATATTTGACTTCTCCAGTTTCAGCTCTTCAAGTAGAGATGGGTGAAATGCCTCTGCATATAAGAAGAAAAAATGAATGGCATCGTATTGGGTAAATCTAAGAGGTCAGAGTGGGAATCACCCTACAAAAATTTCTTTGGGATGGAGTGTGGGGAAATTAGTAAAAGGTATGAGACTGGAAGAATTCAGATATGCTCCAATAATTCCTTGGGTTAAGACTCAACTAGAAGTTGATTTTAAATTATTAGAAAGAAGGCAAGAGGAAGGTCCATATGATGCTGAGGTATATGATGCTGAGGTATATGATGTAAGGGAGTATGTGGGGTAAAGATATGGGGATTATAAGCACATTTATACAGATGCTTCGAAAGACCCAATAATAGGTCATGTGGGTTCATAATTCCATTCATAATTCCAAAGTTATAAGTGTATAAAAATAACAGGATATCAGATTACCTATCAGTGTATACTGGAGAGATGTTTGCAATAATTATGGCAATAAGGTGGATAAATGAAGTTAAATATCTAAAGCAATAATATGCTCAGATTATAGTTCAGCTCTAATAAGTCTGAATGTGCAGAAGTCAGAAACGAGACAAGATATGATAATAGAGATTTTTCAAGAATTATATTCTCTTCAGCAAAATAGTTTAAAGCTACAGTTTTTGTGGATACCGGCTCATATTGGGGTGAGAGGTAATGAAGAGGCTGATGTTTTAGCAAAAAAGGCCATAGAGAGAGAGATAGTTGATATCCAGATTCCTTTTAGTAGGTCAGAAATAAAGTCAATAATCAAAAGTATATTACAAATATACTTTCATTGGGACACTGACACAAAAGGTAAACATTTGTATCATACACAGTCAGTAGCGGGTAAGGGAAGAGTATCAGGTGGGAGCAGATTTGAGGAGAACATAATTTCAAGATTAAGATTGGGGCACACAAGGTTGAACAGTACAATGCACTTAGTAGGCAAACATCCAATGGGTCTATGTGAGATATGTGGTATTAATGAAACAGTTGAACATGTTTTAATGCACTGTAGGAAATATACTGTTGAAAGGAATGAGTGGAAGAATGAACTAGTAAATAAGGGTGAGCAGTTTACAATTATAAATGTATTAAATCTTGGTAGAAACATAACTCCATTATTTTTACAGTATTTGGGAAGTACAGATTTGCACAAATTTATACAAGTATGTAAGTATAATTATTATTATTATTATTATTTGTTTATTCATTTATTAATTTGATTTATTTCCATTTATTTTACCCCTCCATGGGGGCTGAGTGTGGGGATGGAGGAGCTGAACACGCAGTGCCAGACAAAGCTTCATCCTCTATGTGGGTTTAAGAATTAAGGGTGATTGTATTTAGATTGGTGGAGTAAGGTAAATTAGAATATTGTAAGTTGAGTGTCAATGGCCCATTTGGGTTATAGTTGGCGGTAATGCACTTATATGTCTGCGATCCACCGTAAAACAAGAAGAAGAAGAAGAAGGGAACGAGGGACACCTGAGGAAATAATCAAGGCAAAACCAATCATGAAATAAAACTACACAATTACTACAAAACAAACAAGTAACAGGAAAGGAACTAAACAAGAATTTCAACATAAAAGTCTAGACAATGATAGGGAATATATGACAATATGCAAACATATATCAGGTTACCAGCTGCTTTAGAATCTTTTTTGCAAACATTTTTTGCAAACATTTTGTGCAAACATTTTGTGCAAACATTTGTACAAAAGCTGGATTATCCATATACACTGCTTCACTGAGGACTCATTCAAATTATTTATGAACACTGAACCACAATTCTATACAGTTTAACAGCAATGTCAGTATAACTTAAGTAACTCTTAAGCACTTGTGCCATTATTTGTTTTGGAAGTAGGCCAGGTCTAAAGTTGAGGATTTTTTTAAACCGCTCAGAAAAATATGCAGGAAACCTTTGCATCCACCATACCAGGTTAATAAAATAATTCCTGTGTTGTTGTTGTTTTTTTTCTCTCCCCAATTTGGCATGCCTAATTCCCAATGCACACTAAGTATCCTTGTGGGTGTGTAGTGACTCGCCTCAGTCCCGGTGGCGGAGGATGAATCTCAGTTGCCTCCACGTCTGAGACCATCAATCCGCACATCTTATCTCATGGCTTGTTGTGCGTGTTACCGCGGAGACCTAGCGTGTATGGAAGCTTCACACTATTCTCCACGGCATCCATGCACATCTCACTACATGCACCACCGAGAGCGAGAACCGCATTATAGCGACCATGAAGAGGTTATCCCAACGTGACTCTACCTACCCTAGCAACTGGGCCAATTGGTTGCTAAGGAAGCCTGACTGGAGTCACTCAGCACACCCTGGATTTGAACTTGTGACTCCAGGTGTGGTAGTCAGTGTCTTTAATCGCTGAGCTACCCAGGTCCCAGCCCTGTGTTGTTGTTGATGTATTGTGCTAAATTCAATCAGGAAAGTCCCCTGCACAGACTGTCAGACTGTCAGACTGTCAGCACGACTGAACATTTGAACTCATGATGTGTGCATACTTTCCCTCAGGCTGGAAATATTTTTCCACTAAGAATTAATTATTCCCATCCAATTACCTTTTTTCTTTTAGCAACCTTCTCACTTCTATAATGAGTCATGAAAACCCAGAGAAGATGATTGCTTCTCACCAATGTCAAGACTATCAAGACCAAGCTTTACTCAAACAAAAACGAAGACAATCCTCTCTGTCAATTTGTTTTTCTGAATGTCCAAAACAACACAACTCACACCACATTCACGATTTTCTTAAGTATTACAAAAAAAGCTGCCAATAAAATGTCCCACCTTGCGAATGGCTTGGAACTATGTATTGAACTATGTATCGCATGCTCAAATGTTAAAAATAAAGGTGGCTCTGTTATATATAAAGACACAAAGGGAGAACAAAGCTAACTGTAATGGCACGAGACTGCCAGCACAAAAGCAAAAATATAATGCAAGTATTCATAGTTTTAAAACAGTAATCAGATATTAGTAGTATTAATACAACATTTTCAAACAATGCTACTACAATTTTGGTTCTGGCCAACAAGAGGACAGTCCTCAGACTCAGCCTATGATGAAGGGTAAAATTCTGTGAAATCTGTGGAGCTTTCTGTGAAATTCTGTGAGTGCAGATTCCCTGCAGTCCTACCCATGGATTATTCTATAAGGAATGTTGATCACTTCCCAGTTTAATCTTCATGACTTAAACAGGCAGACCTGATATCTGAAACAATTTCTCTTTAATACTGTGCTTGCTTCTGATTGTGGATCTTTTTTAAATGTAGCTGATGGTGTGTGAGGCCAAGCACTAGAATTAAAAGCTTGCCCTTCAGGTATCAATACTGACCTTGAGGGCTAAGAGGATTAGAAGAGGTCAAAGGTGACCCAGAGGTGCATATTTTCCTCTGATGTAAATGAGCACTACCGCATGTAACTTCACTCACAGGCAACTTTTACGTGTGAAGTAAACACCGCAGACCAGCTTTAATTTGTTAAAGCACCACCTGGGTTATTGATGAATGGCAACCAAAATCCCTTTAAGACAGTTCACTTAACGGCCACATTGTAAACGCCTCCGGGCAGCTATTTACAGCAATGAAAGTATAGCTTTTATCTACTTGAAAGGGGAAAGACCGCATTCTCCAAAACCGTTAGTCAAAATAACCTTCCAAAAACAGATTTCAAATCATAAAAAAAATCTGACATAAATTGTGCTTCTTTAGGTGAAATCACTTTATATATTTATATATCAGGCTGGTCTAGCTAATGCACATGCACATCCAATAGAAAACAAACAAGTGATTGGCTCATTTAACTGTAAAAATGGGACTTGAATATTTTTCATAATGTACAGTCTATATATATATATATATATATATATATATATATATATATATATATATATATATCTACACACACTAGTGGTTTCTCAGATGGTAACAAACACATATATACTGGCTAAAGGCCATGAACACTGCTCATCTCTCCAATGCCTGAGACTGTGTCCACAGGCAATAAATCATCAATGACAGCAAGTTAAATTATTCTAAATGCGGAGAAGACTTATCCAAATGTTTCTCAAAGGAGACCACTGGGTTTATACATGGATAAACGTCCTAGTAAACAGGCAAGTTGATCCCATTACTGACACACCTCTATAGGCCTAAGATAAGAATACTGCTGCTTGTTAATGTTGTCTTATCTGCAAATACATATCCTTCTCAATACAAACGAAACTATGATACAATTTGAAATGGCACCAAGCATGGAAACAGTATAAAAAAAAAACTAGAAAAAACATAAATAATATCCTGGATTCAAAAAAGTCACTTCATTGAACACTGTACTTGACTAACTGCATAAAATTCACAATGAATCGCTTTCTGAACTAAATGTGGCTAATGTGCATTCAGAAATACAGAAGTAATCAATTTAACAGGCTTTCATCATTTTGAGTTGATTTCCTGTTAGAAAAAATTTCCTTCACACAATTTGATTGAAGCATCACTAACATTCGGGTACTAGTTTTCAAGAATACAACATTTTCACAAGCATCATTTCAGGATGTAGCAGCAGTGGAATCACTCATAACATGTGGGGTAATTTTTCAAACGTTAAGATTTTCCCAAATAGATATTTAATAGATATGTTTTGGGAAGTCATTTATTTCAATGTAAATGGCAGAAGTCAATGCAGAATATAAAACAGATGTTCATAATATTACATATTATGGATTACATTATGGACTACACATTTAGTTAGTTGTTATTATTCATTCAAGAACTACATAGTGAAAAGAAATAATGTTTCCATTGTTTTTAGGGTGTGCCCATTTAATGATTAAGTTACTGAACTAATTAATCAAAGGATGATAAAGATCTCTATATATATATGTCTATCTTTGTAGAAACCACACTACCAGTCAAAAGTTTTGAAACACTTACTCATTCTTTGTCTTTATATATATGTATATATATAAATATATATATATATATATATATATATATATATATATATATATATATATATATATATTACATTTTAGAATAATAGTAAAGTCATTAAAACTATGGAATAACATAAATGGAACTACTGGAATTATGTTGTGACTAAACAAAATAACAAAAAAAATCAAAACTGTTATATTTTAGCATCTTCATAGTAGTCACCCTTTTCCTAGAATTTGCAGAAATGTACTCTTGACATTTTCCCAACTAACGTCTTGATGTATCACCCTGGGATGCTTTTTAAACAGTTTTGAAGGAGTTCCCATCTATGTTGGACACTTATTGGCTGCTTCTCTTTATTATTTGGTCCAAGTCATCAATTTCTAAAACTTTATAAATTCAATTTTAGTTTTATAATGAAATAAATGAATATGGTCGCACAATTATATTTTTCTCTACAAAACTAATTTCAAACATTTAAGCATATGCCTTCAAATCAAAAGATTTTTAAGGTCATGAGAAACATTTCAGTCAAGTGTTTGAAAAACTTTTGACAGGTAGTGTACTTCTACAGCTGATGGAGAAATGGGAGGTTGGCTTTAAACAGCTGCTTGGGAAGAATTTATCCCCTAAATCATTGTCATTAGATCCTGAATAAAATGTGCTGTAAAAGTCAGCAAAGAGCTTTCAGCCAACATCAGACAAGTGGAGACATGAAACCACTTGAGAGTTCTATTTAATTTTGACTGGATTTCAAAATTCAAAAAATGCAGAACCAATCACTTTGACAATTATGAAGAAATATTGAGGTTGGTGGAATTTTACTCTCAAGATATCAGGGGACATTCTCAGGTCATCTTGATGAAAAGAAATGCAGCTCGTCATCAGATCAGCAGTCTCCAGGCATACTTTATTTTACAACATAGGTAGCTTCAGCAGTGTCAAAAGAGAAATTATCATCTGTTCTGAAGGTATTGTTATATTTATAACAAACTTCAAAGCTGATTTCACTCTTACTCTCTCACTTTCTCTCTCTGTTATTTCAAAACATAAGCAAAACATATTTGAGGAGAAGGGAGTGATAGCAAAGCAATAATTTGAGCAGCTAACATGCATTAGCAAAACATTTTTCATCTTTACAGCCAGTTGTAACATGATGGCTGATTTTACAAGACATACTATTTAAGTCTACATCAGTGTAAAACTTCAATAAATGTATGAACAAGAGGAGTATGAACATGAGTTAGCCTGCCTCATCAACATCTGCACATCTGTTAAAAGGTTTTCTGTTTCCCTAGTTCATGTGAACTCAGGAAGAGAAATGAAAATGCAGTTTGCATTGGATATGAATGATAACTGGCCAGTCAAAATCTAAAAGCACAGAAAAAAATGGAAGCAATTATAAAGAAGCTATTCTAGACACCTCACAGAAAGCACACACAAGTCTCTGAGATGTCTGTTTTAGATATTTTCATAAGGAAAGCATCGCTGTAACAAAGTTCAATGGAAAGGAGGAGGCGCGTACTGGCTTGATAATATAAATAATAGTTTAATAAGAAACTGCACCAAAAAGACAAACATACACAGGTGTTGGACAGCTGCCCGTAACTCTCTCTCTCTCTCTCTCTGTCACACTGCCGTCTCTGGTCCCTTCAACCCTCTCGGGCTTCATCAGCCTAATTAGTGGCCGGTTGTGCAGAATCACGACCCGGCCCCGCCCTCCGCCCTGCCACAATCGCATTCTAATTAGCATCTGCTAAACATCTTAAAAATATCTGATTTAAAAACATCCTAAATCATAAATGTCTCAAAAGACATCTGCTGAAGGTCATCTTGACATCTGAGATGAAACTTCTTATAGACGTCTTGCAGATGTAAACACAGATCAGATAGATGTCTGGGTGATGTGTGTGCTATAAGGACTATGTGTTCCACAAAAAGAAAATACTGAATAGTACACTATAAGTGAATGTTTCCTAAAACACTGTTTACACCGTGAGCTAACGAGCAATTTGTCTGTCCATAATGAATACAAAACTGCTGCAACAACAGCCAATCAGAACTTACCTGATGTTTAAAATTCAATATTCAACAATGAGGTGTAGGATTTTGGACCAATGAGATTTCACTGTGGGTGGGGCTACCAGCATGACATCATGGAAATAGAAATCAAACAACAATAATGTTCTGCCGGAAGTCACAATAGCATCTGGTTTGTACAAAACATAAGATTTACATACAAGAGATTCAAGTTTTTAGCGCTTGTGTTAAAGTGGACAGGTTTAGCTGAGAATACAAAACAAAAATTCTAAAAATATACTGCAGAGTCAAGTCAGCATAATAGCTTATGAAACTATCTTGATCATCTTTACTGACAGTATAAATGAACTGGGTCCCAGGACAGCTATTAGCACAGTTGGGAGTGTGTTGTGTGTTCGGCCTCAGCAGTGAATTATCTTTTCCCTTGTTATCACAGGATGTAGATATGAGTAGGATGAATGATGGGTGGGTGATGTAAGGCCTAAATTTACCCCTTTTTCAAAAAATATAACAAGTTATAAGGCCCATGGAGCACGAAGGAAACATGGGCGGGTGTTTCCCATTGGCTTTGTGAAAGGGCTACATCTGTATGCGCTGCGCCCATATATTTTAAAGGAAAAATGAAAAGAAAACAAGACACCACAAAGCTGCTGAAAAACACTGCCTGAAGCAGATTGCATGACACAAACCAGCACCCACATCCCACACTTCCACTGATGTAACCATTGGGAGGTCTGTTTCAAATACTGAAGGAGGGTGTTTGCCCCCCGGAAGAACATCAGTCCTAAACCATCAGAACAACCATTTACAGCTCAACAATCTGACAGCAAACAGCACAGTTTATCCTGAGGTGCGAGCCTGGGGCAGCACCTCTTTTGTCCCATTTGTTACCACTGGAAATTATAAATCACCCTGAGAAAAATAAGTCATGTTTATGTTTCAGAGAAAACATGGCAGTGTGGGGGCTGGCTGCCTGGGATTTGCGCAAATGTCAAGATGCCCACCCTGATGTTAGCGTACTTGTGAAATACATACAATCGGTGCTGCTAAATGTTTTTAGATTTGATTCTACGAGTTCAAACATAATTGCAGGCACCCATTGATTTCCTTCCAGTTCAATGCTCTAGGTTTTCTCAGGACAGGAATAAGCACCCTGTCCCCTCTGCAACACGACCCCAGGAAGTGAAGAGGGAGGGGGAAGCACAACAATAAGAAGGAAATATACAACATGTGGAGCTGAAATTTCCCTGACTCATTTCTGGTCAGGACAAATCCAACCCAATTTTTCCAACATTTGTTTTTGTCTGAAATATAACTAAATATAATAATTAATTATCAGTTTGTGGTTCACACTTGTATTATCAAACATACTGCTCTTTCTGTGGACCCAACATGCACACATGTCCCTTTTTAAATGCTTAGCCATAGTTTCCACAAAGGTGTTGAATGCCACAGTTAACTCTAATTAATAGCCTATTCTGGACTTCTACAATGTGTCTCACAGTGCTAATAACATCCATCAAAACAGACACCATTTCACTTGTTACTATAATTGATTCAAGATTTTTCACTATGATGTTTTTTATTAAATCTTCAGACTTCAAATAACACAGATGTCAGAGCTGTGAAGCAGAGGGCTGTGCACATGCTCAGGACATACAATATAAGAGCTGATGCCTCACAGAGACCATAGTTCGAACAAGACTTGGGTTAAGCACTGATTCCGCTTTGTTTATATGGTTTAGAATCCAATTTTCTAGATATAAAGTTAAAAGTCCCCCAAAAAAGACAAAGATGTCCTGACACAAGAGACACTTAACACCTCTAATGAGTAAATGCGTGAAGACCAGTGTTGACAAAATTTATGAATGTATACCACCATGATCACTTTGCCTCAGTCGTGAATTCATTTTTGTCAATTGGTATGTAAAGCCATAAGTATGAACATAACTACTGGGCCAACACTTAAGGCCCACACTAATCCCAATGCTAAGTAAATTAGGAGTCTGAATTTGGGTGAGATGATGGTTGCAGAGATTGACACACCTGAGAAATATGAATGTATAAGGGGATGAGTCTGTAGCCTCTGGCTGCGTTTGACTCAGCCATGGCTGCCAGGGATATCTTTACTTGGTAGGCAGCGATGACAGGCTCCCCTGAACTGTAATCACTGTTTGCACTCAGCTATTTGTTGATATGCCAGGAATTCCTCCTTTTGTGTGTGTGTTTTTTTTTCTCTTCCATCCCCCATATCTCTCCATCTCTACAGTATGTTGGTAAGGTGTGGAAAGACAGCTGTGAAGACAACAGCACTTCAAATAAGAGCTGCCTTTAGACCCACACAGGTCTGTTTACTTAACTAATCTTATTCATTGTAAGGGCATACCTACTATTTTAAGTGCATTCTTAATAAGAAGCCTTGCAGTGTAACCACCAGTGGATTTGACCCAGTTCTCCCATCAACTTGAATAAACCAAGTTATTAGCTAATAATACTCCTGAGCGGAAATGTTAAGGACATTACATCTTACCCTCTGATCTCTTGTGTGTCTTGTGTTGTATTGGTGGCGAGTCTTTCTTGACACCATTACTCAGGGAGATGACAGGATTTGGGTTGGGCACTGGGGCCTTAGTCTCCACTCTGGAGAAAGAGGCAATTCTCTGTAATATAGAACCCACACTTTCCTTGGCATGGATCTCATGCTGATCTACATTACAGTTGATCTCCTTCTGCCCTGATGAGGGAGAAGAGGCAGGGGCCATCTGGACCACTTGAGGTTTAGAGACTATGTTGAACAGAGGAGTTTGGGCTGGAGACAGCAAGACAGGAGATTTGCTGATGTTTGGTACTGGGATGGCTCCAGATGGAGTGACAGGCTCCATCATTCCATCTATGTTGTTGTTGTAGTGGGCCATGGGTAGGTCGGTGCTATCTATGCTGCTGATGGATGCAAAGGGACTAGCCGTCACAGAGGGGCTGTTGGACAGTGGATGGAATCTTGGTGGAGGTTCAGGTGCAGCTGGACATTCCATCTGAGATTTGAAGTCCAGGTTGTCAAGGTCCAGGGGGAATTTGTTGAGGCGCACCAGCTCCTTTGGTTTAGAAGACTGAGTGTTTAAAGTGTTGTCCCTTGCAAAAGGGATGCTGTTTTGGATGTGATTAGGGCTTATGTTAAACTGTAAACCTGCATTGGTGAATCTTGATCCAGGCAAAACCACTCGTCTCATTCCTGCAGTCTCAGCCATCTGGAGGTCCAGAGAAGGCATGGAGCCATGGCTAATACCAATGGGTTCAGTCGGGATGACCATAGGACCTTCTAGCTCTGAATGAAACATGTTCCCATGGGAGGAAAACTTCTTCAGGGCTGGGCTGCCCAAGCATTGGGCCTTGTATTCCCCAACACTAATAGGACTCTGGGGAGGGCTGGTGTAGGAGCACACTTTAGATGAGGCCTGGTACTCCAGACTGGAAGAGGAGCTGTGAAGACTGTCATTGTCACTCCCTGGCCCTGAAGATGAAATGAAGCCATTAGGGTTGAATTTGTTCTGGAAAGAGGCAGCTCGGTTGATCCCAGTGTTTGCATTGATGGTGGGCTTTCCCATTGTCCCTCGGTTGAAGGAGAGACTGGATACCATCCTGTTTCTCATAACGGGGCTCTGGGCAGGACTACAGCTAATACTAATCTTAGAGTGGTAAGGAGGAGACACTTGATTCCCTGGACTCCTCACATCATTTGTCTTGTTGAGGATTGCACTCGGGTTGATTGGAGATGTTAACGAAGATGTAGGGGAGAATGTGTGGATCTCGTTCACATCATCAATATCAAAGGACCTCTTCAGAGCTGTGCAAGAAAAGAGGACATAAAATAAAATGTAATTTATTTTCAGAGGGGTCAATAAAAAAAAATCAAAAGACATCAAATTAAGTGTAAGAAATGTTAGTTAAATTCAACCTAAAAACCAAAAGGGCAAATTTTTGTTCTAGAAATGCTAGGGTATGATCAGAGGTGGGTAGTAACATGCTACATTAACTCCAGAACATTTACTTGAGTAACATTTTGGAAAAAAGTAGGTATAAAAGTGGGTACTTTTTACTCTCACTCAATTACATTTCTAATTAATTCTTTTACTTTTACTTCGTTACAATGGGCAGCTTTCCTGGCATTACATTTCTGGGTTTAATTTTTACTTAATGCATAATTTATTGAGTGATTTTTGAATGGGACTTTTATGACAGCGAAAGTTCACACAGAGACTGTCACTCAAGCAGAGTTTCATCATGAAATGCCTTCATTTAACACCAAGACAAGGGGATATTTCAAGATTAAAATTGCAGCTCCAATTTAAGGCAGACCACTGAGGTAAGTTTTTGCTCTAATGATAATGTGGGCTTTTCTGTGTCATGGTGATGGTCATTTTCATGGTGATTCTATAAATATGGGCTCCAGTGACATCAGTTTTAAAGTGTATATTTTTAAATCTGTAGCAATATATCAGTGTGCTTCGTCCCAAATCCCACATGTCATAAGCATTATTTACGCATTTACCCTGCGCCCTCGCAGGGGTACTGGAAACTATTGCAGCTAGTACGGGCTGATTAACAGTATAAATCCATGTAAACATCCACGTTAAGTGTAAATGCCTTGTGCTCTGCTTAATGGGTAATTGACAACTGGAGTGTGAACAGAAAACTGGAGTGCGAACTGCATGTGGTGCCCTATGCAGGCTGCGTACTCTGCTTTTAGGGAGTGGCGGTGCTGTGTACAGAATTCATAATCTAAATTCTTTCCACACTGAAAACTGTAACTACACTGAACTAACAATAAAAAGCTGTGAAATAGCGAAAGTAGGCATTCAAAAAACATGATCTTGATTTGGTTTATATTTCAGCATTATATATAATAATCTCTTCTTATTAACAAATTCATCCAGATCTGACAAGAGTCCTTAAAGGGATAGTTCACCCAAATATTTTAATTCTCTCATCATTTACTCACATGCCAGATCTGTATGACTTTTCCATCTGCTGAATGCAAATGAAGATTTTTTGAATCATTTCTCAGCTCCTTTGGTCCATACAATGCAAGTGAATGGGTGCCAACATTTTAAGGCTAATAAAATCACTTAAGTCAGCATTGAAGTAATCCATAAGACTCCATTGGTTAAATCAATATCTTCAGAAGTGATGTGATAGGTGTGGATGCATAACAGATCACTTTCACATTCTTCTTTTGTTTTTGGTTATTTACATTCTTCTCTGCATATCACAGCCTGCTTTGCTGGGAGAAGAACTTCTAGCAAAAACTGACTAAATGTTGATCAGTTTCTCACCCACACCTATCATATCACTTCTGAAGATATGGATTTAACTACTGGAGTTGTATTGATTACTTTTATGGTGCCTGAATTTGCTTTTTGAGCATAACATTTTTTGCCACCTATTCACTTGCATTGTACTGACCTAGAGAGCTGAATTATTCTTCTAAAAATCACAATTTGTGTTCTGCAGAAGAAAGGAAGCCATACACAGCTGGGATTAACATTTTGAAAGAATTAAACTTTTTGGGTGAACTACCCCTTTAAAATGATAGCTCAGCCATAATTTAATATTCTGTCATCATTCCCCTACTCTAATGTTGTTCCAAACCCATGTGACCTACTGCATTTTGTGGAACACAATATATATTAGGGACCTACAGTCTCGGTCACAATTCACTTTCAAAATATGAAGAGAAAAAAAAACACATACACTGAAAGCAAATGGTGACCAAGGCTAACATTCTGTCTAAAATCTCCTTATTGTGTTGCATGGTAGACAGAAAGTCATACGGGTTTGGAACAACATGATGGTGAAAGATGACATAATTAACATTAATAATAATAATAAAACAAATAATTCTCTAATACTTGTTAAATGTATTATGGAATGGAATGGATGGAGTTAACATCCATTATGTCATTTGTGAAAGTAACGAGTTACTCACTAATTGAGTACTCTTTAATTGGCTACTTTCTTGCTCTTACTCAAGTAATTATTTATGTTAGCCCTTTTACTTCTACTTGAGTATTTTTTAAGTAATTGTACTTTTACTTGAATACAGTTTTGGCTACTCTACCTACATCTGGGTATGATTTTCAACATCTTTCTTAATTAGTGATAATACTGATACTACATCAAAGTTTTGGACTTCTCTCATGATAGAAATAATAAATCTACAAGGACAGTCATTTCCCATATTTATTTAAGAGGCACTAAAACTTTAAAAGGATACACTTCACAGTGAAGGCAGCCTGGAGCCCTCTCTGAATAGACGCCTGTCAAACACGTTGAGTAGTGCCAAGCCATAATTTCAATGGTGTCTGTGTGATCTTGCTTTGAGGCTGACATAACATCACTCTGAAAAGATATGCTTTATTCCAGCACTCACTTTATGTTTTTTAAGTCTTGAAGACATCAGGACCAGGGCTTGACATTAGCACTGTCACTGTACACGTAAATCACTAATGTCAATCTCACTAGCAACATGCAGGTTTTTCCTGCATTGATAATATTGTGAATGTTGGGCAACTCGAGCCATTGCTGATTAAAATGTAATTGTATTAATTTATGTTCAGTGCTTTATAAGCATTAAATAGACCTCTTCTATCTTACACGTGCATCTGTGTGGGCAAATTAAGCGTGGTTTCACTCAACCATGCAGCACACTCACCAGCGTGTTCCAGAGATAGAGCCAGAGCTCTGGGAGTCAGTCAGGCTTCACTTGGCATCATGGTGGAGATGCCAAGTGACCATTTGAAGACAGACATTCTACAGAGAATGTTCTACTTTAAAGCACTATATGGTGAAAGTCAAAACTCTCAAATGGCTAGATAGCCCTGACATTATAAACAGCACTTATAAACAGACGAGGTAAAGAGGAAACAACTGCAAATTCTAATTTATTTTTAATACACATCATCATCCTTAATAAAATTATTTTTTTAATTCAATAATTATATTAAATCTATTAGGAAAAAACTTTATTACAGCTGTGAAAGTTGTAGTTAAATGTTTCTAAATAAGTTTAGGCTATTAGTTTATATCATAAATACTACAGTTTATTTTATAGAAAAACAATCTACCACAAGTTAACAAACTAACGAGATTAATGAGGAGCCATCCATGGCCTTACCTGTGGTAATGGCCTTGTTATTATGAAAGGCACTGTTAAACAATTGAAGAACAATGGTAAACTTTCACAAAGGCAAGTATAATTTAGAATGAAGGATTTAACTTTTAACCTCCATGAGTTATGGACAAATTATTGACAATTATGGATAAATTAGTTTTCCTCCTGTTCTATCCTATTCCTGTTCTAACTGGCTATGCTTGCCTTCAAATATTCTAAAGGTGACTACTGGTGCATTCACGTCTTTCTGGGAAGTTTGAAAGTACAAGGTCAGAAATCATAAATACAAAATCATAAATATCTGAAAAGGAATAGACACTTCTATCATTTAAAAACAGAATAAACTGTTAAATGTCACTCATATGTCAACTTTAAAAGCACAATTACATCTTAGCTTAATTAAAAACATGAGCTATGGAAATGTTAGGTACGAGAAGATAGCTGAGAAAGGCCCTTTTAAGACTGAACGGTAAGTCTACACCTAGAGCATGTAAATTGCGCTGACACTGTATAATCCCTTCATTCTCAGAACGGGCAACACAAAGCCGAAGGCAAACAGTGCTTTCCGACCTTTTCCCTTTGTGAGAGGCAGTGGCTTTTCCTCCAGTACAAAGGGCTAATTCAAAGACACAGTGTCTAGGTTTGAAGGCTTGGATTACAACAGCACTTCACCCTGACAGAGAATTCCACTGGAGAACAGCACAAGTGTCCTAACAGCTCTGTGGCATACCCAATTAGATTTGGCAGTGTAGGTATTTTATGTAGACACCATTGCATCATGTGATGACAATTGGAATCGTCTAGGCTGTGATGCCATGAGGAGCTTGCAATTGCTCTAACTTCAGCATGGCTCACATGCCATTTTTGGCTAAATCAAAACCACAGACACCATAACAGGATGTTAGAGGCAAACTAGCACTTCTGATTTTCCACCCTTTTCAGGTGCATTTGTCCTGCCTTGTGTAAACAAGCAGATAGCGGTGTGGAGCTATCATACCATCTCGTTCAGCAGCCCTGATTGTATCTCCACCCAGTAGGGTGCAGGACTGGAGCCGGGGCGGCATGTCTTCCCGTAGATTATGCTACCAATTAGAGTCACTAAGACTACAGGCACTAAATGAAATCACATTTCACACAGGAACAGCCCCCTCTTGTAATGGCACCAGGGAACATTGTTTCTGCTTGCCCATTATCATCCCCACAGCTGTGAAAGTTTAGGCCTAATCAAATTCCAGAAGCAAGACCCTTTGTGTAGCAGACACATTGCCATTTGTGCATTGTTGCTACATGCAATGTCATTTTCTTCAGCACCCCAGAAGTCATTTAAAATTTTGAGAACACCATTAGGGTGCCATTTGATTCAAGGTCACAGAGGTTAAAGCTGTATTTGCCACTTTAGCTAACTACTGTTTCAGAAAGTGAAAGACAAGAAATGAAGCAATGGAAGGCTTGGAAACTGAGTGGCATAGTCTAACAGATTTTCTACGGTGTAGCACATGCAAGTGTATACTTGTACTCCCCTTTGACAGAGATAAAGAGGGGCCGGTATCAGGTAATTACTGGCACACTGTCAAACGTTCAGGAAATAATTACGTTGGCAACTGAGCGCACCATCTCTGCTCTGTTCGATATTCTTTCTCACAGCTTTGGTGCAGTTTAATCCTCACTGTTAACACATGGAGCAGCACAATGCCTGCTTCATCTGATAAAAGAAGGGAACCTGAGAACCTCCTTCACTCGCTAGTATTCTCTATTCCCCTTTGCAATGGCAAAAGGACTGTTTGCTATGTGTTATGGCTCGATGGGAAATTGGATGGATCTCCATGCCTCCTGTGATGATTACATGTATCCTGTAGAACAATCTGTTGACATTTCTTCATTAAAAACATTTTTAATTTCCTGTTAACTAGGTTCAATGCAGCTTTGGGACTTTGTTGTTATAATGGACTAAATTCTATGTGAGGAAAAACTTATTTGCAATGCTTGGCAATTGGTTTGTAAGCTTAGAAACATCCCAAAGTGGTTTTTGAAATGTAATGCTTTGTATCCAAAGCTGTTAAATGTTGTCAAATAAGCTACAGATGTGTATACTTCTCATCTATGTCACTTTATGTTGATGTCAGGCACACAGAAAATGTTCTGTGAACTTGTGCATGTATGAATGCACTTAAAAAAAAAATTGATCGGACGGTTTAAGCCGCACATAACCAGAAAAGTTCAAAAATCTTGTTTTAACGCAGTGGTTGATTGATAGGTACAACTTTCATCGTAAATCTAAAGGTATGATTGCTTATTCACAAACACAAGGCTTCATCTAGTGATGTTACAATGAATACTGGTAAGCTTTTGCAGTAGATTAATGGGTTTGGTGTAGCAATGTGTGGCCCAATTATTTCTGAAAAAAAAGCCAATATACTGTATATCGATAATCATCGGTAAAATGTTCGGATTATCGATACATGAAAAAGGCATCGATCCCAAGACTAGTGTTTTTCTATATAAACATGTTCTAGACGGACATGTTTTGCTGCATATTGCTGTTTTTCAGACTCACGCAGGCAGGAGTGCTGTATTTTTAAGATGCAGTGCCAAGTTAAAAGAATTCAACTGTTAAAAACACATCTCGAGACACCTGAATTCTGCTCTATTCGTAGCACTGCATTTATCTATTGTAGCACAAGGGCACTTAGATGTGTCAGTGGTTTCCTCACTCTAAAGGAAGCCACACAAGGAGAGAATCAAAGAATGATCCCTCATGTGTACTGTGAGCTTTCATAGATGCAGGATCACGCAGTTCATGAGGTTACGACACTAGCTGCCACGTTACTTTGAACCCAAGGTTTATGGTTAGGGGCTGCAAGGCAAACAGAGTTAGGCCTGTGGATGGTTGCAGAGGGGGTCGTCAACGGAAAGTTGGGGAAGGTCAAGGGGACACCATTATAATCTAGGATTTATTGAAGAGCGTGTGATCCTCAAGTTGTCTGAATCTAACCCTGCTGAATAAAAACATATTAAAGGAATAATTCACCCAAAAATAAAAAATATTGTCTTCATTTATTCCCATCATGTTGTAACACACACGTATGACTTTCTTTCTTCTGTGAAAACACAAAAGGAGATGTTAAGCAAATTACAGCATCATTCACTTTCATTGTATGGAAAAAATGCAATGAAAGTCAATGGTGAATGAGACAAACATACTACCCTACTATAACATCTAATTTTGTGTCGCACAGACAAGAGAATGTCATATGGGTTATAAACAACATGCAGGTGAATAAATGATTATATAATTTTAAGTTTGGGGGGAAAAACTGGTAAAACCAGCAAACCTAAACTGGGGTGCAAGTCTGGGCATGTTGTGGTTTCTCACCCCCCAACAGACATTCCTCATGGGTATTCTCAAACGACCCCCAAACACCACCCTAAGCACATAGCTCAGACACTGCACAGACCACCTCTGCCATGGCACATCTGGAACCTGAATTCCGAGCTGACATATTTAGCATTGTAACAATGTGAATAAGGCCTTGCGTTTATACACCTGGGGGCCATGAAAACCTTTCACATAGTAAAAAATACTCTCTATTATGCCTTTGGAGTTGTAGCAGAGCAATGCTTTTTAGCCCCTCCATCATCCTGATCCAGTATAATTGAATGTGTCATTCTACACCAGTGTGCTTTGATTTGCGTTTTAGATTTAGCACCTAATGTTCCAAATGGGGAATTAAGGGCATGCCACACATGAAAAATAAGAACTCATGGGTGATAATGGCATTTGGGCTTCAGTCCACATAGACTCAATGTGTGGAATCAACTGTCAGACAATTATATAAAAATGTCTGAGACACAGATTCCTATGTCTTTCTAATTACAACTTGGCAGCTCTGTGTAGAATCATATTGCTGTCTTATAACAACCACAGCATCTAAGAAACCTGTGGTCACAGAACAGGGACTGCCCGTATAATTCACTTAGCTCTTTACTAAGAACACCTGTACACCTACTTATTCATGCAATTATCTAATCAGCCAATCATGTGGCAGCAGTGCAATGCGTAAAATCATGCAGATATGCAGCAGGAGCTTCAGTTAATGTTCACATCAACCATCAGAATGGGGGAAAAATGTGATCTCACTGATTTCGATAGTGGCATGATTGTTGGTGCCAGACAGGCTGATTTGTGTATTTCTGTAACTGCTGATCTCCTGAGATTTTCTCACACAATAGACTCTAGAGTTTTCTCCAAATGGTGACAAAAAAAAAACATCCAGAGTGCGGCAGTTCTGCGGACAGAAACGCCTTGATGATTAGACAGGACATCGGAGAATGGCCTGACTCGTTCGAGCTGAAAAAAAGGCTACAGTAACTCAGATGTACAATTGTAGTGAGCAGAATAGCATCTTAGAATGCTCAACACGTCGAAACTTGAGGCGAATGTGCTACAACAGCAGAAGACCATTTTGGGCACTTTATTAGGGTCCTAGTGTTCCTAATGAAGTGCTCAGTGTGTAAGTGCCTGACAACTAGGCCTAGTCTAAATAATGGGCTAAGAAATAAGAAGGTAGATTACTGCTGGACTCTTTTGCCAATAGGATAAGTTGTGGGTGGATCTGTTGTTTGGACAGGCAAGACAATCAAACAACTTTATTAGGTGTGAGAATCCGTAAACTTCAGTTACTAAACCTCCATAGACTACAATTAGCTTAACCCAAATACTCTATAATAATGAAGTTCTAATCAATGTTTTGTGAGACAACCACATGGCAAATCTAGAAGAGGTATGTGTGCATAGGAGTCTTTTAAAAGGCAGCCAAGCCATGGCAAAAACAGGCAAATTACTGTAATAACACCCAAGAAGCTCAGTCATCAATAAGATATGCGTGGTTGACGTAACATAGCAGAACATCAAAATGCTCTGCCTGGAACGTGTTTTTTTGTAATTTTCACATCAATAAAATCAGGATAATTCAAAAAAATCCTACTAATTCAATCAAATGTATAAACATCAGAATCAGCTTTATTGCAAAGTATTCTTATACATACAAGGAATGGGTCTTGGTGACAGAAGCTTCCAGCGCACAAACAATACAGAAATAATAATAAAATAGAAATAGTGAATAGAAAATATAAGTATAAAAAGAAACACGCAATATCTATCTATCTATCTATCTATATATATATCTATATATAATATATCTCTGTGTGTGTGTGTCAGGAAGTAAATCTGGAGATTAGGATGCAAGTGCAGATGGGAAGTTTAATGAAGATCAGGTAACAGTACAATTCAAGAGACAGGCAAATCCAATAGTCAGAACAGGCAGAAGGTCAGGCGATCAGCAAACAGAGGTAACAGGCTAGAAACACGGTTGTGGTCAAAAACAGGCTAGGAATATAAACAAGGAATCAGGCAGAACTATGAAGGCTTAGCAACGTCAAACACAAGGGAATAAAATGTATATATCACCCTGAGTGAAAGTAGTAGAGTCTATTATAAAGGGGTGCAATCAGAACTGTGGTAACGAGGTGCAGGTGAGGCTGATAAGAGTTCAGGTGATTGAGATTGAGGTAGTGCATTGTGGGAATTGGAGTCTGAGGCAGCCATGTTTGGAGGCTGCATTGTTTGCTGAGAAACTGAGTTCATGATAATGTATAATATACAAATCTGTTGCGAGGGAATGTATGGCAGAAGAGGTATGGTATGCTGGATAAATATAAATATTCTAAGTTGTGTATTGCACATAATTATTGCTCAATGGGGCAGTTTTAACTGTTCATGAGATGGATTGCCTGAGGGAAAAAACTGTTCTTGTGCCTGACGTTTTTAACAACACTATACATTTGAGTTGCATGCATCATACAGTGGTTAGCTTGTAGATTTTTTCCCAGAAACTGGGTAACATAGTGTGACAACACATTGCATTATAGGTTTGAACAGCCAGTATTTGATCAAGTTTATGGTGAGGTAGGGGGAACACACGAAATCTGTTAAGGACATCAGAGGGTCAAGTGGTGAGTCTTGCCTATAGGGCTGTCACGACTACTAATTTTGTTGGACAATATATTGTCCCAGAAATAATTGCGATAAACCATATTATTGTCATATTATGCCACTGATAAAATGATAATATAATAGCATAATGATGCAAGTATACCCTTTCAAGGAGCAATTAACTTTTAAGTCTTAAGAATATTCAGACATTGTAATCGGAATGTCAAAAGAACAATCGGGAAAGCCTCTCTCCATCTCCAACTGCGGTTTTTGTTCCCAGCTTGGAAAACTGGATGGGATGGTTATGTTTTAGATGAGCTTTTAGGTTAGTTGTAGGGCTGGGCAATATGGCTTCAGAAATTATATCTCGATAATTTTCAGCAAATTGGTGATATTCGATATATGTCTTTATAATGATTTTTCCTCTGAAATAACATGTTTTGTTTTTTTTTCAATCAGAGGAACCATCATTTCATCTAAACAGCCATTGTAGCCAAGTATAATTCATATCTCAAAGGTATAAAATAAAAAAATATTTCCCATAGTTGTTTTTACTAAATTAACACAAGGGAGAGTAAAACGTGATCATTTTCATTGATTTGCATGTTTATACATATGTTTAACTAACAATCATCCGTGGAAGCGTAATACAAATCTTATTTACCTTCATATATATTTTTACTAAAAAAATTTATTTGTGAATAAACAAGGTGTGCAAAAACTACTTCACTCATTTTTGGAAACCAGATGAATATTGCATCATACTAAATTGTTATTGTGGAACCCAGTCAAGTTTATTATTATAATATAATACTTATTATTTTCAGGACAAGATTTTTAAAAACAAATTAATACATTTCTGTATTTACTTCACCCTAAACTGTTTTTTTTGTTTGTTTTTTGACAATGCATGTGCAGTAGTGTTTATTTCACCTTCACTAGGAGCTTTTATTTTGAAATGGAAATTAGTCTACTGATGCACTCTATGAAAATTAATGGCCAAATGAAAGGCTCATTAAAATCATTGCGATATTCGTGATATTGTTGAATTTTATATCGTCAGCAAATCCACTGGAATTATATTGTGGGTATTCGATGCATCATGCAGCCCTAGTTAGTATTGGCACATTCATTGCCACTGTTTTTAAACAAATTTCACATACCGGGCTCATTCACATTAAAGGGCTCTCCTCTATCATTCGGCTTAAAGCCAAAATGTTCCATTTGTGCTTGTTCTTCAAAACTTTCTGGCTGAAATTACTCAGTCGTCAGGAAAAACACTTATACCTATTATTCTCGAGTAACACGTAATCATTGTGTATGTGTGTGGATAGTAAAACCCGAAATTTTTGACCTTGTGGGGACATTTTGTCGGTCCCCATGAGGAAAACAGCTTATAAATCATACTAAATTATGTTTTTTGAAAATGTAAAAATGCAGAAAGTTTTCTGTGAGGGTTAGGTTTAGGGGTAGGGTTAGGTTTAGGGGATAGAATATAAAGTTTGTACAGTATAAAAACCATTATGTCTATGGAAAGTCCCCATAAAACATGTAAACACTACATAAGTGTGTGTGTGTGTGTGTGTGTGTGTGTGTGTGTGTGTGTGTGTGTGTGTGTGTGTGTGTGTGTGTGTGTGTGTGTGTGTGTGTGTGTGTGTGTGTGTGTGTGTGTGTGTGTGTGTGTGTGTGTGTGTGTGAGCCCAGACACAGAGCAGATGAGAGGACAGAAGGAGCGTGACTGGCTAAAATTTTGGTGACATTCATTCAAACAAACACCAATGTAAACACAATGGGCAATATCGAGGTCAGCAAAAATGATAGGTCGAGGTCATGTCTATATATCATACGATAAGTCAATAAGATCATTATTGTGACAGGCCTACTTACCTTAAATTGTTCTTTTCAGAAGTGAAGTTCAAGGACACATATTTGTGTAAATAGGTGTGAAACTATTCACACAAAAATAAAACTTATGTCATAATTTACTCACCCTTATATCATTCCAAGTGCATATGACTTTCTTTTTTTCTGTGGAACACAAAATATGTTGGCATCAGTCACCATTCACTTTCAATGCATCTTTTTTGCCATACAGTGAAAGTGAATGGTGACTGAGGCTGTCTCTTCTTAACATTCTGCCTAACATCGTCTTTGGTGTTCCACAGAAGAAAGAAAATCATTAAAGTTTGGAAAAACATAAGGGTGAGTAAATGACAGAATTTAAATTTTTGGTTACACTATCCCTTGAATTCCGCAATGCTGAATGGTCTTAAATGCTTTTTCTGAGTACCACCCACATGCATAGACACACTACAGACATGTTTCATATTGGCCTTCGTGCTTCTTAACCTTTCTTTATCCAGCGAGGCTTAAGAAGGCTCCTATATCTCCTCAATCTTAATTCTATGACTCCTATAATACTGTGAAGAATGTATGGGCTGAAAAGACCATGGAAACCAAATACTTTTGTTTTACTGCAGACGTCAATGTGATTCAAGAGCATGTGACCTAGAAGCTGACCAGATGAAAAAGTGTAGCTTCTAGATGCAGCATATCCTGTCACAGAGGGGTCAGTCTAATGGCTGTCTCAGATTACAAAACAGGAAGGTGGAGGATGGTTCTTTTAGCCTTTTCCTTCAATTCCACACATTCACATTAAAAGGATATGCATCTGTCATCATTCACTCAACAGTCTACAATTATACGACCACTGATAAGACGTGAATGACTCCATTTTACAGTGACTTGACCACAAACGCCCCTATGAAAGAACCATGGATCTCACTATACGTCCCACAACATTCCAGCCCGGCAACCAAAAGCCAGGCGTTTTCCTCAGAATGAACAGGGTTCTGTCTATCTTCGTTCAAGCACATGGAGGCACAGTGGTCTCTTATTTGGAAATCAACGTATTGGCCAGTTTGAGGTGAAGCTGAAAGAATGTAATGTCTCTCTTGTGGCATCTTTTACTAGGAATCACAGGTCATAGGCATACATTTGATGGAGAACAATTCTTACATGTAGTTGGCAGAACCAACAAGAACACTATGCCTTTCAACACATCCATACTCAAAAGGAAATGGACAGCGATGGTTCCATCCTTTGGCTAAATCCAATTCTGGTTTGTCACAATAGTCTCTAAGAGCTATATAAAAGTTATAGGTCAAATTGTTTTACTCGCGCACTGGCAAACACATCTGCAAAAGCAAAGAAGCACCGACAATGGGGATTTCTCCATTGTGTCTTATATTTTTGTCAGCTCTATAATGCACACACCCAATGAACATGTTTGTTTACTGCTTGGCAAAGGACACTTCAATCATCCCTTTAATTATGTGTAATTGCCACAAATTTGCCACTCAAGAATTATTTTCTACCAGACAAACCACTCAGGATCTCCGCAACTTCACCAAAGCACCAACTACGCTTCCTCAGACAGTATTTAGCTGAGAACAGTCTCCACTAGCATACAAATGTAATAATAGATGCTGTTTTATCCTGAGTGCTTGAACTAATTTGTTTTTCCTCTTCACATCAGCACCTGTTTAAACACTGAGATGTTGTGAGTGAGAAGCTATTGTTCTCCAGTTCCCGCTGTTGTCTATCCATGACGGATCTATTGGAAAAGGAGCCTCCCTTCCTCACAAATGTGTCTTAAATTCAATAGTGGACATGGCTGTGGCGAAGGTTGTGGAGACTGTTCTTTAAATAAAAGTGACACGCAGCAATATAAAGAGAAGGGATGGTTTGGAAGCATGGTAAGATGATTACAGCATCACAACAGTGGAATGTTCACACTCTAGTTGTGGAACTGCTCAACATTCACTGCACTGAACAAGTTTGTATAGCCAACTTTTGGAAGTTGTAAAGGACATAAATAAATTATAAACCCCTACACGGAAGAAACATGATCTGGTCAACTGACTTTTGCCATTGGAATAGTGGAGAATGTTAAGCACCTTGTCTTCAGTAAACTTTCTCTCTCTCAAACATT
Source organism: Xyrauchen texanus (assembly GCF_025860055.1). Taxonomy (NCBI): domain Eukaryota; kingdom Metazoa; phylum Chordata; class Actinopteri; order Cypriniformes; family Catostomidae; genus Xyrauchen; species Xyrauchen texanus. The sequence continues at coordinate 30,800,381 of NC_068287.1, forward strand.
TAATATAGAGTGATTAATGATGATTAATGGAGTTAGAGCGAGATAAAATAAAAATATGCATACCATATGCTAGACTAACCACTCCAGCCAAATCAATTTAGCTGTGCAATTTTAACTTGCCTCTACTAATCGTCCATGTGCTGTATATTCATGGTCTGTAGAGGCTACGCATGCCTATACATATTATGCATGCAGGGAAAGTATGTCTACTCTTTTCAAAGTACAGCTATTCTAAAAACATTACAATGTCACAATAAAATAAAAGTTTCATAGTCGTCTAGATACGGAAAGTTCATCAGCAGTAAAAAAAAAAACGTTTATGGGAGAAGAGACGCCGATTTGACTGGGTCAGAATAAAATTTTCGACAACACAATGCACAACAATTGCGATCAATAATTGTTGGTCAACTCTGGAATAAAAAGTAAGATAGTTCTATTTATGGAGACACTGCTTTAATAAATCTATATATAGGCCTATGTGAAGTCTAAGTTGTTAAAGTTTTTTTAAGCATGATAATGTATTTGGGGAAAAAAAAAGTTAATTTGCAACGATTTCCCTTAGTTCCACAAATCAGCTTTGTGTCTTTTTTATTTTATTATTATTATTATTGAATGCGCACACTCACCCTCAAAATCAGACAATATACCCTCCAGATGATCATTCACGGAGATATTTGACATCCTGACTTTCTGCCCAGGGGAAACTTCCAGCCTTAATGGCACGCAATCACAAGAAATAAACTTTGCACAAATCGCACAAAAGCTTTTAAAAGATCTTCAAACCACCCAAAGTTTATCCGACAATTTCTGTCTGCTTATGATGCAACAACCTCGGTGGAACTCGCGTTTCATCTGAGGGCGCACAGCGGTACGTTTGATTCTCTATCAAAACAGACTCTGTAAGAGTCGACCATCCGTTAAACCTCCTCCTCCCTCCGAGTCCTGCCCCTCACAAAGAGAGTAGTGGGGAAACTAAATCCGCACCCTTCACCCCACCCAGCGGTTACACCTGGAAATAGCAAGTTTAGCTCCTTTCCCAACCCACTCTTTGCCCCGCAAGGGATTGTTTGAGAGTAAGGACCTTTTATCGCCCCGAAGCTAGGCTACTCATTGTTCTTATCGCCTTATCGAACGATTTCGTCCAAGTGGATTTCTTAAGTATCCGATTATCTATCATTGGAAAAAAAATTATATGTGGAGCAAAAAGGGAAGATTTGATCATTCAAAACTAAGGTGGTAAGTAACATAAAAATAATTGTAGCTCAAGACTAGCTCCCACTGAAGCCAAGCACGGTTGAGCCAGGTCAGTACCTGGATGGGAGACCTCATGGAGAAAAATAAGGTTGCTTCTGGAAGAGGTATTATGGAGGCCAGCAGGGGGTCCTGACTCTCTGTGGTCATTAAAAATCCCAGGATACTTCTCGAAATGAGTAGGGGTGTAACCCTGGTGTCCTGGCCAGATTCCCACAATTGGCCCTTATCAATCATGGCTTCCAAACCATCCCTATCCATTAATTGGCTCAATAACTCTACCATCTCCTGTCCATCAATAGTTGGTGTGTGCTGGATCACTATGGCTGCCATCGCATCATCCAGGTGGATGCTGCACACTGGTTGTGGTTGAGGAGGGTTCACCATGTAAAGCGCTTTGAGTGTAGTGTCAGAAAAGCCCTATATAAATGTAACGTTCATTCATTCAGTAACGCACATTAATCGACAATGGATTCGTATTCAAACAATCATATAAAAAAAAAAAATCAGACAACGCAAGAAGAATATCTTGAAATCAAAAAGTAACCAAGCTCGCACGCAACACATGAGCACATTGAATAAGCACCCCCCAGGTGTCGAGATGGTTGTTCTTTTCCTTTTGTCAGACTTTTTATATTTATAAAAACATAATTTTTTTTGGATATGTTTTCCTAAAAACTGTATGCTTGAGGAAGTCTTGAGAAATAATTTACAGTACTGAATTATGTCATAATTGTTTATAAATCATGAGGGTCTTCATATCAACAACCCTTGAACGCCAAGCCATATTTGGGCTATTTTAACCACTGGAGCACCTAGACGTGCATCTCATGGTAACACTTTTGGTTAATTATAAGCTGCCACCGAGAAATTGTAATATTAACAGTTGTCAGCACCTTTTAACATTACACTGATAGGCTATACTCTTGCTGCATAAATTTAATCGGCTATGTTCTTGTGTACTGTGTAGTTTGGGCTTTTGAACCTAAAATGTGGACATGTTCTTGTCTGCTGTGAGCAAAGGGATCTGGTAGTTCCAAGACTGGCATACATTTGATTGATATTGTAGCATGTTTAAAGATTATGTGTGATTGTTATGAATGCACTGATAATATAGTGCACTAAGTTCAATTGTGCTTTCATGTTGGATGATAATGGGAAATCCACCCTTCCGGGGGGGATTTTGTGAAATAAATGTTCGTTAACTTCGTGTTGCCTCTTACCTGTTGTACGGCCAAGAATAAATCTCGGAAAAGTAAAATGACTGCACTCGTTTATTAACAGTGATCGTTACAGTAATTACAAGGTGACGTTATGCGTGTAATCCACTGTACAACCCACTACAGCACCCCCAACATAAATCATTATATATAGAACATAAACATTACATATTTAAAACAATTCTGTTTACAAAGCTGTCAACAAAACAACTTCATAGACTCACTCAGTGTTTTTCATGAAGAATGACTTCCTTGTAAATGTAAGATTCAGCTGGTCTAGGTACATTTTGCTGTGAGGGGAAAATGTTGGGACTTACCTTGATAACACAAATTGACCCATCTCAGACAGGCTCATTGCTTCATAATTGTTAGTTCCAGAGGCCATATTCACTCCAATGTGATGAGTAAGTGCAACTTTTCTGAAATACTTATTTAGTTTTTCTTTTCAGAAACATTTCTTCAGTGTATGCTTGTTTATATCAAATCAAATCACTTTATTGTCACACTACAATGTACACAAGTACAACAGTGGTTGAAAGTCTTGTGTGCAATTCCGTGCAACATAGCAGTCATGACAGTGACGAGACATATACTAATTTACAATAAAGAACATATTTACACAACAAAATTAAAAACACAATAATAATATACAATGTACAGTAAACAATCCACACAATATAGAATACACATACAATAATACAAATAAATAAAAAATACAGTAGTTGTATTGTGAAGAGTTGTATTGTGTATTGTGCATACTGTAGCTGCCCTAAGATTTCAAATTAGGACAGAAATTAAATAAGTAACATAACTATCTTTGTGATAACACTGTCTTGATTTATAATCTTTTCATTTTAAAAGCTGATAAATAAAACTTTTGCATAGATGCAATTACTTCTAAAGACCTCAAAGAAAAAAAAAAAAAAAGGAAATGAAACCAAGCAAGAAGTTACATGATATAACATTGTTTTATAACACTGGCTTGTTTTACAGTGGTGGTTCTAAACCATTTTAACTAGACATGTGCATGAGTAATCGATTAATCGAAAAATCATTACTCAATTATTTCTATTTTATTTTATATTGGCCTTTGTCCAACTTGGGCAACATTGAAACTGCTTCTCTCACCTAGTGTAATGTATGTTTCAATGTGTGAGTGCAATATTATTATTATTATTCATTTTTAAATCTAGATCTTGTTTATGCATAGTGTAATGTTTTTAATAAGAAAGGTAAGGTTCAAAAGTTGTAGGTTGAACTTAAATTACAAATTTCAAGCAATTGATTACTTGTGTTTTTATGTGTTAGAGTACTTGAGGACAAATTTACTTGAAATGCCCATCCCTAATTTTAACAGAGGGGACCAGGCTGGGTGCGCTTGTAAGGGGGCAAATACATTGGGTTAAAAATGTACTCTGTACAAGTATAAAACAACATTTGCTATTTTAACATTTGCTAACATAAGGCTATTTTTTTATTTTCTAACCAAAGATTTACCAACCAAAATGTAGTAAAAATAATTAGAAATGATGTACAAAAAGGCTCATAAATGTTTGAGTCAATACACCCTAACATTCTGGGTTTGCTCACAAACCATAAGCCATGTTGTGACAAATTATTGAGTAAAATGAAAGACTTATCAAGATTTAAGATTATAATTTATGCAGTATAAGATACGTTTATAGGTCTTATAAATGGTCACCATTTAATTAACGATGGTCACCACTTTTAAACAAAATTGTAACTAGTTCTTTTTAAAAGGTCCTGCAGTTTAACAAATTAATTTTAAAAGTACAAATAGTATTCCATGTAGTATCTCACTTAATAAGGTCATAAAAGCTGCATGCATAATAATAATAATAATAATAATAATAATAATAATAAAAAGTTAAATGTTGTTTAAAAAGTTTTTGATGGAGGACATGGCACAGAAGGACATGCCAACTTCTCAAATGTATTCAAACCTGAACGTTCCGCTTCAACTGCACAATGTGCACGTGCAAAATGATTGACAGACAGAAAACATATCAAAGTCTTCTGATTGAATTATCAAATTGAATGATCAAAGTATGTGTCTACGGCCCACAGTCACATTTTTGTTGGCTGTTTACACAGACTCGTGCTGTCACAGAAATCGTTGAGATATCTCAGGACTCGTGCTGTCACAGAAATCGTTGAGATATCTCAGGACACTTATTTTAGTGATATTTTCTGCATACCATTCCTAAAAATTGATTACAGGATCTTTAAGTTGGGCTCATGATCCATTCAATCGGCAAGAAAATTTCTCCCATACTGGTTTAGTGATAATTACATCAGACCATTTTTTATTTATTTATACTGTTCTTTTAATTTAGATGTTAATTCCATGACTGGCATTTTTTGTTTAGTTTTTTAATGAAACTAATAAACTATAATAAACAAACTTTTATCGTTTAATTGAATTGATTGTGTCATTAGCCTATATCACATTATAATGAGTATTCCATCATGCTTACAGCACAAAATTAACACAGAAATGAGATGACTGAAGTTTTTCCAATTTGTCCGGCAAACTTTATCATTCCCAGATATGTTGGCCGGCACTGACATTTTTTAGCAGAAACTCTGATATATACAGTAATATGACCTTCAGTGCATCAATTGTTTTAATTACAGTGCACATAAAGATGTCACGATGGGGGTACTGTCGGTACAGGAGAAACTTGCATGCGAAAGGGTTAATGAATGTTAAGCCCATGAATGTAGCCCTAGTACTTATGAAATGAAAACAAGTATGATGGATAAAACTAGTCCATGATGGAAATTTTACAACTCTTTCTGTCAGAGTGATGGATAAAGATTTTATCCAGTGCAACCTCTGAGCCCAAGCATGCATTCAGTCAACATGTAAATTATGCATAAAAAATACACACATTTAGAAACTTTAAATGTTTTTAAAAACTGGCAAGTCATTTGAATGAATGCTTGGACCACCAATGATGTTTTAGTGTAATGTGTAGACTTTTTAGATAGTGCCCAATATTCAGCAAAATATCAAACTTTTAGGAGAGCAACCGGGGCAAGGCTTATTGAAATGGGGGCACTGGCTTCCCCAGGCCCACCTTAGAACCGCCACTGTGTTATAATCTTAAAAATGCTGTCTGAAATTTTAACAACTTAAGTCTAACAATGCAATTGTATTCAGAAGTAGCCATATAACAACAACTCTTAGATCAGGAAACAGCTTGTAAAAGGTTTAATCCATTGTTGAGGAAAAATACATGTCATCTTTTCTCATTGCTTACTGTGATTTTTGTGATTATTTTCTAGAGATATCAAAAACAGGAAATGAAGCAATTAAAAGTGCAAGGAGATTGACTGAGAGTGACCATGTGACTGAGTTTCCAGACTCCATATTTGAGCATCGATGCTGAGGAGCTTGACAGTGATCCTTCGTGGCCCTCATTAGCCATATAAATGTAGTGTGCTGAGGATTAATGTCACATTGTTTTTTTTAATACTCAGTCAGACAGGTTCTTGCTGCAAGGAGAGTTTCAGGGCTTTGGTAGGGGAATGAGTCCTTGACCGCGCGGCTAACCATCTCTGTCAAATTACATGGTTGTCTGAGGGACAACAATTTCTGGAAGTTGAAAAGTGCAACTCCATGTATTTGGGATATGGACAGTAATGAAAGGAAGGGGAGGGATTAGATTAGTTTGTGTGATGTTAGTATTGTCAGCTATTCTCCGACAAGCACTGAAGTGCTACGGGATTTGTGAGGATAAAAATAGATTTGGTTTTTGGTAAAAGAGTATTCAGTTATTGTTCCCTCTGAACTAAGACCTGATTTCAAAATATTTTTCTGTAAATTGTGTACACTATGCACATGAAAGACTCAACACAAACTTGGACGACTTCTTAAAAGTTTCTCAAGGTTCTCAGAATTTAAACAAAATCTTTGCAACTATGAAACAAATAGCTTTTAACGGAATACATGTTTATGCAAAATATACTAGACCTTTTGAAACCCTTTTTGCACACATCACAGTTAAACGGTAAATGTCAGAGAGCTAGCAAACACAGCTGCTGCAGCAGTAAATTACTCAAACTCTTTCAATTTCCTGCATACTACAATTGACTGAAACGCTTCTCAAAACATTTTGGGAGCATTTAATCCTAGCTCAGAGTTACTTTCCCACACCAAGCAAATAAGCAGGAGATTTTCAAGCAATGCCTCCGAGGTCATGACCAAAGCTTTTTTAATTATATATGTCAATGTTAATCCGAGTGATTTAGATCATTAAAAAATCATTAAAGCAGGGTTTGGTATGGATATTAGTGACCAATTCAGCCTAAAATTACATGGAATGCGATTAAACTTGCATAAAATAATTATAGACTTTTTATGTCATTGGGAATTTTTGTCCAGCTAAATACTGCATACTGTTTGTTCTTGCATATATTTTTTCCTTTATTTTATTTATGTTTGTGTTTTTGTCTTTAACTTTACAGGATAGCAAAGAGTGACAGAAAAGTAGAGGGGGAGGGGTCCAGACATGAACTTGTAGCCCTATGAGAACAACAGCTCTTGAATAAGTCACGAGCACACACATTACCCACTGTGCCACAGCTCTGACTTTTGCATGCATTTTTATCAGTATTTTTTTTATCCCATTTGCTGGGCCAATTTATGCTGTCAAACTCCTGTCAGTATCAAAACACAGATGAATAATAATTTTCCTCTTGTAGCAAAACCAGAGAGCAGACTGAAATAAATGCTTACAGACTGGCAAATATCTGTGAGCAGAATCTCTGCATGACAGCTCTAGTAGAAGCTCAGGTATGCTCTGCTGAACTGCTCTGATCTACAGAGGCAATTATATCTAGTGCTGTGCAGGTTAAGTCAGGTTTGTTGGCTGGACAATGGTTGACCTTTGACCTCACCTGCCTCAGGTCACAGATAATGTGCTCTTACCATGGTATGTACTCTTCAGAATCTGATGTTAACATTGTGTCCGTAATCTGTTGAAAAGGAGACTTTTCAATATGGAGAGCCAATCGTCTTGAAATCAGCACTGGCACCTGTGGCTGCAGGGTATGCATACCTGTGAGTATGTTGTCACTACAGCTGACACTGGTGTGCAGTGAAATATATATTTTTAATATTTCCTCTGTGATCAACAAAATCAGTCCTTTTGGTCCAATTTTTCTGTTACCATCATTTCATTGTAGCTGTTGAATTATTCAAGGCGCAACAGGAGCTACGCTCTGACAGGAACAGGAGATTAATATTTGTCATGCTCTCTGATACTGTGCAACTGACCAGAACAGCAAATGGAATCTGATTTAAAGAGCACAGAGCAGTGAATGAGAGTGTTCCTGCTGTGGAAATCTGCAAGCCTCATCATACTCTTCCTCACAGCTGCCTCAAGCCAATACAGATAGAGGTGAGGTGCTGCACAAATCACCACTTTTTTTCCCACAATATCCAATTATATCCTCTGCAGAAATAGAGCACAGTGTAGTATGAAACAGTTATTTGCAAAAAGCACAGCAGAAAATAATTTTCTTAATCTGTAACACTTTACAATACGGTTGTTTTTGTTAACATGAACTAACAATAAACAAACCTTTTAAAGAATTAATCATAGTTAATGCTTATTTCAATATACTGTATATTAATACATTCTCAAAATGAAAAGTTGTATATGCTAAAATTTAATTTTTTATGAACTACGTACAATTAACAATTGTATTTTCATAAATTAGCATTTACTAAAATTTATAAATACTGAAAATATATATATATATATATATATATATATATATATATATATATATATATATATATATATATATTATTATTATTATTGTTAGTTTATAACACTTAATGCATTTACTAATGTTAAAAAATGCAAACATATTTCAAGTTTTACCTCTTAATCAGTATTTATGTCTTGTTATCCAGTTAAAATATCTAAACAGCCTTAAAAAGATGCAATAATTTCAGAAGCAAAATTGTAAAAGATATTGAAGGGATAGTTCTTTCTTCTGCTCAACACACACACAGAAGTAATGTGTGTGATAGGTGTGAGTGATAAACAGATCAATATTTAAGTCCCTTTTTACTATACATTCTCCTCCCTGCCCAGTAGGTGGTGATATGCACAATGAATGTGAATTGGCAAAAACAAAAGAAGAATGTGAAAGTGTAGATTATAGTAAAAATGACTTAAATATTGATTTATTTCTCACCCACACTTATATTGCTTCTGAAGATATGAATGTAACCACTGGAGTCTAATGGATTATTTTATGCTGGCTTTTTATACTTTTTGGACTTTCAAAGTTCTGGCCACCATTGACTTAAATTGAATGGACCTACAGAGCTGAGATATTTTTCAAAAAAATCTTAATTTGTGTTCAGCAGAAGATAGAAAGTCTAGAAAGTCATCCACATCTGGGATTGCATGAGGGTGAGTAAATGAAGGGATACTAAAACATTTTTGGGCAAACTATCCCTTTAATACTTGTTTTCAGATAATGTCTTTTATTTTTTTCTTGGGTTAGAAACAGAACAAACAGCACAATTTGCCTGGTTAAAAAAAAAAAAATACAAATAATAATTATATATAGGCCTATGCTTCATCAAAAATGATCTTGAGTATGCTTTGATATTTTTGCTGAAAATCACAACAAAAATACTAAATAAAAAAATGATTTGGTGCAGTGAGCTTGTTAAAAATCAGTTCATATATTGCATTTGTTTTCTTGTGTCATTGGGTGTGCCTCCTGGTTGCTCAGAACATAAATCACAATCGCCAAGTCTAATATCTGTGTTGACACTGCTAATTGATTGATCCCTTTGGGAGCTGCAACTCAAGCAGGGGTGATGGGTTGGCTGTCATCAAACCCTATCCAGAAATCAAGTGACTGACAGGCAAGAGAAAGCTGCCCTCTGGCCTCTTAGCTCCCATCATTCCTGTGACCCTCTAATCGCTATCATCTACTGCATTGCACTGACACGGTCAACCATGACAAAGCTGCTGTGGTTAGTGGGTCATGGGTTTTAGAGCCACAAGAGGTGTGCTTTCTCTGAAGAACACATTCAGAACTTAGGTCCAGGTGCAGACAACTAAACCTGGTCTTGACCTGCTTTCATTTGGCATCTAAAGGTGTGACTGTATTGTTTTTTAGCTCTTCATGTGTGTCCACTTCGAATGGAACATGTTTGTCTGTTGGGTGCTTATTGAACAGACACTGTAGCTTTTTGTTCTCACATGGGGTTTCTTCACAAAATGTAGTGTTATTGCTGTGACTTTGCTATTGTGGAACAGCTTTCAAATACTTTTTATTTTAATACTTTATATGTATCGGGTTCAATTTCAAGTTGGCTCAGTTGACCGTATTTGTAGCAAAATGTTGAGTGCTGAGCACTCCAGTTTAACCAACGTGAATTTTCTCACGATAAATATTAATTTAGCTTTTGGTGTGAAAGGGCCTTTAAAGCTCACCACACGGCTAAATTTCTCACATTATACCTCAGGAGAAAACATTTAGAATTATTATCAAGCTGCGGCACACCAATACCCAAGAGGATGAAATTAGCTTAAAATCCATTTAAAATTCAATTAACTTTCAGAGTTGATTAATGCAATGTATATTTCAGTTTGTGTCCTCTGCATAATTATTACAGCTATCATTTGAACATTATTATCCTAAACTCTGAACGTTCATTGTGCAATGTATCCCTTTGTTGAAATGGTTTCCTGGAGGAATTAAGCATGAAGCAGTGTAACTGGTCTAAGTGTAACTAGGAAACTTACAATGGCTGAATTCCAATTCTTACTCCGGGCTTCAAACCAAAGCATGCATGACAGATGTTCAACGTCATGTCCATGTCAGAGTTTTGTCAGCCATCCAAAGCAATAGCTTTGACGTGAGGACATGTTTTTCTTTCTTACAGAAAAGTAAAATATTCTACAGATGATCACGTCTATGTTAATGATTTTGAAATTAATACATAAACCGCAAATTAGAGTAGTAGACAGATTTGGAATGTTATCTAAATTACCTTGATACTAAATATGTAAACAATTAGTATTCTTCTGTTCTAAGGCTTATCAGATATACAACAGTAATTCACAAACCCCCATAAACCTAACGAATGGCAGCATATGCTGAACCACCACAACTTAAACTAATAAAATAATCAAATTCAACTTCAAAAGAGGATTATGTTTTGACAAGAGGATTATTTCCCCAAATCAGTGAATAATTTGAAAAGCTAGAAATCTAACCAGAGCTTTTTGCAGTGCATTGTTTAGCGCTTAACTTTTTCACTTTTCAAAAAGCTCCTTGCTGCCACCTGCTGTTAAAAGTAATTGTGTACACCAACGCTTATCAAATATAAAGCGTGACTGCCACTTGATTGGTAATAAACTGGATTGAATGAATTCTTTGACTAATAGAGAAATTTCTACCGCATGATTTGACAATGATGAGGCAATCTGGGAGCATGATAATAACAGTGTCCCTTACTGATTTGTCCACGCTATATACATAAATATCATGCTCATAGTAAATAAAAATAGAATATCAAAGCCACACTAAAAGTCTAAAATTATGCATGCATTACAGCACATCTTGCCATAAAGGCAAGGCACCATGCATAGAGAGGGAGAGAAGATAAAGGGGAGGGGGGACTGTGGGCGAGTAATTTAACTCAAACTGGGTCCACAGCACTGTCAGACAGGTTGATAGATGAGCAGGTAGCTAGGCTTAGTGTAGAGCATGGAGGGCATCTCCTCTGAAGGGGGGGATGATTATGTAGGTAATAACTAGTTGAGGTGTGTCCCCTCCTGGGCCTGAAAGCATACATGATTTGTTGTCTTAGGAAACAAAATGAGTTTTTGGTAAGGAAAGCAAAAAGGAAGGCAGTACTCTTCCTGTGTCTTTTCTGCCACAAATTGCAATACAAAATCGTGAAGATGGAGTAACTTTTCCTTGTGAAAGTGCATGATTATACAATCGAGGCTTGTCATAGAATGTATGTCCACATGCAGCTTTCAGTGAGTAATGAAATGCATCCAATAAAAACATACTTCTGTGGCTCATTTTAGTGCAAGACAAAAGCTTGGTGATAGAATCTGAGTGTGATGAAAACATTCACATCAGCTTGACATCTTGCCCATTCTTCAGAAAAAGTAGCTCATTGGTCACTTGACGAGAACACAAGACCTTCGGCTCAGTGACAGACCGTGTTGGGTAAGTTACTTTAAAAAAAGTAATCCACTACTGATTACTTTTATCAAATTGGATTCATATTACTTAATGGTAAAAGTAATCAGATTACTAATTTCTTTACTTTGAAGTTACTTTCTAAAACTAATCAAACCAATGAAAAATATAAATGTGACACTAATAGGTCTTTTAGTACTTTGTCATGTCGCTGTAATTTTATTGTTTTCAGTCAATATTAAAGACAGCAACTTGGCTAAAGAAATCCAATACATTTCTAAAAATGCAACTTAACTTTCTTATCTCAAATATGCTGTAGTAGTAGTTGTATCTTCAGGTGTGTATGTGTGTGTCTGCTATCTACAACCTTCTTAGCTGTGTGTGGCATGTATGTGTACAGTATGATTGTTTCCCTGTTTGTGTTGGTGTGAAAGAAAAGAATACTAATGAACTGAAAACATTTCTGAAAACACATTTGCAAACAGCTTTGATAGCAAAACCGTTGTCTATTTGAATGCTTGTTGTTTCTTTTTGGTGTGCATATAGAGGTTTGCTTGTGTGTTGCATCATGTATGTGTATGTGTGCATGTACAGTATGTCTATTTGTGTGTGTACAGCAAGTGGATTATTTCTACCTCACTTCTTGTGCTTGGAAGAATTGAGTATACGTTGTCACTTGCTTATCTTTAACACCATTGCATTGTGTTTGTTTTTTATTGTGTGTACTATGTAAAGAACATAAAAGAGCTGTTTGCTTAGCAAGCAACGTCTTTTTCAAAACACTGTTCTGCAAATGTTTCCACCTTGTGAGTGATATATCCCTCTGTCAAACGGGAATGAGCGCTGTTTTCCATATACGCCCGAAGCCGATCCCCTCTCCTCCTGTAGCAGCTGCAGAGGGACACATGAGGGAGGCGCGTGAGGATAAGGTAGAGTGCAGAGATTTGTGGATTTGTCACCGGCCCATTCTTGCGTACCTCTGATGAGAAATGGCTAACGTAATTTTATAAATATCAGTAACTGTAATCTGATTACTTATTTTTAAAAGTAACTCATTGCATTTCTTTATTCCTGCCAAAGGTAATTGGATTACAGTAACACGTTACTTTGTAACACCCAACACTGGTGACAGTTTACACTGGTGATTAGAATAATATTTTTAAAACAAAACAGTTGGGTTTTTTCAGTCTTTGAAGCCATTTCTCATCAGAGAGTCCCGACAGTCAAATGATTAACACCTCCTGCTTAGAGACACTAATACATACTCTGTCTAACTCTGCCCGGCCAGTGATTATGTTAATTAAGCCAACACCTGAAATCATTGGGAAAATCAGCTAGTGAGATGCTAACTAATCAGTTTTTGGTGATAAGGCTTCAAGACTGACTAGCTAGCGCTAATGTCCAGTGCTAGTGCTAACGTTATTTCCCCCTTGCCAGTGTTCTTTTATTCCTTCCTTAACTGAAGGCAAATCTGAATGACGTTCCATCTTAGCTTGTTAGCTAGCGATCTAGCTAACGATAGCTAGTGAACTCACTAATGGTAGTTAGACTAGCTCATTGGCTGGCTGGCTTCTGGCTTGTTTTGATTTCCTCATTATTGACATGCATTGCATTGGTTTTTTGCAACAAGTAATATCAACCATCACATCCTCACCTTGTCTTACGCAAATATTTCCTTGCAGGAATGCAGAAAATTTGCTTACCCAGTGCTAGATGGAGCAAATATAATTTTATATAATTTTATATATTCAAATTATATTAGATTTTTCAGAGACTTAAAATACAAAGAACAAAATAGTATTTTGTATTTCAAATATGCATTTCAATACATGTATCTGAAATACTGCCTATCCCTGTATGCATTGAAGACAAAGGAAGTTTTGTCTCAAATGTATCACTTAAATCACTTTTCTTTCTGTGAGTGATACATTTGCATGATGGTGAACACAAAACACATAATACGAAATATACACTACAAAATATATTTTTTAATACTCATTTTAAGCATTTTTGTCTGGTTTTCCAATATAAATATTGACCCCAAAATGAAAATTCTCTCAATACTCACACTCATTCTATCCCAGATGTGTATGATTGTCTTTCTTCTGCTGAACACAAAGGTTTTTAGAAGAATACCTCCGCTCTGAAGGTCCATTTAATTCAAGTGAATGGCTGCCAGAAATGTGAAGGTCCAAAAAACATTTAGGCAGTATAAAAGTAATCCATAAGACTCCAGTGGTTAAAATCCATGTCTTCAGAAGAGATATAATGTAATATATTTAAATCCTTTTTACAATAAATCTAAATTTTCACTACCACAATCTTCTTTGTTTGCTTTTGGCCAAAAAATTTATGGCAAAAAAACGTGAAAAGCTATTCAGGTGACAAACACCCCATTTTGTGATTTCACACAAAAAAGTACATTTTTCTTACCCGATGGTGAAATAGTATTTTCTTTTTTTAAGCATAAGCCTCACTACATTGTATTAGGTGTGTGTGTGTGTGTGTGTTTGTGTGTGAAATACATATAATATTTTTTTCTTTAATATCTATGTATATATATATATATATATATATATATATATATATATATATATATATATATATATATATATATATATATATATATATATATATATATATATATATATATATATATACATATATATATATGTGTATATATATATATATATATATATATATATATATATATATACATATATATATATGTGTGTATATATATATATATACATATATATATATATATATATATATATATATATATATATATATATATATATATATATATATATATATATATATGTATGTGTGTATATATATATATATATATATATATATATATATATATATATATATACTATATTTTGTTTTAAGGATGTTTAGACTCATTAATACTCATTGAGAATTTTTTTTTCCAGAGTTATGGTCTGAACATTTGAGAAAATGAAACCATTTATTCACAATGGTATCAGATTCTCACTATGATTTCTAACATTGACATCCTTCTGTTGTATGATTACCCACTGACTGATGTGACCACGACAATGACAACACCGTAGAAACTGAGAGGCAATCACCACACCAGTGGTAACATCCATTCACCCACTCTAATTAAATGCCATTGTCATATCAGCAGGGATCCAATCTGCATCATACGCATGACATGTCCACCTCTTACTGTGAAAATTTGCAGAAAAATCTGAAAACAAAGAAAGGGGGAAAAGTGAATAATCTGCATTATACATGAAATAGACTTTCACCTATTTTGTAATTGATGATCGGTCATTTTTCCTGAAAGAACAGTATTTTCATCCAAGACAGAGACAAAATGTTTGGCATTTAGGTTCCACTGCATTGCTGTCTTATTTTTTCTTTTCTGAATCAGTTCCAGGTTTTGCTCATTTATCAATGTTTCAATAACAAAAAATGGATTCTCCACAGTACTTCTCACATAAAAAAAGTACAATTGAGTCCAGAAGAATGGCTTCAATGTAACAGGCTCAAAGTTATGTAACACTAATCACCTTAATAGTGACTTTACACAAATCACAACTATCAACCAGCTACAACAAAACAAAAATGATAGTCATAAGAATTAAAACTATATACATTTTTAAATGACAATTATTATTTTTCTGCATAAGTTTCCTTGTTTTGACCAAACATATATAATTTATTCAAGCACAAATGCTTGTGTATTCCACACAGATGTCATTTTGAACATGATTATTTTAAGATAGTCATTCTCAAAGCCAAAGTTTGAAGAACATACAGTATATATATATTTGAGTTCTTCCAAAATGTGACATTTCATGTACTGTTTAATAAGGAACATTAAAATGTCTTTATAAATTACAACTTTAGGGTTTAGAGAGTAATGGTAACTTAATTAAAACTAGCTGGAATAGTAACAAATGAAGCATAAGTTGAGTAAACTATTTGAGAACAATTTTTTTATATTTTCAATATAACGATCTAAACTCTCTATATATTTACAGTGATAGATGGTGGCAATCAACGAGATAGGAGTGCCTTCTTAGAAAATACTAATGTTACTTATTGACAAAACACTGTTCTTTTCAGCTGTGTATTTCATACAATTCATAATACAGATCATAGAATGTGTTAATAAAACAACTCCATTCCTTCTTTCCCTGTAGATTTTTAGGAGTGTAGAGAACTTCATCAAGGAGAGAAAGTTAACTAACTGGAAGCAGTCAACGGAAACTATGTTTTCTCATGAATTTCTGAACACTTTTGACGAGTGTGGGCGTTTTTCTCCTGAAGCAGTATCGCATATGCATGCCTTAAACGGCGGAGGAGGTAAGGTCTTGACCTTTATTTGAAGAGAAAGCAAAAACTGTCGTGCTGCAATTAAGTTCTCAATAGGTTGTTGCTTCCCCTGCTAAATGTCAATTAACCAAAGTTCAGAGGAAATCAGAGAACGCAGGGAATTTAAAGAAGGTGATAGTTGGAGGTCATACATTATTATTGAATAGAGCTCACCTATCTAATTTAAGATTGCAGTTCTTTAATATGAGGTCTTGGATCATATTTGAGCTATAGAAGATTTTTCAACAATGATAACCTTCTCAAGGTCTGCACACTCAGGAATGATATATTTTTAAATGTCATCCATGAATCAGTAACAAAATGTAAGCATTACTGTAAAATGTGGAGTTGTATAATGGTGTCTTTGGTATAGGGCAGGTCAGCTGTTTACCACCTTCAAACACCGCTATCAGGAAAGGTGCGTTCGGTGGAATGCATGTCATGGAGAATGAGCCCATTTTGTCATAGATGAAAATGGTATTCATATTCTGGTTTCCCTAGAATACACTGCCTACTGCCTGGATGCTTTCTAGTATTTTGGATAGTTTTATATACTGTAACGTGTTTTCCAACCTTTTTTCAAATGTTCTTTCATAATTTATTCACCCTCAAGTTGTTCCAAAACCACTATAGTAGTCTATGAGTTAAGGAGATGTTAGGCTGAATGTTAGCCTCAGTCACCATTTACTTTCATTGCATTTTCTTTCCATACAGTGAAAGTAAATGGGACCGAGTCAAACATTCTGCCTAACATCTCCATTTGTGTTGCATGGTAGAGAGAATGGCGTACGGGTTTGGAATGACATGCTGATGAGGAAATGATGACTGAATTTAAATTTTCGGGTGAACTATCCTTTTAATTCATAGACTACTATACACATTTGGTATGTTCTGATAAATTGTCAAACAAATGTAAAAAGATCGCATGCATTACACACATTATTTTGTTTTCTTTTCTTAACAGGGAATTAAAAAAAAATAATCACAAGATGAATTGTGATTAGGTTAGAACACTTTACAATAAGGTTCCAAGGTTCCATCAACATTTTTTTTTTTTACAACATTTTTTAATCTTTGTTTATGTTAGTTAAAGTGCAATTGTTAATTGTTACTTCATGCTAGTTTATAGTGCATTAACTGATGTTAAATATACAACTTTGGATTTATATTATATGCTATATAAATAAATAATAAATAAATGCTGTAACAATATTGCTCATTGTTAGTTCGTGGTAACTAATGTTTAGTAATTTGAACAAATTGAATCTTATTGTAAAGTGTTACCGTGATTAGTTGACTTTTTAATTTATTAGTTATTTTTAAGTAGTTTTAATCTTTGACAACCTATTTTTTTTTTTTTTTAAAGGTATAGTTCACCCGAAAATTTTAATACTTTCACCATTTTTTCATCATCAATTTTAGTCTCAGTCACCATATTCTTTCCATGCAATAAAAGTGAATTGTGACTGAGACTAACATTCTACCTAACATCATCTTCTGTGTACGGGGGAATAAAGGAAGTCATTAGAGTGAATAAACGATAACAGAATTTTCATTTAAGGGTAAACTATCCCTCCAAATCACAATTTCTGTTTCATAAGTTTAACAAAAAGTACCTCCAGTTTTTTTATTATCATTGATTTGGCACAATTTTTAAAGCTATAATAGGGAGTGTTTTTGTAACAAAGCTGCTAAATTGCTAGTGAACCTCAGTTGTCATGGTAAATCTTCCTCTCTGCCATGAGATAAGGGCATAATTACACGTCTCAGTGAGTGATGGTGCTTCCATCTTAAGTGTGTGGATAACATGTGAATGGTCGCAAGATCAATCCACCATGAGGTCAAGCCCTGCTACACTAGATAATTTTGATGCATTCAGATAACAAGTCTCCAGTTTGCTTGTTTGTTCAAGTAGAAACAGAACTACAGAAATACTGTGTTTTCACCTGCCACCAAACTAAATAGGCTACTTTTACTCTTATAACAGTAATTAGGCCTCTTATCAGAATTATAGCCATTAGCCTTTGACAAGGAAGGCTTTAACTTCAATTAACTTGAAATAATTGACCATACCATAATTGGTTTCATATTCACAAAGAAGAGAAGTCCCCAGACAATGCTTTGCCAACAATGCTTTTTAGGTTGTGAGTGAAAATGTCGATTGGCATGCATCTGCTACATACCGCCGTTGACTAAAACCATTTCCTTGGGCTTATTCTGCACCACCTACTCAACTGTTTCATTAAGTAGAAACATTTTGAATTGAGCTGCCTTTGTTGCCAGGCAACCTCCTTGGACATTTTGTTTTAGTTATGTTCATGAGCTATTAAACATACGAACCAAATCTCAAAGCAAGCTATTTTTAACCTGCCTTTCCACTTGTGCGTATGTGACGTGTAGTGTATTGTTAATAACCAGCTACGGCCAAGCTCTCTATCCTACGACGTGAAGGACTGGTGAGTGAAGGGTGTGATTAGGCCAGGGGTTATTTAAATCTCACAATCCCTGGATTAAAATGCACATTTTATTCAGAAAGTGTGCAGTGCAGATAGAGCATTTGGATGTCAAAGGTGCTGGACCAAATCAAATGCCACATATTCACAAAACAATCATTGTGTGTTAACTTTAAATATAGATTCTGTGCTACAGCGTACATTTTTTAAGGTCAGTGTGAAATAAGCACTCAATAGAATTCTTCTGTTGTTGTTTCATTACAAGCCACTGGAACAAGTATTGTGCGACTGAGGTGTTGCAGCAAATACCTGAAGTGATTCTGAAATTGCGAAGTAAACAAAACAGACTTGTCTGCAGCTCGTACAGACTGAATACTGGAAAGCCTTTAAACCACAACCAGTAAACTTGTGTGTTAGATGTCTTTGTTAATCGCAATTCCCCAGCCAAGCAGTGTGTGAAAAGGCACAAGGTATTCAGAAGGAGTGAAATTGAATAACATCCTCTGCATTTCTAAACAAATTTGAAACACAGGTCTGTGTTGAATGTGCCCTCAGCATCTGCCATCCAGCACTAATTGGGAACACATTCAAGGGTCCCTTGAGAGGGATTTAACTTGCCGTTAATTGGAGAGAAGTTGGATCGATCCCTAGTTCCTCTGTATAAAGGCTCTCCCATGTTGCTGTCATTTCTTATCATGTGGTAGATTGTTCAGGGGGGTATGAGCTGGACACCGGTAGGAATGTAATTGGATTTCTTCTTTGCCACTGCAGAACTTTGCAGTTGACGAGGAACCTTTTGTACATGGCCTGTAGCTTTGGTGTCAGAATCTTGAAGTTCCCATTTCTCATTGACACGCTGTTTAGGCTTGTGTTCTTTGATATGAGAACTATGTGAGACTCCACAGTTACAATGTTCCCCACATTTTGCTGTGTAAATGTACCAAACCTTTCAATGGGATTCATACAGTGCACTATATTTAGTGCGCCAAGGGCATGTTGAGATGTCATTGTCTGAGCTTACTTTTACATGAGTAATCACTTTAGTAATACTGTGAATGTTTGTCTTGTTTTTTTTTATCTAAATCATGCACTTTGTTTGTGACTGTTTTATATTCAGCACCGAGATGCATGGTTATGTAAATGTGCATGTCTTGCTTTGATCACCACTAGACACATTGTGTATCATGAATACAGAGAGGGGGCCATTCATCGAGTCATTCTGCAATGTTTTAAAGTGTTTTTCTATGTAAACATGTGCTAGACGAATGTATTTGGCCATTGCACTGCCTCTTGCGCAGGAGCGCCACATTTAAAAGACGCCATGTCAAGTTTAAATAACTTTTTAAAAACGCATCTCGAGACACCAGCATTCTGTTCCATTTGTTGCACTGTGCCTAGCACACAAACATTTTCTGTCTGAATAGCCCCTATAAACATTTTTAACCCAATTTTTCTTTGATCAAAGACATTGGAAAGAAGTCATTGGCTCTATTTTTGTGAGCGAGTGCAGCGCTGACTGTACACTATGAGAGCGCTAATTCTTTTCTTTTCACTGTTAGCGCAAAACGTGTATTTGCATTATCTGTGTGTGTATGCACACAAACTGTGGGTGTATTGTAAATGAAGTGGCGCAAAGTGCAATTTGCTATTTTCCTGGGAAAAGAGTAATTGCACTTAGACGTTACAAAAGCACGTATGTTTTTTAGTGCAAAGTCCAAACTCAGTTACTGCTTTTGCAGTTTGGAGATTCTACCAGCAGGTGGCAATCAAGTTCATGTCCAAACTCTGAAAATACTATGGGACATCAAATTATGTTCCTTTTGTAGCTGTTATGCATTAAAATATCTTTAGGTCATGGTTTATTTTTCAGTGATTAATCATAAAAAAAATTAAATTGTATTTATTATTGTATTCATCTAGTTTGTATAGTTTTTTTTCCACCTGTTGTCGTAGAGTAATTCTTAATTTACTGCAAAAGGGGAACAAGTTTGAGAGAATAAAATGTTTGGATTTTTTATGATAATATTTTTTTGACCATTTTATTATTTTGATTATATATTAATTTTGTTTGTAGTGTAGTTTAAATGTAGAAATATTTTTGGTTTCATTTTTTTCATGTTTCGATAAATGAATCAAATGTTTCTAAATCAAAATCAACTGGTATAAGTGCATTCCGATACAATCACTGTTAATACTAGTCATGATTTGTGTATCAGTAGATAAAAATTATTAATAATTGGCTACTTACATTCTCTATAATTTAACAGAGTGTGAATCCAAATCCTGATGAGAACAACATTTTCCATGTGAATGTTTCATAGAAATATACTTCACATTCAACAAGGAAGCAGTTAATGCACAAAAGAATATCTAATTCATTGCATACAGTCCATTTATACTACCAACTTCTTATTAATGTGTTGTCTTCGTTTTTATAGCTGGTGTTTAAGAGACGGGTCTATATAATAGGACACAGATGGTGCCAGAGAAAAACCTCAGAATGAAATTGCACTTGACCCAGCCCATTAGCGCTTTGCATGTGCAACATCGCCAAACCCACTTGCGCCTAGACCTAGCACATGCCTGCACTAAAATATCAAAACTTTATGGCCATGCCCATTGGCACTGCATACATGATTTATGGCATTGCACTGCCCTTAAAATAGGGACCCATATCTGAATATGTTTTGTAATATTTTCTTTTAATAAGACATGTTACATGGTTTTACACATAGAGATGTAACCACCATACACGAGGGGGTTCCACTCTACTATTCAGATTAGTGGTCAATATTGATTGTTCAATGGCAGATGTACAATTTTCACATTTTTTCCTACTTTAATATTGAACATTTAGTTAAATCCTTGTTACACAGCAGATTGAAATACAGAATAATAATAACAGAATAACAAGAATTATTATTTTATATAGTGCTTTTTTGGGCACTCATCCTTTATAAAATAGTGGCAGAATCTCCTCAACAAACACCAGTATGCAGCATCTACGTGGATGATGTAACGGAAGCCATTGTGAGCCAGAAAACCCACCACGCAGCCAGCAAGTTGAGCCCTGGCCAGCTGGCTTCACCAACACCAACAGCAGTCACCATAGTTTTCCCCAGGATGTCTCCTATCCAGGAACTGGTCAGGCTCAATCCTGCTTAACTTCAGTGGGTAACCAGGTAAGAGCTGCAGGGTAATATTCTGTGTTTGTGTATGTGATCAGGTGTTTGTTTTACATATAGATGTAATAAATTATTTTAATTTTGAAGTCAAATCACATGTGAAATTATACAATTTCAGCGATACCCCACTGATCTTTGTTGAAGAAAAATTGTGACATGACTGTGGAATTCAAAGACATCGCTAAGGCTAATATGAGATCCCAGAGAGGCACTATAAAATTTCAGAGGTGCTGCTCAGAATCAAGACTTGAAAGCAGTTAGCATTTGCAGTGAACAATCAGACCAGATGACATTCAAGGAGCCAGTTTATGGCAGAGCCCCTCCCTAACTGTCAAGGCAAAGAAGAGTGGCTCCATTTTGATTGGATTGTGGCAGGACCAACACAAAAAATGCCTAGCACAGCCATCAGATAAGCTGCTCGGACAACCACCAGATACTTCAGAAAGTAAAGACCCGGACCTTCCAACAAGTTGGAAAAGACTTCTCATTGGTCCATAAGTGGTTTCTTAGCAACCTCTCATAGCCCTTTTCCACAGAAATTTCAATGGTTCTCATGCCAAGCCTGTGCTATGCTGGTTCACGGCCGGGGCAATCTTGAGCCTATCGTAAACTGGCCGCGCTTTTCCACTGACCTGAGAGCCAAAAGTTGATGTAACGGGTTACTGTGTAAGTAGTAGTTTCACATGACTACCACAAACATAAACAATCATGGTGCATCACAGTGTGTTTGTATACAGATTTTACTCTTGCTTTTGAGGACATATTTAAATATACGGATTAATTAAATCCATCGTTATTACATTGCTCAACAAGATTGTCAGAGACGACATCTATGCTAAAGACGACAGGGAATGTTATTATATTATATTGTATGAATTATGGCTTAACTTGCTAAGTTCTGTAAACTGTTACAGTGGAATCAATATTAACATTTGTGTAGTAGATAGTTGTACTTGGATATTTCCCATAGCATATAATATTATTGATTGAGAATCCCACCGTTTTACATAACGGATAGCTGCGATCTTCCAAACTTAATGAGTAGCTGGCCAAAAATCCCCTTACAGAGGTGTGCATCATTTTGTGCTGTATCTTCATTCTCAGAGTATTTTTTTCCTTTGTGATCTCTCAAGTGTATCTCCAATCTTTCTAATTTCCATAGTAGAGCACTCATTTCGCCATGTTACCTGAACGCTTTTGATGTCTGATAATTTTAAAGTTTTTTTTATTGTTGTTATAAAAATAAAGCGAAGTACTCCTTGTTACAGATGGTAGCGATTGTTGTTGTTTGGGAAAACTCTCCGTCTATATCTCTAGTCTCTATATCTTCGTGAAAATGCCAAGAGTATTTTTGAAGAGGTTTGGAAAAGGACAACGCATAGATTAAACTTTAAAAACATTGTTCTAACTATGTACTTTAAAATATGCAAATGTTCCACACAGAGAAGGGAGGGTGAGCCACACTGTTTTGGCACAGAGAAGGGAGGGTGAGCCACACTGTGTGGGCCCCCTCCGATGTCAGCAGCCAGTCATAGCCTGAAACAGGTAGGCACCAAACTGAAATCTCTTCTTCATCAGGAAGGTATAAAGCATCCTTACAACAGCCACACCTTTGTCCTGAGTCCCTGTCCAGAGGTTCATTAACAGAATACGCTTTGATAACACATCTCTGGTCTGGTCTCACTCCATGAGAGAGAGGATAACAGATCATCCAGCATTCTTAAGATCGACCAAGTACCAAGTCTCACTACAAGAGACTATTGCAACGGCAAGCTCGGAATCCCTATACCAGGAAGATAATTACAGTGACAAGGTTTAGCTCTCAAACCCTCTCAAGTTTCATGCATCTGCATGTTCCGGATGATGAATCTTGCACCAACATAAGTGTTGTATATCTGTGTGTTCCAGATTCCAAGAACCCTTTTGGTGCAACCAGGAGATCAGCATTCCCCTGCTCCTTCGTGTCCCAGGCTGTTCAAATGGAATCCAGCTCCTTCCCCACTGTAACGTAGCCCTGAGCCCCAGTGGAAGACGTCGATATCACCAAACTCATTAACCTATCAAGGAGAACATAAATATCACTTCTAAACCTCTTTACAGAGACCTTGGCATTAGTGTATACTATCTGTTTTGGTTTTCTAATGCGTTTTAGATGACATAACTTGTGCTTCAAATGTCTTGAAAATAATCTTTGAGTTATTTATTGAAATGGAAATAAGGTTTTCACCTTATTAATTAACAGAAACAATAAGTTATCATCCATAAGATAATAGTCATACTTTAACATTACTACATCCAATTCAACCACTTGCATCTTCCCATCCTATGCACTTCATTTACCTATTCATTTATTGGATTTTTAGCATATTAGAACCATTTTGTAGTTTTTGTTAGTTATTCTTGATTATATTTTTGTCAGTTAAAGTAATTTTATTACAACTGTGTGTTCTCCCTCCAACTCCCTTCAATTAACATATTTCTAATTCATTGAATGGTCAATTTGGATAACTTATTTTACTGTTTAGGTGAAAATCTAAGGATGGAGGGAGGGGCCGTCTGATATTAATAATCACACACATACACCTAAAGTGAAGCGTGATTAAAAAATTACCACATTCTCTGGTGTCTTGTGTGAGGCAAAGCTGATTTCAATTTGTGCCAGGGTGATTCTCACTACACCTTGCTTGGTTGATTCATATAAAAGGCCTGTGGTCTGATACATCAGAGAGATGCTTTTGTGTTCAGATAGAGATTCAATGTATTTTCAAGAAAGAGCCATTTTTATCCAGCTTCATCCATCCACCTCAGACTTTCTGAAGTGTATCACGATACACTGATCCCACTAGACATGAGAGACTGTACTTAATTTATTGCGGTTCAATATTCACTGAGTAATTTACTGATATGTTAATTTCTTCAAATGTCAAGACAAGATAAGCCTTTCTAGGGTGAAAACAAATTTAGATGTGGATTGATTCTCAGTGTCTCAGACAATAGCTTCTCACACTAATAGACAGGAAAGACAATTCATATCAAATGCTCAGTTTGACACCTTCTGCGCTAAATCTTGTGTGGAAAAAAGGCTATATATCCCTTTTAGGGGATTTTTAAGGCATAGAACAGATACTGTACTGAAGTTGTGGAAATGTATTCATGACTTAAAGTCGAAGCTTGTAATATCTCTACCTCTTGCATTAACTAACTGAACTGAAAAATCATGACATCAAACAGGTTTCCCAAAGAGTTCTCCATCTGTCATTGGTTGGATAAACAGAAAGTCCCACCCCAAACTTACAACATTGGTTGGGCCAATGTTGATGTGTTAGGTTGGTTGGGATGCTCTAATGGACCATCAGCTTAATTGTTTTTTAAAAATTAAGCTGATGGTTAAACACTGTTGTGTTCTTAGAGCTATAATGCATTTCAGGTGAGCTAGTTATTAGAACGATACACATTTTTCAGTGCCACTCTCTCACCGCTCTGCCATTGGTGCCCTAGGGTTCCTGCCCCTACAATTGACCAGCTGTAAATCACTGTGGATACAAGTGTCAGCTAAATGACAAATATCACATTCATTTACTTATCATTTCAGAACAACCCTACCTAATCCAAGATACATTATTTAACACTTGAAATTACACAGTTTAAAATGTTACTGCATATTACAGCTGTGATTTAGAAGTGTAATGAGATTCACAGCACATCAAAGCAATATTGGCAGACACATAAAAAGACAGCTTTCTAATCTCTGTATACTTGCGGGCTCTGTTAGCATGCTTAATGTCTCTCCAGGGTCCGTTGCCTTTTAGGTCTGCGCTTGTAGGATGGCAGAGCTTATTTATGAGAGCCAGTGTCTCTAAACATAATCACTTGCGGGCTGCTCCTGCTATTGGACGACAGAGGTAAATAAGTAATTCCCATGCACGCTCTCGTGCATCCCAGCAGCTGGCTGATTGATGACTGTAGATTTAATTTTCCTCACCGGATGTATCTGAAGCATTTCAATTCTGTCTGAAACTGCCGGAGAGTTCCTAAATTTTAAGTCGACATCTTTAAGCAGGGCAATGTACAGCAGTGCTCACCTCTTGGTCAGCACTTTAAAGTCAATGAGAACAACTCGACTGCAATGACCACCTGAATGTTGTCTCCTGGCAGGTTGCTGATCGAGTTTAGTAAGATTAAAAGAACAGGGCTGTCGATAATTCAAAAACAGGAATAAAGAGGGCTTTGAAGTTGAGTGGCCAAAAAATGAACATGTGTGGTGTTGTTGCTTGATCTGATTTTCATTGTTTTAATGCTCTACATGGTTGCTAGAAACCTTTTGTAAAAGAGAACTTTTGTAATTATATAATTGTTAGTGAATTATCACTAGAGATGCAAACATTGGTTTCGGCCTGATAAACGACATGTCTGATAGTTTCAAAACAGTAGGTAATCAGGACTGATTATTTCCTGTCAATAGGATGCAAAAAATTAGACTACAATTAAAAAAACACAATTAGACTACAACTCAAGGAAATGTCTATGTGACAAGGAGGGTGTGGCCGTCACATTATGGGCAAGGAGGGGGCAGGAACTGGCTGAGCAGTCAACGTAAACTTTTAATAAACAAATGAACAAAACTGCTTTCCAGCATAACACAAAACACACACTCGACTGCTGCGTGCGTCTCTCTCTCTCTCTCGAACTGGTGTCCCCGGCTCCTTTTTATCCCTCTCCTGGCTGATTGGGCTGATTCAGCACCAGATGTCCATAGTAATGGCCTGGCCACGCCCCCCTCCTTGTCACAAACCCCCTATGCCCGATTCAGGCCAGGGAAACCTCCGGCCTGACTTACTCCTCCCCTCCCTTCCTGGTTGTCCTTCCACCGGCTGATCTTCCCCACCTCCTGGGAATCGGAGTAGGACAAGGGGAGGGAGAGGGAAAGTGCGAGCGGGAGAGACAGAGGGAAAAAAAACTGACTCGCCGGTCCCCGAACACTCTGTCGACTGGTCCTCAGCCAGCTGTGCAGTGGTCCTTTGCGACTCTGGCCGATGGCACTGGACCTTGCCTCATGTTGGACGGCAGCTGCTCCTCCACCCTCTGGTGGCCGGCAGCAGCTCCTTCATTTTCTGGCGGATGGCAGCGGACTCCTCAACCTTCTCACCAGTACCACCGCCTTCTCGGCATCGTGACCTTCCATCAGTTGCATCCCTCCCACGGATTCACACGATGGGGAAGGAAGAGGTGGGAACTGGCTGAGCAGTCAATGTAAACTTTTAATAAACAAATGAACAAAACAAAACATAAAACTGCTTTCCAGAATTACACAAAACACACACAATACTGCTGCGTACATCTCTCTCTCTCTCTCTCGAACTCTCTCTCGAACTCTCTCTCGAACTCTCTCTCGAACTGGCGTCCCTGGCTCCTCTTTATCCCTTTCCCAGCTGATTGGGCTGATTCAGCACCGGACATCCATCGTTACGGCCCTGCCATGCCCTCCTCCTCATCACAGTCTCTTGTGTGGAATTACATTTAAATGTGTGGCAATAACAGCAGAGTTGTAATTTGTAAGCTTTGCACTGCCAGATTATCACAACTATTTCATTAAAACATTTAACACAATATATTTGATTACTCACCATAAAGCTTAGCAAGGATTTTGATGAGTTTGTAAAAATCAAATTCAGATGCTGTTTCATCTTAATGTGAATTAAGGACATTCCAAAAATTAAGAATGCTTACAGATTTAATGTGAGCTTAACAAGAGGCTATTCAGAATTCAGTTAATGTGAGTTAAGAAGATTAATGTAATTTAATAATGTGCTTTTTGTGTTTAATTATCAGTGATTTGAAACAAGGAAACATAAAGTCACACTATCGGTATAGGTAGGTCTAAATAATCAGATATCAGCATGAGCACAAGTTTTGTCTTAGTGCATCAGCAATTATCCCATATCACAATATCAATTAGCAAGGGTTTTCTTAACTTAAAGGAACAGTACACGCAAAAATGAAAATTCTCTCATCGTTTACTAACCCTCATGCCATTCCAGATTTGTATGACATTCTTCTGCAAAGAACACAAAGATTTTTTGAATTTCTCATCTCTGAAGGACCATACAATGCAAGTGAATGTGACCAGACTTTTGAAGCTCCAAAAATCACAAAGGCAGCATAAAAGTTTTCTATATGACTCCAGTGTTTAAATTCACATCCTCAGAAGCGATATGATAAGTGTGGATGAGAATCAGATTAATATTTAATTCCTTTTTTACCATGTTAAAGTGGACATTTATGGTAAAAAAAGGGCTTACATATTGATCTGTTTCTCACCCATACTATAACTTCTGAAGATATGAATTTAACCACTGGAGTTGTATGGATTACTTTTATGCTGTCTTTGTTCTTTTTGGAGCTTTTGGAGTTCTGGTCACCATTCACTTGTAATGTATGGATCAACAGAGCTGAGATATTCTTCTAAAAATCTTCATTTGATTAGAGAATTATCATTTTTGGGTGAATATCCCTTTAAGAGGTTTGGCGGAACCGGCAGCAGGGGTCCATTAAGATACTGCACAGGGGCTCCGTGAACTGATATGTAAAATAAAGCACAACATTTTCTAGATATTTAAAAATTGTGAGAAATCATTAAACAAATGTAAATGAATATCTGACAGTAAAATGGTGCGATTAATCCAGAACATCTCAAAGGATGTAAAGGTAGTTATTTGAGAAACCTGGTCAACACAAGTTTAGAATAAAGTAATAATGTTAATTAATGTTATTAACATTTATGTTATTACAACAAGCAAGAACAATTTTAATTCACCTAAAATTTGATTTTTAACAAAACATGCAATAAGCAATAAAAACAAAAGATTACTTAAAAATTTCAATTTTAGTTGTGAAATTTGTTATCAGTACCAGATTACATTTTAGAAGTAATCTATCTTTTCGACCTATAATACTTTGGTGGTTCTTTCCTTCATCGTCATTCTTTTCTCTCTCTCTTCTTTTTTCTTTTTCTTTTTCTCTTTTAGCTTTATTTTTGGTTTCATTATTTTGTCAAATGAATGTATTTATTAATTTACTTATTTTGATTCTTTTTTTACATATGGAATCTGACATTGGTTGTTCTACATGATTGCATATATTCGGCTGCAGTCTTGTGGATTAGTCAAATGGTTCTTGCTGCTTTTTCACTCCTGTGTAGCTTTAAATCTGTTGGAAATTAGAAATATGCATATACTGTGATAAAAAGCAGAACTTTCGTGGCAAGAGAAGGGATTAAGATCCTGTTTATGTTTTCTGCCGGTTATGGTGCTGGGTTTCAGGTTGCCTAAACACATTTTCATAGTTCTTTGTTCAAACCCGACTGACTGTGTTGTGTTGTGTTATCTAGTGCTTGGCTTCTGAGAGAAGCCCTTTCATTCCACATAAACTGTTGCGATTTTTCTTTGGTTCTCATTGCAGCCTGCTGTTTATAGTGTACACTGACTGAGCAGGAGTCAAGCCAAATGATGCAATGGCATTTTGGAACTTTATTCCAAAAACACTACTACTGAGTCAAGAGAGTCTCCCTGAATTCTGACACATACATGCTGGTTATTCACTAACCAACAATATAAATGTCTCTTTAACTTGTCATTGACTGCTTTTGAAACCTACGACTCCTCTGGCAATGTGTTAAAGTGAAAATGTTTGCTGTACAGATAATCATGCTTTAAAGCATCAGGTTAACAGCTTCATCCTTTTGGGTGAATGGCTTTAATCTTTGCAGACCTATGATTACACAGTTGGGTTTAAGTCAAGGTAAAAGGTGCAGTCATTTTCAGAGGTTCTAATAGAAAGGTAACTGTCTCTGTGTGTACATACAGGCTATATAATCACTGTTGTGTTAGTCAAGAGGGGTATTTCAAAGAATAGTTCACCCAAAATTAAAAATCGTTAATAATTTTTTGACCGTCATGTCTTTCAATACCTGTATGACTTTCTTTTGTGGAACACAGTGTTATTAGCAGATTATCTAAGCTGCTTTTTTCTATGATGACCATAAGAGTCAAGCAATATTTTCAGTGATTAACAACTTAAATTTAAGTCTGTTCCTCGCACAATATCATATGGCTTCAGTATTTTCTTCTTTTCTTCAACACGGGTTGGATGAACTACTTTTGTGATGATATTATGGTGTTTTTATGTCCTTTTTGGAGCTTAACACCCCCTAGTCATGATTCTCTTTGATTGTATGGAAGAGAGCACTCTGACATTTACTAAACTTTTTCTTTGGTGTTCTACGGAAGGCAGAAAGTCATATGGGTTTGGAACGATAAGATGATGACAGATTTGTAATTTTTGGGTGAAATATCCCTGTAATGTTCCGCTCTGGGTACACATAAAGCTGTTCAAGTCTCCAGAGAGGACTGAGCCACAGGAAAGTACAGGATGTTTTGGCCATGTCAACAGATATTTACAAGTGAAAATCAGTACGACTGCTTGGCCAGGCAAAGGTCTGCTGCTGGCTGCAGACAAGATGTAGGTCAGTTTAGTTCAAAATAGCTGTTAAGGCCAGAGCCAAGGGAATGGCAATGACCTCGTAAATGGTAACTCCATGTGGCAGTGTACCTCTTTCTTGTTTTTCTCCCTCTGATCATCCTTTAACCTTTCCTTGGGCTTGGACAACTCATCCAGGTCTTTTTGCCATGATCCCAGTCACTTACAGGATTCCCTTTGACACTCTTACAAGATATGACACTGGTATTGCAGGGCTTAGGGGAGTAGGGGAATTTCTCAGATTCAGTGTGAATTCCCAAGGCCAATGGGTTAGCTCGCCACCTGTGGTGTATGTAATGCCACACAGATGGACTTGTAGGCAAGCAAGTTAAAAGTTCAGCAAGACACTTCAGTGAGCAGATGGATTGATTTAGCAACATGTACCAGGAATCGGCACATTATTATTCAGCACTGTCTGTAGGAGGGAATGTGATGGTGTTTTTGAATTGATGCAAAAAGCAGCATTGTTCAGTAATGGACTTTAAAGAATAGTTCACCCAAAAAATAAAATTAATTTACTTACCCTCATGCCATCCCAGATGTGTATGACTTTCTTTCTTCCGCAGAACACAAATTAAGATTTTTAGAAGAATATCTCCGCTCTGAAGGTCCTCACAATGCAAGTGAATGTGTGCCAAAATTGTGACTGTGGAATAAAGTAAATGTTTATCACTTACTTACTTTGTATATTTCCCTGAGTGTCGACATGTTTGTGTGACATCATGCCCCTGCATCTCGGCAAAATCGAGGTTGAGAATTTCTGCACTACAAGTTGTATTTCTGATTTCAAGATGCATTCCATTGCACTTTTCCTAGTAGGAAGTTGTAAAATCCAACTTTCCGAGTTGAATGTAACACAGCACTACTTTTCAAAACTTGATCTGACACTGAATGCTCAAGCAGCCTAATTTGCTCTTAAAAAAAACACCTGATGTTGCTATAACAATGCAAAAAGCACTTACCAATTTACATGAAGTGAAAATCAGTCCTCCTTTCCTGTTTAATAAATTAAGCAATCACACGGTCATGCAGAACATCTCGTGTTTTTAAATCCATTAGGATCTCTTTCTCAATGGCGATAGCGGCAGTAATGACAGTCGACACGTCAGCAAGATCTTGCGCTCTTCGCTTTCAAATTACGTCGTTAATTTGCGCAAAAGCGCGATTGCGTCACTCAAGGCCTTGACCGGGAAATATCCTAAAGATTACCCCACCAAGAACAAATAAATCAATCTGATTGGCTGATGAATCTGACAATCTGAATTTAGTTGTCTATTCACTTGCACTGTTGAGCGATTTTGTGGAAAATCTGAAGGCCTGAGTGGTGTTGCTCAGACTCACGCACTGCTTCAGCTTTGGGCTTCGGGCATGTGATTTGTGAAACTGTTGTCACACTTCACTTGTAAGCATCAAGGAATATATTCTGACTGGATAAACTTTTCGTTTTTCTCTATTTGTTTGTAGATTAATTAAGAGTGGAAAGTGATTAAAAATACATAGGCAAAAGTGACTGAGAATCAAAAGATGAAAAATATAAAATGTATTTTGCATGTGAGGCCACCTGAAAAGGTTTTGATTGCCCTGAGAATTTGCCAGTGCTCAGAGGTAAATTATGACTAGGTATTGGGAAATAGTGTGTGTTTTTGATTAATTGGTCATTTTAAGTGAAAACATTTAGCATTGACAGTTACATGTTCTGTATAACAGTGTCCTCTTGAATTTGAATTTAGAATATATTAGAAAGGGATATTACACAGAATCCAGGATGTTGCTTTCCATTCGCATCTGAAATGTAAACCTTTCTGTGTTATGCAGATAGACAATCTTTGCAATCTACATAATGGATGGTTAACAGAATTCTGAAGCTTTTTTGCATGGTCATTGAAGGACCAGACAAAAGAAACCTTTCTACATGCATCTTTTGTCATGAATAAGATGCCCTTTTTCTTTCTAAGCTATGAGTTTGGAGAACGGCTGAATGTTTGTGAGTCAGATGCCTGTAGACAAAAAACATCATTTGGATGCCAAGAGATATATGCAGTCACCTAACCAGTGACCTGATGAGCCTATGATACTTTTACGGGTAGTTGTTGAGCAGTTTGAACCACTCACAGGCAAGCAGCAATCCAGCAGCATTATCTTATCTCTGAACATAGAAAATTTAGTTGCTTTAAGTGTTACATTAAGTCACAATTGACTGTAGAACAATTCATATGCCTTTCATAGAACAGATACTGCCATCCAGTGGAAACAGGCTAAATTCTGGTATAGCCTTTAGTCATTAAATGTACATTTCATTCATGGTGTAAACAACATCTCTATGCTGTCCCTTTATCTCTCTCAGAAACAGACTCTACCTCCATTAAATACATTGGAACTGAGCTTTGACATGTAGAAACATCTAATGTTGGACAGAGCACAAACACATCCTTGCCTGGAGCTCCACATTTCTCCATTCCCTCACATCCCACCACTACCTGCACAAGACTCAACTGGACCTCTGTGGCTGGAAGTGAGGGGAACACTTCAGGTTTATACAGATATTACACAGATATTCCAGTAGACTCACTATCCTCACCTCTCTCATCTCAAATGGGTTCCCCTCTCTACTACATTAGACCTCTAAACTCAATAAATAATGGAGAAAAAAAGCCTGGTTTGAGTATTTCTGTAACTGCTGATCTCCTGGGATTTTCACACACAACAGTCTCTGGTGTTTACTCAGAATTGTGCCAAAAAACAAAAACATATAGCAATCGGCAGTTCTGTGGACGGGAACACCTTGTTGATGAGAGAGGTCAAAGGAGAATGGTCAGACTGGTTCGAGCTGATCGAAAGGCTACAGTAACTCAGATAACAAATCTGTAAATTTTTAGAGAGCAGTATAGCATCTCAGAATGCACAACATGTCAAACCTTGTGGCGGATTGGCTACAACAGCAGAAGACCACGTCAGGCAGGTTATTAGGACCATAGTGTTCCTAATAAAATGTTTAGCGAGTGTATAAACATTAGACATTCATACATTTGTAAGTTTGGCTTAAGTGCCAAAATACTTTTTAAGGCCACTATATTTATTTACACGATGGTTTATAGATTGTGATTTGTGTAAGTGCTCTTGCTTTATTTTCTCATTGGAGAAACACAAAGTCACAAGGGAACAATAGATAGGGTTTGTAAAACAGAGTCAGATATGAAATCTAGTGATATTACTTTGTTTACGAGCAGACAGGTAATTGCATAGTTGGGAGGCACAAATGCACAAACAAATTCTGGAATAATGTGGCCTTGCCATGGTCATTAAGACGGCAGCATTGTTAGCTTTCGCTGTGAAATATAGATGTGTAGACGAGCGCCCGGGGGTGGAAGGAGTAGAGGATCTGGAGGAACACATTTCCCCTTTGCCTGCTGGTTTGAATGCTATTAATTTCATGCCTTGGATGACTGAGCTGAGGCCATTTTCTGGTGGACAAAAAATAAATCTAATATTCATGTTTTGATTGGCTTTTCTGCATTGTTGATGTAGCTAAAATGTCATGAGCTATTTTTTGCTTTGTTTTTTCTTTTGTCTGATAGCCACATTCAGATACTGGTACAAGGCACATGTAATTGTTACAGCAAGTGTTTTCTTTGGTATGTAAATTAGCCCTTGAAATTATGCTGCATTGCTCTGTTTTCCATACTATGATATTATTAGGCAAACTCTGTAACGTATTGGGATTTTCTTGGTTGTTTTTATCCATGGAAAGCTTTTCAATGGCTTCTTTCACAACTGTGTTCTTGGCCATTAGTGAATGTCAGTATGACAAAAGGCACTGCTCACAACCTCCAGAGATTTTGTTAACTTGGTTTTGTGTGGTGTGAGAGGTGAGCAGCAGGAGATGGACTGAGCCAGAAGGCAGAGCTGGCGTCAGGTTCCCGCTGTCATTTCCAGCTGCCTGCAAGAGCTTCATCAGTGACATCACTTCTCCAGCGATACTGCACCAGCTCAATCATGCTCTCATCAGTATTCCACCCATAAGTGGATTTCTCTCTTTCTCTCTCTTCTCTTTCTCTTGACAAAGATCCATTGCTCAAGCCATCTAAACACTCAACCCCTTCAACTCACTCCAATCTTACTGCCATTTGCCTTTGATGCCAATAATTTGTTTTATATAGTCAAACAGTGGCATGTTAGGGTAATATTGACAGAGGATGTGAGTGAGAGCATGATAATGACTGTTCTACTGAGGATAATTGGAGTGTTCCTCCACTGTGCCACATCAGACATTATTGGTCTTATCAGGGTCCCATAGGCACACCTGATAAGTCCAACGCTCTGAAGGGCAGAGAGATCTTCTGGGGCCTTCTAGCTTTAACCTCTTTGGTAATTGTGTCCATCGAGGACCAATGTCCAATCTGTCCATTGCAATTTAAGTATTTACAGAGTCCAAGTCAGCAAGGTAATTTGGTCTCCCGCCACAGTTGTATTGGCCACGGTAGTCAGGGGTCATTGCGTATCAGTTGCACATTGGGCAGGGAGAGGACTTTTGAGGCAATGGCTCGGTAATGCAGAATAAATAAAGGCGAGTGACCTTGATCCTGGTGAATAAGAGCACGATGACTGCAGGAGAAAGAAACGAATAAACGTGCTGGTGTAAACTTCTTGTGACAAAAGAGGTCACTCACCTAATTGATCTCACTCTTGGGAAGCAAATGTATGCAAGCTGTTTTTTCAGAGTCAAAGCATTTTGAGAAATTTACAGTGGCTTAACACTCAGGATGTATATTCCATGTCAGCACACCACAGGTCTGCTTGTTACATCCAGGAAAAGTATGCATGATGTGTTATTTAAGCAATATCACACAAGCAAGAGTGCGATATGGCCCTATAGAAGCGAGGCCGCAGGCCGAGTGCCGTAGGTAATTACAGCAGTGCTGAGGTAGGGCCATATCGCACTCTTGCTTGTGTGATATTGCTTGTGTGACACATGCATACTTTTCCATGATTGCAAGTGTGATATTGCTTATGTACAACAGTTCAATGAACAAGTACATTTAAAAAAATTAGGATCAACCAAGTATGGTCATATAAACGCATTTGTGCATGGAATACTTTATTACGCGACAAATCAGAATCTGCCGTTGCTGGTAAATGATGCATCCAAGCCTCCGTTAGTAATTCAAAAAGTTCACTTCAGAAATAGTATCATGGCTTGTGCTGTTTCTAACAAGTTATTGGATAAACAAGGATAGACGGCTGGATGTGTGTGGGTGTGTGTGTGTGTGTGAGTGAGAGAGAGAGAGATGGATGGAGCGTGTGTAATCACCTGTTGCCACACCCAGTCAGAGATGCTGTCAGCTTTTTCAGTGGAAAATAGATGCCCAAGTGGGGGTATTCCTCTCTATTTCTTGGTAGCTTGTGCACAAAAGTCATTCACTATAGAAACCGATATCCTCTGCCATTTTAAACAGTATGTATCCAATGTGTAAACTCAGATAAAAGGTAAGCACTTGAGTTCTGTAATCAAGCAGTCTGTTGTGTCTCTCAGCATGAGCCTTAATCCTGAAGTTGTCCGTTTAAAGCCATTTAAAGCTATTTCCTAGCTTTGGTAATGTATTAGTAATACAGCGCATTGACAGAACGCAGTTCTATGTTAACAATGACTAACGGATTCACTTTACGTCACCAACTGGCTCATATTACACACAAAAAATATATTTTGCCACCACCTGCTGGTTAACATATGTAATTTCATAAAGCCAGTAACTCCTAACAGATACTCTTTAGTTTAGAACAGCATGAACGCGGCGTGATACACACACACAGTGAAGAGTCCAAGTGCTGATGCTGTCACATCATCAGTGCTCATGGAACGTCTCTCATCCAATCAGATTCGAGGACCGGAACTAACTGTGGTATATAAATATATCCTGCACTGGAAGCTTGAAACAGCTTCTGGAAATGTAGATGTTGAAACTGAGCACGTTTACATGTATGATCTTACGCCTAATAGGCCGACAGCATATAAGGTTATGTAAATGCCTTAAAACGGAACATTCGAGCCATATAAATTATTTTCGACCCTCCTTTTCTTTAATAAAATGCTTTAAAATCTGGGTTACAGTGAGGCTCTTACAATGGAAGTGAATGGGTCAAATCCGTAAATGTTAAAATACTCACCATTTCAAAAGAATAGCCACAAGACGTTAACAAAATATATAACATTATTTGTGATTAAAATAACCTAACCTAACTTTTTCTGTGTAAAATTATGTAAAATTGTATAGCTTAACAACATAATGCTATAAACCTTAAACCCTCAAACAACAATTTAAACAACTTAGCTCAAATAATAAACAAGTTTTAACAGAAGAATGAATGTAAGTGTTTATAAAATTATAAGCTAAACACATCTGACTTTAAACCATTCAGAAATTGGCCCCACTCACTTCCATTGTAAGTGCCTCACTTTAACCTCGATTTTTACTACTTCTTTTTATAAAAAAAAAAAATTAAAAAAAAGCAGGCTACACATTCTACAATGCTAATCATTCTGTAGATTTTGCTTAACTTATATTGAACCCCGAACATTCCTTTAAACAGTTTTATTTTATCGGTATAAAGTCATATCTTTAATCAAAAATAATTTGGCACAAGGATGGTCTTACATATGTAGGTATATCTATCCCTTCCTCTCTTGAACAGTTATAAAATGTAAATTATGAGAAAATAATTAAAGACATTTGCAAAGATTTGGATCGCTGGTTGGCGATCCCTCTATCCATGATTGGCTGTGTGGAATCCTACTATCCTTATGGGGACATTTGGTCCCCACAAAGTGATAAATACAGGCTCACACACACACACACACACACACACACACACACAATGGATTAATATTGAAAAGAGCTTCTGCCCAATACCTCTTAAAGTTGTGCCTTTTCATTGATGTATCCTTAAAAGAAGCACAAATGGCAGAATGGACTAAAGTTAAAATTTGGAAAACAATCCAAACGTCATTCAACCTGCCCAAGACGATCTCTTCAGTAGCCAGTATTGGATACCTTAAGGACTTCACACCATCTCATGTTGACTCAGGGTTTAAAACATGGAGTCAATATGGACTCAATTATTTGAACCAATAATTTCATAACGGAGAACTCGTATCGTTCAAACTTATAAAAAAGGACTTCACACTGCCTAAGACTGAATTTTTTAGATTCTTACAATTGAGGCATTTCCTGATATCACATAAAACACTAGACAAGGTTAAAAAGCCCTCACCAACAGAACTCATAGATAAAGTTTAAATGGGAGGCTGAATTGTGTACAATGATTTCCCTCGAAATCTAGGAGATGAAAAGTGGAGAGGCACATTCAGTGACCAGTTCCAATATCCAGGGAGAGTTCAAATGGATGATCATAATGAGATATTTTCGGACTCCAAAAATTACAGTGAAATGGAATCCGAATAACTTGGATAAGTGTTGGAGGAAATATGGACAGTATGTTGGAAATCACAACATATTCTCTGGTCTTGCCCAAAACTGGAAGACTATTGGAAGGAAATAATTGATGCCCTTAAGGTAATTTTCAATATAAGATCCCTAATGGTGGTTTTGAGGGGAGTGCTAAAATATACTTATTACAAATCCTTTTGGCTGCAGCCATTAAGTGTAGTACAGCTTGATGGTTAAAACCCGTCATATTATTTTTGGATCCAAAAAGTTTGGAAATGGTATGATATGGAATGAATTACATTCTCACTACAGCTCCAAAAGCCGAAATGTATTAAGAGATGGATTTTAATGCCTTTGTTAATACAATAAAGTATCCCCACCATAAGCATTTGTCGTAACTACCTTATAGCCACTTGTCTCCCTTCTCAACTCCGATTTGTTTTTTTGTTATTGATAATAATTGTTTTTGTTTATCTATTAACCTATTTTTTGTTTATTGTAATTGAGATTGCTAAAACAGGATGACTGTCAATACTGCTGAAATATGTAAACCAACAGGTCAAAATGAAAGACAGTTCTGTAATATGTATAATAAAGAGGTGTAATAAAACATGTAAAAAAAAAAATGTTTGGCACATACAGAATTTGCCCATTGCCATTATGCATTGCATGAAAACACCTTAACTGTCTTTTTGGCGAATATGTGCAAGTGTTGTTTGCATGTGTCTGATTTCATATATCATTTAAACACAATGTTTAAGTAGTTTTTTTAATCATATTGATGTACACATTCATTCTGCATGTAAAAGCAAAATGCATCAGACTGCACATTTTGTCAGTGATGAAAAATCTCTTTGGATTTATGAAAGGTCTCTTAGATTATGCTCTGTCTTGGGACAGGCGGTTTTGGCTCAACTATGCTCAGATTTAAAGAAAATGGAGAGTGAAAACACAAAATCCACACTTAAACCAAGTAATTTTGAAGCCAGTTTTTCTCAGATTCAGTGTGGCTGCAGTTCCTGCGTTTCGATTTTTTAGGGCTGCATTGATTAGAGGTGTCTTTGGTTAAATTGCATTTTGCTTGAAGATTATATTTATTATACAATGCAGAATACAAAATGAGGAAAACAAACCACAAAATAAGACAAAAATGATGTCTTTTACTTGGTGCAATTTTCCTCTATTACTGTCATCTTTAAGAATATATGTATGAGAGTATAAGCTCTTTTGAAAAGATAATGCAAGAACATTTTGCATACAAAACATGCATTGCATTTATATCACTTTGTCTTTCATGCTCCTTTGGACTCATCTTGCTCAATGGCCAATCAAGAGCAGTTGTCTTTCATCTTGTCTGGTGAGAAAAGCTGATTCCCGCTCTTGGAATTGTTCTGTCACTGAATGGATTGACTCATTCTTCAGTGTGCAGGGACCACTAACAACTACTTGACTCTCTCTGATTATATCTTCTACCTACAGATTATTGAGTTACAGACTTTATATGATGACCTTGGCCAAGTATTAATGCTGCTGTACCTCTTCTCTTGGTATTACAAGACATACCCTACAGTATGTAAAGATTTGGCTTGATATCTGCATCTGACAGGAATGTTTACGTGAGCTTATTTGAGTGGAATGGAATTCAGGTTAGTATTTACTTAATAAAGCAATGTAAAAAAAGGAAACCAATAAACCACAAGAGGCCATGTGTTACATTGACTATACCATGAGTAAGAGGTGTTCTTAGACACGATACAAAGTGGAGTGTCTAAAACTTAAAAAAATATCTGTAACACACATACTGTATTTGACTGACTTGAAATGTGATAAGAACTGTCCAAAGCATTATTAAACCCTGGAAGGCTAGTGGTGAACCGTCAGCTTTGCAGAAGAAATGTGGTTGGAAAAAACGCTTGAAGACACATAGTAAAAAACAACAGCAGAACTCATGGCTATGTTTAGTAGTGAAAGTAAGAGCATTTCCACATGCACAATGCAACAAGAACTTACAGGATTGGGACTAAACAGCTGTGTGGCCACAAGAATGCCACTTGTTAGTGAGGCTAATTGGAAAAAAACAACTAGAAGTTGCTAGGAAGCATATAGATTGGACAATGGAGCACTTGAAAAAGGTCATGTGGTCTGATGAATCCAGATTTAAGCTATTCAAAAGCAATGGGTGCATCAGGATAAGAAGGAAAGCGCATGAAGCGATGCACCCTTCATGCATAATGCCCACTGTACAAGCCTCTGGAGGCAGTGTTATGATCTGGGGTTTCTTCAGTTGGTCAGGTCTAGGCTCAGCAACATTATGCGGCAGTAAAATGAAGACAGTTGACTACCTGAATATACTGAATGACCATCCCATCAATGGATATTTTCTTTCCTGATGGCACGGGCATATTCCAGGAAAACAATGCCAGCATTTATCAGGCTCAAATTGTGAGAGTGGTTCAGGGAGCATGAGGAATCGTTTTCACACATGAATTGGCCACCTCAGAGTCCTGACCTTAACCCCATCGAAAGTCTTTGTGAGTGGCTTGACTCTCCCATCATCAATAAAAGAAAAATTTATGCAACTCTGAATGGAAATAAATGTTGTGCCATTGCATAAGGTTGTCAAACAATGCCACGATGACTACATGCCATAATCAAAGCTAAAGGCAGTCCAACTAAATGTTAGAGTATGTGACCTTTTTTTGACCAAGCAGTGTAGAATGTGCATCCACAGGTATGAGTTTATAGTCATTTTATTTAAAAGCCTCTAACACGACTCATCCAGTCAATTGAGAGTCAAATCTATCCGTTTTATAATAAATCTAGTGTGATGTTACTCAATTGCAATCCAACAAGGACACAAAAATCACACATATTCACTCCAATCCTGTTATGTCATATGACAGAATTTTGTTTTGCGTTTTCTTTATATTTGTGCACTGAAACCCTCCATTCCCGCATTAGTCACTCTTGCAGATTGCTGCAAACTAACTGGCAGATGGTAGCTTTGTGATGGTGTATTGTCTCTGACATTATGTTAAGAGGGTTGCTTTTGATCAAGTAAACTATTCGATGGCTTGCGGAAGAGCTCAGCTGTGCACACTGAAAGATTCATTTTGTCTGGGTGAAAAATCTAAGTTTATCTTGTAATCTTTGGTCAGCATTTCTAGGCCCCAGCCAATCGCATTGTGCTTGTCACATGACTGACATACCCGGTGTGACAGCCTGGAGCTAGGTGAAGGCATGCTATTTCTGCTCTCAATTCATACTGGCATTCTCCATTTTCTCAGCATAAAAGCCAGACAATGCAGGTGGATATTAATTTGATGTGTCCCTGGTGGAAAAAAAGAGAAAGATGTGCTCTTGTGTGTGAAAATCTCATGCTGGCATAGAGCTTGGGGAGAACTTAAATGGATTTTCGAGTAGTTCATAGTGATGGGAAATGTACTGTACTGCAATGGGGTTGCGTCTTCCCTGCTTTGGAATTGCATCAGTTTAGTCTGAACTCTTGAGGAATGAAAGTGTTCAGGTCATGCGCTCAGTCAGTATTCACATGTAAATGTGTCAGAGCCCAATCCAACAGGCTGCGTGACTGACTCTTGTCTGAAATTACCTTCACCTGCTGCCCTTTCTGAATGAGAAATCCGTTACAAAGGAAGAAATATGTTTGCAAAACACCAGAGGCTACACGACTAAAAATACAGCTAGTCTCCTAGGTGACTAAGCAAAGTTTTCACCATATCAAAGACGTAAGGCTTTGAAATTAATATTTAAAGGATTTCCTTTTTCAAAAGCACAGTGTCAAGATAAATATTAAGCTTATATATTCTCTTAGCATCTTCTTTACTCAGTCTTATTTTGGCTGAACGATTCAGCCGATTAATATTTTTAGTTATTGCTTGTTTTGTTTTTGTTTGTAGTCATTTTTTTTCAAGTGTGGCAGTAACCATGGAAACGTGCAATTAAATGAGGGTAGGAATCAGCAGCCAGGCCTGTATACGCTGTGAGCCAGTGTAGTCTGCATGTGTGTTCAGTGGATAGAATCCTTTCACGCTCCATCTCACCCAGTAATGCGCTTTATGAATTTTGAAGCAAACATTTAGCACCGCATTTTTTCCCCTTTTCTATTTCCCTTCTTTTTCACTGCAAATGTACAGCACAGCATGTTTCTGATGACAAAGGTTATTATGTGGCTGCCGTGGCACTATTAAAAAGAACAGTCATATCAATGGTGAGAATGAAAGTGGATCAGACGGGAGCCAGTTAAATATTTCATAAAGGTTGTTTATCATGGCGTATGTACAGATTATACATAATTTAAGAAAGTAATATTGTGTCACCCCTATTATTAACTTTCAAATTTTGAATGACATTTGACATTCTAAGGTTCCACATGCCTCTGGTCTCCTTGTGCCTTCCTGACTCTCTAGCCCCTTATCTACCATCAGGGTGCAGATTAAACCTAGGCGACTGGAAACATGTGTCAACCACATAAAAGTTGGTTCTTGGCCAGAAAAAAACTACTTCACCCTTGCCCCTAAAACTTGCTGGTCTCAAACCAGTAACTTGATAAATGATTTACAAATTTCATATTTGTGAGTAGATTGCTATGAATTTTATTCATTATGTACTTGTTGCATCAGAATAACTCATTATAGCATACAGACACTAAATCGTTTTCTTTGGATATTTAAATATGTTTGCAAAACTCATAATACTTTAAATAAATTCATTGAAAATGCAGGCTAGTTCTAAATGTGTGCAACAGTAGGTCGAAAGCTCTGCTGCTGAAATCAGTCCATGCTTAGCAAAATTCGAATTACTGCCCTGCAGTGGTCGAAGATGAAATTGTTTTTGAATGTTTTGGCACATGTGAGCTTCAGTTTCTGGGTGAAATGATCACAGTGTGGCGCCAAAAGCGAGTTGTATTTTTAGCTGTTAATATGTAATACAGTCAACAGGAATGCATATTTGATTCACTCTTCTCTCTAACCAAAATACCAACCCTAAACCTAACATTCAGTTTAGTAAAAATTAAGTTTTTGAGCAAAAATACAACCTTGAAGCATGCTCAAAACTGTTTACGTAAATGCAATTACATACCAGTTCCCATGGGACCATAACCCGTGTCTTGGAGATCAGTAATGCTAGAGAAAAAAGTAATTATGTCTGAAATTATGCACACATGCTCACTTTAGTAATTCAGCATTATGGGGTAAATTTCAGACAACATAAACTTTCAAAACTACATGTTGATATCCTGTGTAATCATGTTGAGCCAGCACCGGCTCTAGCACGATTTTGGTGGAATAGGTGCAGTTCACAGTTTCAACTGACTTTCCTTCCTTACACAAGTTATCCGAGTAGGGCCAAGCCAATCTACTAAATGTAATAAACTCTATGGAAGATAATAAGAGCTCTGGGTGGATGAAAATGAATCAAGGATTGATCAAGGCTGACAAGGTGATGTACGGAGGACAGTGCAGCTGAAGAAGAAGAAGAAGAAGACTCGGAATGTTAGCACAGTAAGAATGGAAACTACACCCTTGCTGCAAACACATTCCTTTTCTCTTTTTCTCCTCTTGTTTTCATGACTGCTGCCTATACAGACCTTAAGTCATTCGCTCGCATTAAAGACAGACACAAAGACCATTCTCTTTATCAGCCTCCATTCCTGTATTGCAGAAGATTCTTCTGCGCACTCTAACGAGCCCCCAGCGCCCACAACATGGTAGCTTAGAGGTCACTGAGTCTTGCATCAATATTATGTTGAATATTCCATTCTAATGCCCAAGGCATTTTATAAACAAATAGAAGAAATATGAATGCTGCTGGAGATAATCAGTGTGAAACTCAGGAGTGTGAAGGAGATGGCTGGAATTGTTTTATTGATTTGGCTGTAAAGGTATGAGCAGTACTGGATTGGTGTTGGCATGTTGATGGATGATGCATTGTAGCCCTACTCTGGAATAAAGAACATATCCCTGTTTCGGAAAGGTGGTGGAGGGCAGA
This sequence comes from Xyrauchen texanus, assembly GCF_025860055.1. Lineage (NCBI taxonomy): Eukaryota > Metazoa > Chordata > Actinopteri > Cypriniformes > Catostomidae > Xyrauchen > Xyrauchen texanus. The sequence goes on from NC_068287.1 coordinate 30,844,051, forward strand.
ACCAAATTAGGATGACAGATCTAAATGTGTCTGATGGTGTTCTTCACACAGGCATTGTCCTACAGAGAAAGGCCACCGATTGGCATATCCATTGACGGCCCACCTAGTGCAAGGGGGAAAGCCTTACTGCATTCAAATCATAAAACACAGCATCAAACCTCTGGTCAAAAACAACTACATTGATTTTGCCTGGTAAGACAATTTCAACATCTTTTGTTGATCCTGGAGCAACAAACCTGTCAAAGAACAGCCTTAACCATATCCTTAACTTTAACCCTAACTGTAACTATAATCTACCCTTGTTCTAAACTTAAATGAATAGTTCACCTAAAAATGTTAATTTTGTCAGCATTTGCTGACAAAATTTGCAATATTGCCTCATTTTGTTCCAAACCCCTTATTACTTTTTTCTTCCATGAAACACAAAAGGACAAGTTAATGACTGACTGAATGGGAATTAGCTGTCGGCCTCGACGTGGGGTAATGGCAGTAAGAAGGTGTTTAACAGCCGTTAAGAAGTTTTCTTAAAAATTCGCCCAGGTGAGCTGTTAAGAACCACCAAATGGAATGCAAAAACACCTTGTTTTTGACCAGATTTTGTTCTAAATTACATCATAGCCATTAATCTTTGATTTCGTATTTCTGGGCCTTTAGGCTAAAAATCTGATTGGGTAATGGAATGTTGTTCCAGGTCCAACAAGGATGTTGATTAAGGAACATGTGCAACTTTGAAGAATCACAGAGGTATTCCTGTTTTTGGTATCGTCAGTCTACTTATTAACAAAATTACATAGCTGCGAATTAAGTGGTTAAATTAAATTAAATCAGTTTAATTAGATAAGCATTCATACGCTGCAGATTGCAATCTTTATTCTTGCCAAGGCTTGTCTGCACCCGGATCTGTTGGTGAGTCATACAGTTTTAAACTTGAGAGTTTGTTATGGATTAGTAGCAAGATGGAATTTTCACTCTCACAGGCAGAGAAGTCACTTCCATTACCCATCACCCTCAATTAGGTGCTGAGGTAGGGCACAGCTCTGGGCGATGAGGCCCCTGACCGACTCTCCTGGGCAAAGCAACTGATAAGTGCTTCAAAGTTGTTCTAAGTAAATAAGATGATGAAACGGCACTGGCGGAATTGAGGAGGACGTGGAGTAATAAATGAAAGCAATAAACAGATTCTGATGAGATTATCCTAAGATAACAGTCTAGAAGGCTAAGTCAGAATTGTATTGCTGTTCATATTTGAATATATATTGAGTTTCTCCATGCACGCTAATCTCTCTATTGACTTATTTTTCATTGCTCAATAGAAAGCCATAGCCCCTGAACTTTTCCGACAAATACAAGTTATTGTCACCATCAGCCAATTTGGCAATCAAGCATTGTTACTTATTTAAAGAGGGAGGAGGTAATTACGGGAATGCCGGATATATAATTTGTGCAGATTTAAACAGGCGCGCAGAAAATGAAGAGATGAGGCAGGCCCCCTGCCAGGAGCAGTGGAGAGAGAAAAATCCTCTTAGCTCATTCCTGGATATACTGTACGTGACCAACGATCACCTTGACTGCTTTGCCTTGTCATTGTTCAACACGTCAACACTACAATTATTACTTAACTGATTCGGAGGCCCGCACACAAAGGTAAAGCTGTTACGTGTAATAGGAGCAAATTAAACAGATGAAATGAAATCGAAATGTCTCCTTTCAGTTCTCCCTGGCATTGTGCACCCTCCTCGTTTAATGCGGCCTTATCGCACAAGCATAAAGAATAGCATATTCAATAATGGCAATTTATAGAGCCTGCCGCTGCCTCTGCTACCTACGGCCCAGATTCTATCAGCTTATTGTAAGAGTTGTCCTTGACGCATTCCTAGGATCTTACAGTATATGTGCAGCCAACTTGCCTGTGTTTCATCCATGAAATAGTAAGCATATGATTACCATGTGCCAGAATCTTGGGACAAATCTGTCAATCACAGATTGAATGGGACAAATCACCCATAAAATACATTAAGTAGGCAAGAAAGTGAATGTAGTGCACTTGAAAAGGAAATAAAGGAATTAATCTATTCCACACAGAAAACTCCAACACTATTTGTGTTCATAAAAATGGGAACAAAATAATCCTATTAGTGACCAGGTTGCAAAAAAATAAATAAAAAAATGAACCAGGCACTGTGGAAACAAATTGGCATTGTGCCAATTTTAATTTGTGTAAACGTATAGGGGTGCAGGCGGGGAGACCTGAATGAACAGTAACCCATTACCGATATTGCGTTGAAGGCTCATAAATAACCATAAATGTTGTCAGGGAGGAATGTCTAATCCACTGTACAGAAGCACTTGGCTTGTCTGTCCATATCCCTGATGCTCTCTCTAGCCTCAAGCCTAGTCCTCCTCTTGTCCCCTTGCTCTCATTTGCACCTAAAGTGGGATGCTGGGTGTTAGCATGCAGCGCCCTACAAGGTGGCCTATTTTGTAATGTGTTGGGTATTTAATGCATGTGGGAATAGCGTCATGGCTCAAGTAAAGGCACAAACAAAAAGTGGGGCTCTAAGGTGTACAGCCTTGTTTGTACTGTAGATGGAAGGTTAAAGCCAATGTGAAATCTTGTTCGCAACCCATTTTACTACTGAAATGTGAAACATTTCCAGTAAATATTGATATTTGATGAGAAAACAAATGTAGGACGGAACTTGATTGTATTCACTAAGAATTGATTGGATTGTGAAAAGTGGGTGTTCTATACCACAATTCAAATGAATAGGTCTTCCAATTTTGAATCTTCAAAATGCACATAAAGGCAGCATAAATGTAATCCATACAACTCGTTAAATCAATCTCTTCATACACAATATGGTGGGTTTTTTTATTTACTAGAAATTCTCCTTCCTGCCCAGTAGGTGGAAATATGCACACAGAATACAAATTACCACAAACAAAAGAAGAAGAATGTGAAAGTGGAGATTTATAGTAACAAATTAATTAAATATTGATATTTTTCTCACCACACCAATAATATATCTTCTGAAGAAATTAATTTAACTATGGATTACTTATACACTGCATTAATGTCCTTTTGGAGCTTCAAAATTTTGGTACCAATTCAATTGCATTGTGAGGACATCAGAGATGAAATATTCTTCTAAAAAGTCATACACATCTGGGATGGCATGAGGGTGAGTACATTATGAGAGAACTTTCATTCTTAGGTGAAATATCCCTTTACATTATCCAATTGCCATGTGACGTCAGTGGAAACTGAAAGATGATTAAGAGGAAGAACAAGTTATTCGATTTTGATTAAGGTTTGTAGATTTCTTCGTCACAAACACAATGGTACAACATGTCACAGAGATTTGCAATTTTTTAGAAATTATTAATTGTCATAAGACCTAGAGAGTGTCCAAAGACACCGTAGTTCAAGAATGGCATTAGGTGTTTAAAGAAAATAAAATTTTATCTGGAATAATACAACCAGGAACATTTATCAAGAAAGTAAAAAGGATCAGTTTTAATATGATGTCAACATGTTTGTCATTATGTTATTGTGACGAGGAGGAGGGCGTGGCCGGGCCATGAGGATGCACAATTGGCGCTGAGTTGCCTAATCAGTGGAGAGGGATAAAGGAAGAGCCGGGGACATGAGAGAGAGAGAGAGAGAGAGAGAGAGAGAGAGAGAGAGAGAGAGAGAGAGAGAGACGCACGCACGCAGCCGTTGTGTGACTGCGTGCGTGTCTGTGTGTATTATGTTATGTTTTAGTTTCTTTATACCATTAAAATGTACTGCCTCCTCCTTTCCCTGAAGCAGAGACTTTACCCATTACAGTTATTTTTTTAGTGAAGTACCATTTCACTGGAGGTATAAAAAGCGATCATGCACCATTCTAAGAAATGCAAATGCTAAATAGCAAAACTCCCCAAACCTGATGTTTTGCTTGAAGGATGACTGTCAGGTTATAAACATCCCAAGGCTATTAGTTCATAATTTTGCCAGTTACGGAAAAAAAATCAAATGACACTGGCAAATTAGGATTGATACAAAATGATAAAAAGGACAACCTTAATTCACACTGCATGCATAACAAAACCCTAATAAACATAGTGTGGCGCTAAGAAATTGGAATGTCAGGGCACGATGGAATACATATTAAACATCATGTCTCACGGCACTTCAGAGCAGCAGGGATGTAGTTACACAGAGGTCACCAATGACAAGTCCTTTAGTCTCCCTGCCTGATGCAGCTCTGTGGGGGCTGCCACTAACCCAATTTATGTAGACTGTCACCAGAATTTTGCAGCGGTGACTGCTATCACACTGATCTACACTAGCCACCCGCTGTTGGCGAGGAAAAAAAGGGAGATATTTTCTTGTCATAGGTTTGTCAGGTGTCACAGTTGCCAAGGACCTTCCAGTCAACTAATACCTTTCGAGTTCTCGACCTCATGCCAGGGACGGGGTAAGTCCATGAGACGCCTCATGCTAAACTTATCATCAGTGACTGCTAAGAGGCCTGAGATGGACTACTGTGATTGCATTTCATATCAAAGGCATGGCACAGTTATATATTTAATACAACAGGGTTAAGGATGTGTAATTAATGCGCTATCCAACCGCAGTGCCTGTCAAATTTATATGAGGATAAAGATGATGGCTTAAAAGATAATATGCCTTTATTATTGGGTTTATTGTCATTATAATTCTATTGATTACTGTTTAGCACAAATTATAGTACATTATTATAATTAATATATTATAAATACAGGATGACTCAGGATCCTTTTATTTTTTTAGATAAATTGGATGCATATTAATAATTATTTGGGGTCTCATGCCATGCATGTCACCCAAAAAGGTAAGTCTGAATAAAAATAGGCTTCTATGCCATAAAAAAACTTTCAGACTAAACACATTCCTCGACTGTGTCACTTACTAGATACACTTTCGGTGCACAAAAGCTTCAGGATTAAAAAACGATCCTATGCATCACTTTCGAGTTGTTTACACTAAATCCCGGAGCCAAACTCAGGCTCAGTGGTGTGAACTTGAGAAGAATCACAAGGATGACTGTGGCACAGGACTTGGACAGGCGCGTGGAGTGACAGATGCAGTCATTTCCATGGCACCACGTGGATACGGTCCACTCACTGACTAGCACTCGCGCGGTCTCTGTTTCCCGTTCTGCAGCTCTCTCCTCGCGCTCATTCGGTTTACCTCCAGTGAGAAAACAGGAGGCACTTTTCCTTTGCTTTTTCGCTGCCCCGACCACAATGAAATCTTGGCAGCTAATTGCAGTCGTGGGAGATGCCCTTCAGGTAAGACACATGAGCGGTGGGGAGAAAGGAAAATGAGCGCGTGTGTTGCGCGAGGAGGAATTTGAACGCGAAATCGTGGGATGTTTTCCGTGCGCCGCCGTTAAATCTTCAGCCCGACACGTTTTTTTTTCTTCTCTTTCGACTCTAGCTTGAGCCTTATTGCAACATCAAAGGTTAGTGGTGACCTCTCAACAGCTTGGCTTGTATTTGCATCTTGATGCACGCCTGAGATTTGTGGCGTTGAGGGATATTTATTAGAGACTTAAGAGAGAGACCAGTGCTTTCTGCATGGCATGTGTTTGGGCATAGGCATGCTCTGAGATCTCCTGAGTTAAGGAATGGTCCATATCTCATGCCGTCTCTTTACTACTCAAATGCCGATACACTGACACAATTTCTAAATGAGTTTTCGAGCTAAATAAATTCCCTTCGTGACGAATATTGAACACAAAGTTGTGCTCGCGCGAATTTACCTGGCTGATTGAACTAGGAAGGGAATGAAGCTTAGATCAATGGGGTTTATCAAAAATAAATACATGCAACAGCAGCGACTTTGATCCTGATCATTTAGTTGCTGGCTCGTCTGCAGCTGGAAAGTTGTGACTCAGTGTCTCAGGTTACAGTGGCATCTTCTCATACTGAGATCAGGCAGCTGTCTCTGACAGTGAGATTTCGATGGCTTTGTCTGTTATCATATCACAAAATAGTGTTTAAAAGAGGATTATTCATTAAAATAAGTAACTGCACAACACAAAGAATGGCACCTTTCAGTCTCAGGATGTCACTTGGAAATGGACTGACGTCTGCTTGTCAGTGCTTTATGGTGTGGAAATAGAGTATTGTTTCACAGACGTGGGAGAAGGCGCTTTGTCACAAACTGACTGCTTTGGCCACTGTAGCTAGTAGCTAATTTAATAATCTGATGTGAACAAATATATACTTTATATTGATAATTTAAAGTTCTATAGAGTGTGTTTTATATGTAGTGTCTGTCAGTGAAATATGTATTTTGTACCAAATATGTGTTAGTTTTTTTAATTTAAATTCTTTTTTTATAATATTGGGTAAATACGGGGAAAAGTGAGGCACTTACATTTAGCTAAATATATGTAATAAGTCCAGTATTAAGTTCATCCTTAGAATGCATTGATACTGATGTAGAAAGTTGGATCATATTTGTTAAAACAACGGCAATGACATATTGTCAGAAAGTGCCTCAGTTTTCCTGTATTCACCCTAGATGTGATGGGTAAGACTGTCTGTTTTGATTATATTTGACAACAACACAACAATTTTTCATCATAATTACTATTTCAGCTAGCTTCTTAAAGGGACATTTCACCCAAAAATGAAAATACAGTCATAATTTGTACATTCATGTTACAAACCTGTATGACTTTCTTCCATGCAACACAAAATATTTCCTTTCATGTTCCATGGAAGAAAATAAGTCTTAAAGATTTTAAACAACTTCAGGGTTGATATATGATGACATCATTTTCATTTTGGTGGTTACTATCCCTTTAACTCAGTAGAATGATTGGTAGAATGGTATTTGTGGATACATAGACACTGATTTTTGTTTTAAGAGAGAGACTGTAACTTCCAGTTTAATCAGGCTTTGGTTTATTCGAAGCAAACTGGAGAAGGGGTCTTATCCTTACCCAGGTTAATAGAAGAAAGAGCACGTAATACTTCACCTGAGTGGAGTACCCAGGTCTCTGAAAGAAAGCCGCCTAATACTTCTGTCACAAAAGCATGGTCAGAGGGCTGTCCCATTTAAAACATATTACACTTATTGATCATATGTTTTGGCACCCAGATGACAGTCATGGTAGAATGCCAGCGAAGCCACCTTTGAATATGTAATTTATATATATATCCAGAATTCTCCTTGGTTTATTAAAAAAAGCTACATTTTACTTTTAACACAATACTATTTTATATATGGCTGTTTACAGTTCTACAATAACCTGAAACCAGTTTTTTTAGTCAATAAACAGCTATTTATTGTGACAGAAGGGACACTTTGTGTTTAACTAACACCAATTATGTAATAATATAATTAGGAATCTGCTATATTCGTTTTGTTAGCAATATAGGAGCAAAAGCACAAGAACCTACAATTTTCACTCATAATTATAATGCTTAATGGCCAGCTGCAATAAAGCAGTGCTCCCTGCACCCTGCTTAGTATATGGCAGAAGACCAATTTTCAGTCAATTGTTAGAAACGTGATTTCCCACAGAGGAATATTATGCACAAAAAACAACAGCTGAGCCCATAGATGGTCCTACACAATGCCGATGGGGTTTTTTACAACGAATGGAGACTGAATCACTATAGATGTGACACAGTGCCAACAATTGGAAGAAAATGCGCCAAGATCCATGGCACAACAATATGTCAAAATGCTCTGTATGTTTTCTCCATGCCTCAGATGATTTATGGTGTTATTTTCCACACCAAATGAATTTGGCACTAATAGATGTTAGGTTTGTCACGATACCAAAATTTCAGTAGTCGGTTTTTACGATTCTCGATTCCACAGCAAAAATGGACAATATGCTATTTAACACATTTTTTGGCCTGTTTAAATATCAATGTAAATAGTAAATTAAATTGGTTGCATGTTCCCTTCGTGTTTTTAATTAAGTAAACATTGCTTCAAATTTATTTTTCAAGTAAGGCCCTTTGAAACTTTTATTTCTACATCTTGTTTTCCATTTTTTATTTCCAAATTCTATGTTTTGAAGTTTCAGCTTCAGCATTAACATGGTCTCTAAACAAATTAATTCATAAAACTTAATTAAATGAAAGAAGTACATTTTTGTCAAATAAAGTGCTGGACAACAAAGTATGACAGTATAAATTAAAACATTGATTAAACTTTTATACATTACAGTTGCACTATTGCTTGCAAGATTTTGCTAAAACTTCATTATTAATGTAAATATACATTTTGTGAGTATTACAGTTAACTAAACAGAATTAAAATTTCTGTGAAGTTGAACTGAGGTTTTTTTTTTTAGCATGAAGGCGTTTCAGTTTGTTAGTTTTTGAAGGTAGCTTCAGGATAAGCAGTTGTTAAAATGGCCCAGTGTGATTAAGTACAAAATGTTGCAATTTAATTATATAAACCTAGTCTGCAAGCAATACATGATTCAAAGTTAAGCACTCTATTTTGTCATCTATTACATCACGCACAGTGCGCGTGATGCTCTTAATTTGGTGATTATAGCATATGAGCAGCTTTACATATACTGTATACTGTCTGCATGTGCTGCACGCTTTACTGTTAATGTATTTCATTAAATCATGTTCATTTGCAGTTTAATTGTCACACATATTAGATTAATAGTCCATTTCCAAATATATCAAATTTCTGGGTGAGCATTTGAATTTGACTGCATAAACGCTTATATCTTTTTAATTTTTTTTTATTTTAGAATCCACTCATTTCCAGAGTACCAGGAATTTTGACATCCCTAATAGATTTAGTTCTAAATGCTTTAATGAGAAAATTCTGAACCTACCACACAAGGTTTTGAGAGGAAAAAAAGGTGTTGATAAATTATTTTTACCATTTTGTTTTATTTGAAATTGATTTTCTTACATTTCTATAGTATAAAATGGTAAATGCTTTGCCTAGTAATTTCAGAATTTATTTGTATTTTTATATTTTTTTCAAATAGCTCTGCTTCCAAAAGAACATACTTAAAGGAAAAGCATTTCAGTGCGGGGCAAATTATAAGGAGAGCTTAACTACTGTCAGGAAACTGTTCAGATTCACTGGCCAATCAGGACACTAGCCACTTTTAGCCCTGACAGTATTGAAATCATGATAGAGTTCATGACTGCTGTTAAGGAGACTGTGCATTTTAGAAACGGAGTATTCGACTGTGTTATTCCAAAAGCTTAATTTTACTCGGCTATTTGACCTGACACTTTACCTGGCAATTTTTCGTAAACATCCCAAACCCATTTCTCCTTTTACTTGTTATACATTCACCAGGCAGTGATATTATCCTGCAGTACCAGGAGCAGTTCCTGAGATGGCAAATCCTTTTTTTGGTAGTATTATGAATGTAGATTAAAGCAATAAGCCACAAGAGGCCATATGTAAAGTGGTACTACTACAGTTAAAGGAATGTTTCAGGTTCAATACAAGTTAAGCTAAATTGAAAGCATTTGTGGCATAATGTTGATTACCACAAAAATCGTTCCTCCTTTTCTTTAAAAAAAGCAAAAATTGAGGTTACAATGAGGCACATAATGGAAGTGAATGGGGACAATTAAAGTGAATGTGACCAATATTTGGAGGGTTTAAAGGCAGAAATATGACGCTAATAATTTTATAAAATCACGTATATTAATACTTTTGTTAAAACTTCTGTATTATTTGTGCTGTAAAGTTGTTTAAATAGTCATGTTTAAAGTCATTTTAGGGTTGTTGACAGAACATCATCAAGGAAACAATATTTGGCTATAACTTTAAACAGAAAAGGTTTGTTAGTGATTTTAGCACAATAAAATCATGTTTACATGCATATACTTTGTCTTGTGGTTATACTTTTGAAAAAGTGAGTATTTTAACATTCAAAGAAAAGGAGTAATGAGTCAAAATAAAATTTTTAGTAATCAACCTTAATCCACAAATGCTTTCGATTGAGCTTGACTTGAATTGAACCCGGTACATTCCTTAAGGTATTTGTAATTATTAGTTGTATTTTTCCCATTAATTTTTTTCAAAAGGGATTTCATGAAATACTTCATAAGAGTTCTAAACCATGAACTAAACCAACATGTTCCAAGGTGAATCACAAGATTACGAACCTTGATTTAAAGCAAACAATTATTTGAAAAATGGAAGGATACTTAAAAGGCTGTGTACTTAACATCATTCATGAGGGCATGGACTACAGTCCCATGAAGCATGGAAAATTATGTATCGAATTACAAATGATGGAAAAATATAAAACTATTGATTTAAAGTTTTTGATTACATGTATGGAAACAATATATTTGAATTATATTGCAAAATGTTCTGATATTTGCAAATACACATGTACTTTGAGAGTTTAGGGAGATCGACTCGATGGTGTCATTCACAGTGCTTCATGGAATTGGGAGGTCACTGCAAATCAGTTTGTAGGCCGTGATTCTTTGAATGGTGGATCTTTCTGTGCTATATCATTGATTGCGTTCTTCAACAGAATTTACACTATTAAACATAATTTATTTTAAACATTGAAGTTTAATTGGTGTGGACCGATGGCTTCAACAGAAGCACACAGCCTACCATCGATCAATAACCTTCGGTCGAGCTCACGGTAAGTCGGTCTTTAAAGGAATAAAAGATATCGTTGAAAATCAATGCGTCTATGGAAAAAAATTATGGGATTTTTACTTCTGGAAACCCATTACTGCATGTGGCTCAACTAATTTTAATTTATAGTATGAACTATTTGTTTTTATACAACAAAATTAGGAGAAACTTTTTAAATAATACTCCTAAATTGTGTTCAACTAATTCTACTCTTTTAATTGTGACTTATTATATAATTGTTTGGTTTCTATTAAGTCAAATGCCATGCAGATCACCCATGAACTTACTATAATTCTGTAAAATTCTGTGCTTAACTGGGTAATAGTGCCCATTTAACTCATTGACCCACTGATTTCAGCACCAATCGGTTGCATTTGTAGGTTGTTTCATATTGTTAAAATTATATGGGCCGTGGAGAAATAGGGAAGATTATATGAAACAATAAAATGTTATAAGAAGAAAAGTCACAGGTTAATCCGGCAGAGGGCTAGACTCATACATGAAAAAATATTAATTGACCTTTTAATTTTGATATGTTTGTCACATTTTTATTATTTAATGTTCCCATTACTTTCCAGAGAGAACATGACTGATACAGTAAGTTTTACATTTTCAATGACACCTGCAATTGACTTCCACAGAAAACTGTTTAACCTTCTTTGTTAAACCATAAAAGATTTGGTTAGTAGGCTCTCTCAGAAAGCAGTCCAGATCATGTTCAAAGAATCTGGTCATTTTCAGCTGTGGATGATGAAGGTTTAAAAGCACAGACATGTGATGAATCTCATTAAAGTGATGTACCAACCAAGAAGCCTAGTGCAAGGCGATAAGCAAGTGATTTATTGTGTAATCCCAGGAGTGAACTGTAACTGCGATTTCAAAAAGAAAGAGTGCATGTTGGTTGCTTGTTGTCCTGGGTTATTAAGGGTTCCAGTGTAATCAATACCACTGCTTTTAGATGGTCTATGAATGAAGAGGACTGGCAGAATAGCTTTTTAATAGTCACAAAGAGGGAGATGCTGATTGTATAGGGATGGGTGAAAATGACAAAGATCAACTTGTTTAACAACCTTTTTTGTTTTTTAGTTATTATTTTTTAGTAGTGGTGCTTTAATTAGACTGCTACATTTAAGCTGTTAGACAGTTTGCATTTCAATGCGATTCATTTGGCTAAAAATAAAGTGTTAAAAAAATTGTACGCAATTAATCACAGTGGGGGCATGACGGGGGATCATCACATGGAAGAGTCCTGAGAAATGCAAGCTTGTAGTACCACCTGTTTACTCCAGAGGGCAGTAAGTGAAACTTTAGCTGTGTGGCAATGTGAAGTTTATACAGTGAAGTAAACAACCTTCAGCAGCAAAACAACATAAACATGCATTCAAAACACTTGATGGAGCGCAAAACTAAGGGATCTCAAGAAGAGTTTTAAGTATTAAACTATATTTAACTTGACACAGTGACCTAAAAATTTTATGTTTATGACGCAACGCATCCAAGATGCTACACAAGCATCTGTCTGATGCATGTGGACTTTGATGGGTCTTTAAACAAGCCCTCATAATAAATCTCCAACTGACTGACAAATTCACTTGTGTAATGGATTGCTGTGAACTGTATGACAATGATTGGCGTATGATCAATAATATGGTAGTAAACAATACATTGTATCCTAAAGGCGCTTTTTGTATCGTCTTATCAGTGATTTACTCTTCTGCCACAAGAATGTAATGCATTTTAATTATCTGAATATTTTTTTATTTTTTTTATTTTATATATATATATATAAATATATATATATATATATATATATATATATAATATATATATATATATATATATAATTTTTAAATATTTAAAAGATAACTATGTATCATTATTTCATCATTATATATTGAATTATTGTTATACGATGAGTGAATTATTGTTATACTACGGGCAATATTTTTATATGCGATTAATCGTGATTAATTAATCAGGACACCATGTAATTAATTAGATAAAAAATTGTCAGCGATTGACAGCCCTAATATATATATATTTTAAAAGTTCCATGTGATGCACCAAATAAAATTTTTCTGGTGATTATTGGGATTTGTGGTTGAACAATAAATAACATCTGGGAATTTCTTCTTATTCTTCTATTATTTCTTATTCTTCTTTTATTATTAAATATTCTATTACTCTCGTAGCCTTTGTGCCTGTGCTCATCATATTAAGGAAGGACTAAGACATTTTTGTAACATTCTATAAATAGTAAAACTATTGGCTGATTAATCAGTTATCTGCCTTTTCCACCTCCTTAATTTTTGGTATCAGCAAAATCCACTATCGGTCGTCCTCGAAGGTAGTACATCCGCACATTCAGAAAGACGTCTTTGGCCGCTATGTAATGTCTCTCGTGCTGTTTTAGAGAGTTGCACCACGAGTGTTGCGTTTTCACTCAAAAATGAAAATTCATTACTTGCTCACCATCATGCCATTCCGTGTGTGACTTTTTTCTTCTGCTAGCGCTCAGTGGACAGCCATCACAAACCCCCATAAAACAAAGTGTATGATTTCTCATGAACACAAGCTTCTCACCCACACCTATCATATCAAAGTTTCCTCAAAATACCTTTGAAGTTATGGCCACCATTCATTTTAATTGTGTGGACCTACAGAGCTGAGATATTCTTCTAAAAATATACATTTGAGTTCAGCAGAAGAAAGTCATAAACATCTAGGATGGGTGAACATTGAGATAATTCTCCTTTTCTTGTGAACTATAGCCTTATGTTTTTTTTAAGAACATGCAAGAAAATGTCAAATGTTAACAGCCCCTAAGAAACACTTTGATTGGGGTCAGGTGAAACCAGAACTTTAAAGTCTCAATTATACAATGCTTCCTTAAGACCTATTAGTAACTTGTGGTTCAGGCTGTGTCTGCATTAATCTGGATACATTTGAAAACAGCTTTTAATTTCAAAACGCTCTCCAGCCACACTAACGTTTTCAAGCGTTTTCCAAAAATTGCTCGTCCACACTGAAACGTTTGAAAATGCTTAAATCGTGTCACTGCTCATGCGGAAAATCCCCGCTGCATATACGGTCTGAAACGCAATTGTCCTCATGTTCCATCGCCGGACACAATTCCGAGTAAACTTCCCTTCACCTTTGAAGGAATGCAATGTGAAGGTTGTACAAAGTGACATTTAGTTTTTAAAAACGCTATCAAAGTGAGTATCAGGCACAAAAGTGCCGCTATAACACAGGCTGCCATCTTGATTGTTTTGGTTGGATAGATCACATGACTAAAAATGCTTCATCATTTTCCAAAGCATCCATTTTCAAATTTATCCACTTTGGAGTGCGTTTTCAAAAAGCTCAGTTTTCGTGGACAAAAATGCTGTCTCAGCGAGGACGGAAGGCCAAAACAGAGAAAAAGATGCGTTTTCAAACGAAAATGAATTAGTGTGGACTAGGCCTCAGGCATCCCACAGACAAGTTGATTTTGAAAATATGAAGTTTTGGACATCTCTAGCATAGAGTAGAAACCAGTTTATTGGAATGTAATGAATGTGTGTAGGCCCTCTTGGCAACGGATTTTAGGATAATCTGTTTTTAATCCCATCTCTGTTTGCATTGATAAACACACGCTCACAAATCTTAATTGGCCGTGGATTATGGTGCTCAAGCCATTAGCGTTTAGCACCTGCATCATCCTCTTAAGACAGCACCCCTAGCACATATGATCTCAGTTGTAGGTCTCACACTGGCATTGTTATTTGGGTTGACATTTTTAACGTAATTGAAATTACATTCATGGTGGGCAGAGCAATGCTAGAGCTTTGCAGTGCTGACCCATTAAGAGAGGATAAGGGAATGAAAATGTGGTGACAACTTTCAAAGGTGTTCATTTTAATCAGTGTTAAACGAAATCTAGATCACCAAACAAAACAGTGATTTAATTAGAGCAGCACCTAAGTGAAGTATGCCCTGAATGAGTCATCAATAATGCTTTCATCACTGGTACAAATGAAAGGGTTTGTAAATATGTTTGATGTGTTAAAGTGTACAGATCAGAATTGTAGTTTTATAGGTCAATAGCTGGAGTGCTATTGAAGTGAAGAATAACACACCTCCACATTGACCTTCAGTTTGTTACTTGTTGTCATTAGCTGACGGGCTTTAGTGGCGTGGTTAACATTGTCTTTAATTTGTGTTTGTTTGTATATGATTTAATTGGCTGCATGCATCCATTTAGTCTTTTGGATTTGAGAGAGAGCTACTAGTCATGTCAGTCTATATGGACATCAAGAGCTCATATAGCTGAATGTTGGGTGTATGTCCTCAGGTGTTCTGGGGTGGGGGCCTGCCGGTGATGATAACAGCGATAATTCAAAGTGATTTTGCACAGCATGATTTTGTCAGACCAGTCACCCACACCCTGTGGCTCGGCTACACGTTCATGTGTCTTAAATCCGCCAGAGGCTTTACTGTAGTGTGGTACACCAGGCTTTACTCATAGGTCAGTTGAGTCATTGTTTTATGTTTATTTTCGTTTACACCGTAACACAATCTGAGAGGTTTTTTTATGGATTATAACTAGGGCTGCTCGATATTTTTAGCATTTTGACTATATTCAGTTTAGATATTTATAGCCCCTTTCACACATGAAAACTGTTAAATTGCAGTAAAATTGTTGGATTGCCTTTACTGGTAAATGTACCACATCTGCTATTCACACATGTAACAGTTTCCATCGGTTTTTCAGTTTTACGACAATTCATACATCAGCACCAAAATGCCATTAATCACGCTTACAGATTATATAAATGGCTACAGAAAAAACTGGGCATCGCGCACTAAACAACTGAGGATCACTCTGGCTGTCAAGTTGATCTGATCACAAACTCGTGTGGAAACACACCACCATTTTAGGTAATGCAAGACAGAATTAAACAACATGGATGCATGGGAGTGCTGCCGTTGATGTTGCTTCTTCTCAGTTCCAAGTCAAAAGAAATGGGCCATACATTTGGCTTCTGTCTTGAATGGAAAGATGAAGTCTGCGATGCAAGTTGGATGTGAGTTGCTTTAAATGTTTTCTCGACTTTGAACGGTTGTTCTCCATTTCCTTTTCTTTGTCATCCAGTCACAGTTTTGTGGTCGTGTGTTTGATTTCCATTAGCTGCACACCATATGACTTCAAATTTGAGTTTGGAGGATCATATACTATGAGGCTTCCTCTATAGTTGGCTCTAATATTTAAAACAAAATATGTTTTTAACCTCAGACTATATGGAATAGTTTCACTATCTGTACAATTTTAAGAAATTTTTGATCTCCAGAGTAACCGAATCATCTCTGCCTTATGTCAGCATGTCCTAAACATGCTCAAACCATTAATCTTACGACTCTGTTCACACACTTTTTAAGTAACGTTAAAACATATTATTTAGGGTAATAGCTAGTGCAAAATTTACCAGTATTTTGAAATGGATCATGTTCACACATGACCTCTAAACTGATAATTGCCATTACTTTTCTGGAAAAGGCTGTAAATGTGAAAGCTATTAATGTTTATGTAACCCTTTCATATGTACCATCACACATATGTGACAGTTAATAACTGGGCCCCGCAGAGTAGCATCACACTTATGTTTTTTTGAAGCAGACGTTACAAGATGCCAGATTCTAATTGGGCTGCGCTGGTCAAGAATCTGTTATTTATATTAGCTCAAACAGTTACTCATACAGTCTTATAAATCACAGAATAATTACATGTTTTATATATTCGTATCCAACTTGTCACCAAAGTACCATGATAAAAAGTTTACAGCTCTTATACGCACAATCAATGCATCAAATGTGATCTTCCTCCCATGCGTGCTGCCATTTGTTTACATTAGTTGCGGTTGTCATTCGTCAGACAAAAAGCTACTCAGAGTCTTTTCAAGCACATAATATGTTTATTTTATGTAACAAACAACCACATTTTAACCAAAGTACCATGATAACATTTCACAGCTTGTATATGCACAGCCATCATATCTAAATGCGATCTTCCCATGCAAGCAGCCACGTCTGCTGATTAGGTGCAGATGAGGTTTTCATTCACACAAACAGCAACTCAAACAGTCTTTTCATGAATAAAATATGTTTGTTTTCTGAAAAAGTTATCTAACTAACAAAACTATCTATATAACCAAACTACCACAAAAGCACCACGATAACAGTTTAAAACTCATATACTCGCAGTGAAACCATGCTGATCTAGCACGATGCACAAAGTCTGTTTACATTAGCGCTTCAGTGTTTCCCTGTTAGCCTTTGTTGGTAAATATTCAAAATAATGTATGTAAGGACTAGAACACAAATTCTGTGAACATTTCACTTCGAAATTTCACTTCACTTTGAATGTGTAATGCTTCCATCAGGAAGGCTTTATAGGGTGTCAAAGTTATTTAAATATGGTTACAAAAAGTATTTTGTTCTCACTGCAATTAAGATGCTTAACGAACAAATGTAATGTAACCCCAAACAGTTTTATAAGACATTGTTTTTAAGGATTTAATTTCTTGTTTGTGATTTTAATAGATTTTTTTGTTGTTGTTTTTTTGTGAGAGAAGCCAAATTTCCACAGTGGTGGACAATAAAGTATCTATCTGTCTGTTTGTCTTTCTGTCGGTGTAGTTATGCAAATGGAAACAAATGATTGAATCAGAGATATGATTTGAATAATTTAAACAAACAGTTTGGACTGATTCACAGAAATTAATAGAATCTAATGCCTTTTGCTTCTACAACTTACACTGTGTGTTTACATGCACACCAATAAACTGATAATGATCAAAAATCCAGCTTATTAAAAAAATCTGACAATGCCAAAAAAACGTGTTTACATGAGACTTTCATATGTTTTTTATTTTTAATTTATTAAAACATCCGTGTCTTAACGCTGTCATGCTTTCTAATTGCAAGGCAAGGAAGGATTGCGAAACTGAATGGCCAAATAAAGCACATTAATGTCATCACAATATTTTCATATTTTTAGATATTTACTCAATTTTTAAGATTGTAGTAGGGGCTCTTTAGCTGTTGTATTCAGTGAATGTGGTTCTCAGTATTGTTTAAGAACAGTAAAATACATCAGGCTAACTCACTGGTTTAGTGAAGTAAGAACTGTGGTCAGTGGGAAAATAGTGCTGAGACATGGCTTCTACAGTTTTTACATAATTAGTTCAGACTTCACTTATTCAACATTGAGGATTGCTTAAAGTGTGAAATCACCCTGAGCTGTAGAGTGCCGTCTCTGAATTCTAGAATCAGCACTCCCTTGGTTCTCATCTACCTGAAAATGTTTCTCCCCCCTTTTTTATTATTTCCTTATTTTGACTTCCCCCTCTCCCTTCTTAAATGCTGACTTTTCACATGCTGTGTGCCAATTATTTCATGCTGTCTATGCGGCTTCGCATTCTCTCCTTATCGCAAATGGAACAAAAGTCTTCGGCTGGTTATCAAAATGCTAATGCGCTTGAAAGGAAACATTAGTCTTCCCCAGTAAAAATGTTATTAAATGTGGGCTATTTAATCTTGTAAAAGTGGCACTATCTCTTCAGGATTTCCACATGTTTGTGTGCTTTTGCCCGTACCATCTTCATTTCAATGCAGAGGTGGTGAGTGGAGGTGGGGAGGTGACTGAATGAAAATTGCCTGTTGTCCTCAATCTTTTTAAGTGAAAGCTCTAAAACAAAAAGAATCTTTGTTAAGCAGCTATTTTATAAAATAATAAAATAGGTTCAGGGGTTAGCCCAAAAAAGGGAGGCTGTGGATCGACAGACTAGCACAAGCAATAAGTAGTTTATTTTCTAATATTCAGTCTGTGTGAAGCTGCATTTTCCAGAGTGCAACACAAACACTCTATCTGTCTGTCACCAGTATTGGAAGGACAGCTTGAATATATAGTTTGCCTGTTAAGGCAAATCATGCTTTTGGTTCTCCTCCGCTTGCCGCATCATAAAATGGTCATAAAACATGGACGTGCATTTGTTTGCTATGTCAAAATAGAAATGAAAATGTTCCTTCCCATTAAAATGGCATCAAACAATTTCTTGCACATATTCTGTTAATGACATTAGTTTCTCATCAGCATGCAATGTACAATAAGGCATTTGAAATCACATTTCCCCTGCGAGTTGGGATTTGGCACTGCACCAAATGAGGGATTGAGCCGTGCTGGTAAATGGTGTTAAGATTCTGTCCTGACCTTTGATTAAACCTCCCCAGTAGGCTCTGCCTATGTTGCTGTCAGGTAGACGTTCGCAGGATTCACAGGATTATGAGGTTTATGCAAATGCTATTCCTTAAGACAACATACATTTTCTGTTTAAAAAAGCACTATAGAGATCGGAATAGGCTGACATTTTTACTGACGTGATTGAGACTGACTGGGGAACAGACATTGTCTTGAGGTTTGGTGAAGACTTAGTTGCTCGTTGCGATTTGTTCATCAAATGGGTTTTTCACACTTTCAGGATTTCTAACCCTGGGTAAACATAATCCTGGGTTGTCTTGTTCCATGTTTCACACTATGGGTTAGTAATAATCCTAGGTAGTCAGGTTTCGAAATCCCACGCTGTACAGTTGGAAACCCTGGGTTAATGTTTTGAGGGTTTGAGGGCAGAAATGTGAAGCTTGTAATTTTATAAAAGCACTTTCATTCATTCTTCTGTTAAAGCGTATGTATTATTTGTCCATCTGTGAAAAATATCACCATGTAGATCGGCTCTGGTTGTCTTTGGTCTCCTGAAACATACAGCAAAATGAATAGTGTTCACTTCAGTTAACGAGTTTGCTGTCTGCGTTTAACAGTTGGTACCCTTCAGACACTGAAACTAAACAAGGTAGGAACGTTTCTGCAAATAAAGCACATGAATATTTAATGAGGTAAGCACTGAGGCAGTTTATAGTTGGTTGTAAGCTGCTCAACAACTCTTCGCAACATTCACTGCATTATTTCATAACTTTCATTGTTATTTAATATTGCATATCTCTGGCAAGAAAACTTGGAGTTGCTCCTACAAAAGCAGAACAAAACCAGGGTTCCCTGGGGTGTATATATACTTTAGGTCAACCCAGGTTCAAAGCATGGTGTGAAAAGCCTTAAAGGGATAGTTCACCCAAAACTGAAAATTCTGTAATTTACTCACTCTAATGTTGTTCCACTTTTTTCTTCCATACAACACAAAAGGAGGTGTTAGGCAGAATATTAGCCTCACTTACCATTCACTTTCATTGCATTTTTTCCATACAATAAAAGTGAACGGTGACATACTAACATTCTGCATAACATCTCTAAAGACCTTTATAGTCACAGTAGTTCAGATATCTAGGAGCACCTTTGGAAGCAGCTGTTGGTTTTCCCAGTGTTATCAGTCAAAGGAAGAACTTTTCAGCTGTGTTGGTACTTGCAGATCACAAATGATAACAGGAGGATATTAACTGTAATGTCTCTAATGTGCTCAGCCATTTCTCCATAAAGCCTTACATCTCAGATCCCACTAGACGTCATCCCATCTGTTGAAAATGTGCTCTGTGGATTATTATCCAGCAGTTTGACATGAATCCAGTTTTCCTCTGGTGCTCCTGCTCTCTCGCCAGTCACGTATTCACTGCAATGTTTGTGTCTTGTTTTCAGATAAAACATCTAAACAAAATGAGATAAATTTACTTGACAAGCAAAATTGCATAAGATATTAAGACTTGTATAATGTATATGTCTTAAATTAAGCTTATTTGCAATGTGCAAATTTTTCTTGTTTAAAGCATAAATAAACACTATCTTTTGAGGTATATGCTTAAAAAATAAAAAACAATGTACCAAATAGGTAAAAAAAAAATTTACTTGAAAGGTTAGTTCACCCAAAAATGAAAGTTTGATTGTTGTTCCAAACTCGTATGGCATTATTTCCTCTGTGGAAAACAAAAGAAGGCAGCATGTAAGTAACAGACAGTGACCGGATTTCCATTCCATCCTTTTAAAGTGCATTTCTAAATATTTGACTAATGAAAATGCAAAACATTTAGCAAATGCACGTTTCCATCCACTACGTCATGCGCATTATCTTGAGGGAGCCCGCCTTGTCTTGATGGAGCAGCTGAATTACCTCCTTGTTGGGGAGATTTGTATTTGCAGTGTTGGAGGAATTAAACAGTTTTATTAAATGCAGCAAGGAGATCCCACAGAATAAGAGTAAATATAATGTCATATAATGAGTCATATAATGAGGGCTGAAATGGCTGCTATGCTCATATGCTGATAGCCTCTGTATACCTGGGAGTGCCCCACTCAGAACTGTTCTCACAGATTGTGAGGACCCACTTTAACGACCAGCTGTGGGATAAATACTTCCAAATATCAAGAGCTATGTTCGAAGTCTTTTGTGGCAAGGTCGGACCTCTCCTTGGGCCAGTCACATCAAGCTAATGCACACCCATAATACATGCACATATAGTTAACATCGTTTTGCAAACAATCTGTTACCATCACCATAATGATGATAGAAAACTCTAGAAAATCCACTTCTACCTAGCGCATAAACGTTTTAGCAAATATTGAGAGTTTATGCACATATAAAGCATTTCCATTTAGGTTTTCTTAAAAGCAAATAAAAATTTTGCATAAAAATAGTTAAATTTTGCATAATAATAGTTTGCATAAAAATAGAGCCCAGTAAGTGACTTCAGTAACCATTCACTTTCATTGAATGGAAAAAATATGCAATGTAACTTGAGGCTAACATTCTGCTTAACATGTATTTTGTGTTCGATGGAATAAATACAGTGAGTAAATGGATGACTTATCCCTTTAATTAAAGATTTATTCTCTGAAAACTTGTCTTATTATCTAGCACCATTTTGTTTTCTAATTAAGGATGTTAAGATATTTTATTGGAAAACAAGACAAAAATACTGATTAGGAAAATGACTTTTTGCAGTATTCAGGTTTATTTGTGTCATTATAGTTTCTTTCCTCGACTTATGCCTGAAATGCGACATTTCCTCAAACCCTGTGAGGCTTGGATTTGGCTGGATGGTAAACAATTTGAGATGAGATTCTTTTTCATCAGAGGTTTTCTGATGTGTTCTAAATCTGTTTTTTGGCTTCATTCTCATCTATTTTGAGTACCGAAGGTTGCTCCTGATTCTCTTTTGGTTTAGTGTGCATGGTGAGGTTTTGATGTTTATTTTGCCATGGGTGACAAGAGCCTTTGCCAGGCAGAATTGGCAGTGTATCAGCCAGAATGAATGTTATGCAACCTGTGACAACTCAGAGGACTATGTTGGTGTGAAATATCAATATGCACAATACAACAGCACATAAAGCACCACATGGACATGTAAACAGAAACAAACTGTGTCAGGGAGATAGTGAAGATAATCTCAACATGGGATATATGGATGAAAATAGGATTCTTCAAAGTGACAGTGAAAAACAGCATGACCATCTCCTCAGATCAAAAGGGCCCATGTGAAGCACAAAGCTTGACCTGTCTTTTTATGTCAAACTGGTGGTACAGGCTGTTTTTTTGGCACCATGATGGCTATATTTCAGGTTTTAAGGTTTGTGCTGTTTGACCTCATTTTGAAACACAAAAAAAGTGTTATTTATAGAAGAATTTCCAAGCTGTTCTTTTTCATACAATGAAAGTGAATGGTGTCCACAAGCAAGCTTTTCAGTCAAAAACACAAAAGCTATCAAATTAATCACTTTTACAATGCTTTTTTCTCTTTTTGGAGCTTGACAGCCCTTGGTCCCCATTTTTTGTCATTGCATTGCATTTTGTCATTTGTCATTTCCATGCAATGACAAAAAATGGGGACCAAGGGCTGTCAGTAGGACTGGGTAAAAATATAAATTCCCCAATGCATCGAAGTCTTCATTTGAATGATCCCAGGATCAATCTTTTACTCTATGCACAAACTTCTACTACAATGAGAGGATAACACACCAACCAACCACAAACAAATTTCGCACTATGGGACTTAACAATGTATATATTCGCCAACTGGCTGGTTAATGTTTACATTTCATTTACCAATGAATGTATTGTGTAGTATAGTGGAGT
This sequence comes from Xyrauchen texanus, assembly GCF_025860055.1. Classification (NCBI taxonomy): domain Eukaryota; kingdom Metazoa; phylum Chordata; class Actinopteri; order Cypriniformes; family Catostomidae; genus Xyrauchen; species Xyrauchen texanus. The sequence goes on from NC_068287.1 coordinate 30,866,812, forward strand.
ATTCAGTAGCGAGAGCTTCAGAAATGCTTGTGTAGCGTCTCGGGTACATTGTGTCATAAACCTAAAATGTTTAGGTCACTGTGTCAAGTTAAATAAAGTTTAATACTTAGAACACATCTTGAGATCCCTTAGTTCGAATTTGCACTCCATCAAATGTTTTTCGAATGTCTGTTTTGTGCTGTCTGGTTGTTTTCTTCACTGTATAAGCTGCGCGTTGCCACACAGCTGAAATTTCAATTACTGCCCTCTGGAGTAAGTGGGTGGTACTACAAGCTTGCCTTTCTCACAATCCGGGGGCATTGCGATTATTTGCGTTAATTATTTTAACGTGTTTTTTTAAATAAAATTAATCACACTGAATTAACGTGATAAATCGACAGCCCTAGTTGAGATTGCTGAGATTGTTGAGAATGCTGGGATTCTTTAAAGAAACAGTATTGTTTTTGTTAGCACATGTTCAACAAGTACTTGTAAATAGTACAAATTATGCAATTAAACAATAACTATGTAATAAAATATAATATATGCAATATAATATCATACTTATTGATTGAATACATTGATTTGTAAATTTTTTAAGGCAAGGCTACTGAAACTAATTTCTGACTCCAAAATGGCTTTAGACCCTTGGAATCAAGGTATGTGTTCACCTTGGGAATTTCACCTTTGTTGTCAAGTACAATGACAACTATCTTGTCTTTGTTTAACTGAAAAAAGGTTTGGCACATCCAACTATTACATTTATCAGTACACTGGTACAGAGAGTCTATGAGGCTGTATTGATTTGGCGATAGGGCTAGGTAAATCTGGGTGTCGTATGTATAGCTATGGGACGCAATTTAGTTCTTTTTCATAATTTGGCCTAGAGGGAGCATATTTTGGTGTTCCACAGAAAAAAGTCATGTGAGTTTAAAACGACATTAGGGTGAGTAAATGATGACAGAGTTTTCATTTTTGGGTGAACTATCCCCTTAAGCCCTCAGTGATTGTATTTGTTCATTTTATTATGTTATTGAATATGACAAGTCTCCTAATCCTCACCGAAACGTTCCTGCACTTTTTTAGAGCAAATTTTCGAATGAATCTTTTTATCTCTAACAAACAGCACATGGGGCTTCATAACAGCCCGCTGAGACACAGACACTCATTTTCTCTCAGGTGAGCCTTTAATTGCATCTTTCTTACTTGATGACATCTTGCCTATCATGGTGCGCTGCTCTCCTATGTGACTAGGCTCGCACTTACTCAATAAGTGGAACCGTGGCAGCTGTCATTGCATGCCTTATTATTATTGAAAAAAATACTTTCTAGTCCTTAAAGATCCACAAACTGTTGGTCTCGCTTCGATTTAGCAAACATTGCAGATGCTAGACATTCTCTCCCTGCCATTTTGACAGACTGTTGGCCCCAGCTTAGGGAATCCACTTCCAGGGGCAGAAAACAGATCTTATTTGCCCTCCATAAACTGTCTGGCTGCTGCAAAGCAAAAATCAATTCTTGCTCCAGGATGATTTTGGGTGTAATGGCGACCATATGACAGCTAACTTTTGGCTATCTGTATAAAAGGTCACCATCAGCAGACTTCCGTCAAGTTGATGCATCACAGGGGAAGCTCAGGCTGTATGTACTCTAATCTGGGAACACCCCGCTTGGAGGAGCTCTGCAACTGTATTGGTACCTCTAATTGCAGCTCAGTGCACATTCACCAAGTTCCTAAAGTGAGATTAATAATGCCAATTTAGGGCTCTGGACTAAAATAATTACTAAGGAGCCATTGGCTCCTTAACTGAATTTTAGATTGTTGTTCAGAAACAAGATATAGAGAAGATATGTAAGTTTGCATTCCCCTTTCGTCTCAACAATGTTCAGACCCCTTTCATAATTTATCCAAATATAAGAGATATTTTTTTAATTTAGTACTGCCCTTCAAAATCTACATAAGCAGATATTTACATAAAGCATAGTATGCATATAGAAATGTATTGCTTTCTTGAGCATAAGTGAATGTTTGCACCTTGTGTAATAGCTGTGTAGAAGTATATAGTGTATATAGTGCTGGTGGTGTGGGAATTTTAATTATAAAGAAGCCCGAAATACACAAGGAACTCCTTTTTTTAAATATCAGCTCTCCCAGTTGTGAACATACTAATGGGTGATTCACTGAGAAAGTGACTGATTCAAACGTCTAACTTGAGCTCCTGAGTTCACATCCTCAGTTCTTTTTGGGCAATTCATGGAAAATACCAGGTTCAAAAGAGTCATTTGGTCAACACTCTCTCGTGCTGGGTTTGTTATTGCATGCAGTGCAGCGAGCTTATCACAACAGAACCAGTGAAAAGAGGCTCGAGACACATTGGTGGTGCGTGCTCTAAAGATGTATTAAGTTGGGGTGTAATGGTTCAAATTTCTCACGGATCGGTCTGTATCAAGGTTTAAGGGTTACGATTTCGGTACGGTTCAGTATTTGCTTTATTAAAAAAAATAAATTAATTAATTAAAAAAAAAAAAATAAATAAATAAAATAAAATTTTATATATATATATATATATATATTACTGCCAAATCCAAACAATAATCTATTTAGTAAAAACATCAACAGGTTTGCCCTTCAATAACAATCATTGTATTACAACAGCAACCATAGTTTGAGTCTGAAATTAAATAACTTTACTCTTTTGTCTTATCTGTGAAGGATTGTCTACCCACCCTCCTAAATTCATCATATTCACATTTGTAGTAAAATCATAGTAACCACAATATAAACATGGTTACTGTCATGGTTAAAATATATAGTAAAATCATGGTTACAATATAGAAACTACAGTATTACTGTTATAAAACCATGGTTATTTGTATCAAAACCATGATTTCTGCTCAGAATACCATGGTGACAGCAGTCATGGTTACTACAATATTACTATAGTAAAACCACTGTTAATTTATTTACGGGTCCTAAAAGGAATAGTTTACCCCAAAATTTTAATTTGCTGATAATTTACTCACCCTCAGGCCATCTAAGATGTATCTGAGTTACTTTCTTCATCAAAACATAATTTAAAATGTAGGATTTCATTTCAGGCCTCCTCCTTTAAACAATGCAAGTGAATGTACTCCATTTTTTGCCGGTCCAAAATGCATATTTAGGGTGCATCAACGCTCATGATAGATTACACCCTCATATGTATTATTGACATATATTACTAGTATACAGCACTCATGTCGAGTGATGTCTACAAACAGTGCCTGTTTTGTAAACGTCTTTTTACCATCACTGTTGTAATAGACTGCAAAAAGAAAATGTTCCCAGAAAGGAGAAACACATGGGGCTTCTCTATCAGCATTTTGTTTTCTACACTTGCCATTTTCAACTACACACTGTACTTGTAGAACTGTGATATCATCAAGTTGACCCACGTGAAACACAGGTGGACTGTATCCATTTACAGATCCATTCAGGTGCATTAGTGGAGAGGTTGTAACTGTGCCTGTCTGTTTGATGCTTTGTTTTCTTGACCAAACCTTGTGCTCCAGATGCGTCATTAAACGTGAGGTGAACTGACCGTGGTGCCAATGCTTCCCGAACCGTTAGTATTCAGTAACTCACAAGATGATATCTGACAAAACCACATATGAACGCACACAACCCGACTGTCACCAATGGCGACTAAATTTTAAATTATTGTTGCAATCAATTATTTTTGGTCATATTTTTGACTATTTTAGTCACAGTCTGGAGGCTGCATCTACGTCTTCAGTTTACAGACAGCTATTCCGCCCCTCCCCACCTTTAAATTCCAGCACACGTCTATTTGAAAATACGTCACGGGCGCAGGGAATATTAATATTCTTTTCAGACTGCATGCATGCACGAGCATCATCAATTTTCCAGACTTGTTTGTATACATTGACTCTTTGACATTCAAACCCGAGGTATCCTCCCCCACCAACTTGAAATGAGCGGACAGCATGTGTGCGAGATTGTGCGTGGGCAAAGTGTCATGGCTGCGCAGTGCCAAGAACAGCTCTCCACATTGTTAACAGTGTTCTGTGTCTGCAGACGTCTGCCAGGCTGTGGATTGCATGAAGCTCAGGACAGTGCCATGAAGGACAGTGGCAGAACTTCCCTAAACTACAACGGCAACTTTGTCAGGATCATCTGTTTAGATGAACTTCTCTGTCATTTTTTCCAGTGCAGAATGGTACATACATTAAAGGAATAGTTTATCCAAAAAGGAAAATTATTTCATTATTTACTCACCCTAATATTGTTCCAAACCCATATGCTCTTATTCTTTTACATGGAACACAATAGGACAATGTTGAAAAATCTTCACATTGCTATTTTCCATATGACAGTTCATGGTGAGCATGTGCTGTTAAGCTCTAAAAAGCATCATTAAAGTATCATAAAAGTGTCCAATTTTGGATATTCCAAGTGTAACAGGAGCCAGCTGGTAGATAGCTGTGTGTAAACCTCACTCTCCTGACCTCCTTGTTCGAGTCCCGTTTGGAGCGGGTAGAACAGGAGTGTCACAATGGTGCTGTGACCCGGATGGGAGTGAGGTTTAGTGGGGTGAGTGTAACGGGAGCCAGCTGGTAGATAGCTGTGTGTAAACCACACTCTCCTGACCTCAAGTGGTGCACTAGCGACTGACGCCTGAGACGTCGGTTCGAGTCCCATTCGGAGTGGGGTGATCAGGACCGGTTACACAAGTCTTCTGGAGCCATTTGATGGCTTTGTGGATAATCAACTACAGATTTGAATTCAAATGTAGCAGCTGTGACCCTGGTTGGACAAAATGTCATGGGTTCTCATGTGCCTTTTAACCAAAAATCTTTATATCAAACCTGCTCCATGGCTTAAGAATATTGGAATGAAAAGAAATCTGTCAAAATCTTTCATGGAAAACATAATACATAGAGGTTTATAATGATGTGGGAGTAAATGATGACTGAATTAAACATTTTAGGTGGAATGTTCCTTTAATAACAAGCATTCTCACTTTTTTTATATATAGATTTTGTGCTGATCATGAGCCAGATTCAGTGCTGCTGCTCAGTTTAACTGTTTGTTTTTAATGATTCCTTTTCAATTTGCTGATTGAAAAATATCAACACAGGAGTCTCAAACACATGCTTTCATAGAGACTTTTGTCAGCATGGTATTTAAAAATGGAAGGCAAATAACCTTAGACTGAAAAATCCTTTAAATTCTTGGAAAATGGGAAACAAATGTTGTGATTTGTGTCGAATAAAAGCTTCACTCAACACTGCATCAGTGACTTGACCACGATTCATTCTGCCGCTGTTTCATTTGTTTCACTCCCAAGGACTTTTTAAATAACATTGCCAGTTTGCAGAGCTCAGTTTTCCCAGATAATTATAATCCAAATTAGCCTTCATATGATGTGGTGTTATTTTACTGAAATTTCAGTGGCTGTGCTAAATCAAGTTTGCCGCAATTAAAGGTAAAAAATTACAGGCATTAATTAATATTTTAAGCTTTTCTGTTCTGGTGACTTAATTCATTGTTTAGTTAAGTAATTTAGCACAGGCTAAACGTGATGGGTTTCTTAATCAGAATACTGCACTTTACTAAAGAGGCAAAAACAGAACAGCTGGTTTGGATTTGGATTGGTTTAAAATAAACTATTCTTTAAGATTGAATGTAGCTTGTACTGTATGTATTCAGTTAAAGGGATAGTTTGCCATTTTTTACTCACCCTTATGCTATTCCAAAAATGTATGTCTGTCTTTTCTCTATGTAACAAAAGGTGCATTTTGAAGAATATCCTGTCCCCTCTTTTCCATGTAGTGAAAGTGTATGAGGACTGGGGTTGTTAAAGGGATAGTTCAGCCAAAAATTAAAATTCTGATAATTTTATAGCCTCATGTATTACAGATGTGTATGACTTTCTTTCGTCTGCTGAACACAACCAAAGAATTTTAAAAGAATATCTCGGTTCTGGAGGTCCTCACAATGCATGTGAATGGGTACCAAAATTTTGAATCTCTTAAAGCACATCAAGGCAGTGTATCGTGGTTCAATCTATATCTTCAGAAGTGATATGGTAAGTGTGGGTGAGAAACAGGTCAGTTACTTTACATTCTCCTCCCTGTACAGTGAGCGGCTATATGCACAAAAAATGTGCATTGCCAAAAACAAAAGAAGAATGTGAATGTGAACGTAAAATTGATCGTGAAAAAGGACTTAAATATTTATCTGTTTCTCACCCACACTTATCGCTCTTGAAGATATGGATTTAACCACTGGATTCTTAAGGATTACGTTTATGCTGCCTTACTGTGCTTTTGTAGTTTCAAAATGTTGTTACCTATTCAATTGCATTGTAGTGATGATTAGATTGGATAATTTAAGTGACCTGGATTTTTTAATCTCATTCAACAAAATGAGCTAATCTTTATTCTACATTTTGTTAATTTGTCATGTTACAGTCGTACAGGCTCTACAGGAAACAGAAAGTATTAGTTCACCTCTCGACTTGGTCTTGTTTTTCATGCAAAAACCACATATTCTCTGTACAGGAAATATAATTGTTTAGTTAGCCTTCCAAATTGGTCTTCGGATCTGAGTCTTTCATTAATTTGTCACGTGACCACCACTAGTCTCATCATAGAAGACAAACAATTTGTTCATTTGTTGACAATTACTGGTCTTTTTTTTTTTTTTTTTTCTTTACAGCTTATGGTTCAGTCTGTTGCAGTTGTTTGTATTATGATTAATACATGTAGTGCGAGAATTCAAGATGTGTCAAGATTAGTTATTTTCATGTATTTAATGCAGGAAGTGTATAGCCAAGTGCAAGTTAAAGTAAAATGGTCTTAGATGACTATCAGTAAATTCCAAGGGAAATTATTTAAGGCATACATGATGTGGGTCTACATTTCACAATAAGGGGATGCATCATGAGGGAGGGGGTGTTCGTTGTTCATGCCCAAAAGAGTTTTCAAGCGAGGGGGGGATAACCAAACTAGATCGCAGCCTTAAAGCCCAGGGCACCCCCGGGCAGTCAAGGGCCCCCAGGTAGTCAAGGGCCCCTAGGCACTGGCCCTATTGGCCTGGTCGGTAATCCGTCCCTTCAGCCAGGTCTCCTATGCAACCAAATTGGCCTGGTTGGTAGGGAGGGTAGAGTCACATAGGGTAACATCCTTAATAATTGGTTCTCGCTCTCAATGGGGCACATGGTAAATTGTGCATGGATTGCGGAGAGTAACATGCAGTGAGTCTCTTTGGTGTCATGCAAACCAAGCCATGTGATAAGATTCATGAATTGACTGTCTCAGAAGCGGAGGCAACACCAGATTGAGGTGAGTAACCGCGCCACCACGAGGACCTACTAAGTAGTGGGTATTGGGCATTCCAAATTGGGGAGAAAAAGGGGATTAAAAAAAATAAATGTAATAAAAAGGAAAATACAGATAAAGTTTAAAGCTTTAACTACCGTAATTTCCGGACTATAAGCCGCAACTTTTTTCCACGCTTTGAACCTCGCGGCTTATACAATGACGCGGCTAATATATGGATTTTTCCCGCTTTCAAATTTTATAAAAAAAAAAACACGTGCTCAGTTTTTTGGCGGCGTGAAGCTTTCATTAGACCAATGAAATTGCCGAACGGGTTAAGGTCAAAACAACTTTTTTTGTTTACTGTTTAGATTAAATCGAGCGCGCTCAAACTTCCCATCATTCTGATTACGGTAGTTATTTTGTCACCCTCACCATGGCAAAGACATGGAGAAACGCATATGATGCTATTTTCAAGTTGAAGGCGATTGATCTGGCTGTTGGAAAAGGAAATAGAGCTGCTGCACGGGAGCTTGGTCTTAATGAGTCGATGATAAGACGTTGGAAACAGCAGCGTGAGGAATTGACTCAGTGCAAAAAGACAACTAAATCTGAGGCTATTCAACTCCGACACCGAAGGAGATGACTTCAGTGGTATCATGTGCACAAGAGGAGGAAGATAGTGACCAATTACTTTCTTGGTAGGCTACTGTTTACCGTCCGGGAGAGAAAAGTTGTAAGGGCGCTTACACCTGCGCTAAATTATGTCTAACACCGGTGTCTAATTTCAAGTGCCCTGCTTCACGTGTCCTTCTTGGGAAAACTGTCACACGGGCACCAGTGTGACAGTTTTCAGCAGGGCACTTGACGTTCCAGGTAAGGCTTTTAATGGCCACAGCAAGTTTTACAATCAATTTTATAAAGTTTCTCAATTCTTCTATGCACCAACACTAGACTGACGTGTGTCACTCTCTCAGCTCTGTGGCTGCTGCCTTTTTATGCCACTCTCCCCATGCTTACTGAAATTAGACACCGGTGTTAGACATAATTTAGCTCAGGTAAACCGCTTTTCTCTCCCGGACGGGCGCTTGACTACGCCCCCGCTGCCACACCGTGTTTCAATAAAGCCTATTTATTTTTGTTACAAGCCGTGTTTCGTTAAAGCCTGAGTAAAGTTGATTTGTTTCAATGTACCTGTAGGCACCTGCGGCTTATAGACAGGTGCGGCTTATTTATGTTCAAAATAATATTTTATTTAAAAATCAGTGGGTGCGGCTTATATTCAGGTGCGCTCAATAGTCCGGAAATTACGGTATACACTTTATTACCACATTCAATGTTGTGGAAAATAACAACAAATTCACAAAGTTATAAATTGCAAGTAATAAAGAAGCTAAATTGAGCTAATAAGTAATTTGAGACTGGAAACACTTTGTGTAACTGGAAGGATGAAAATAAAACTGCTTGTACATAAGGTCGTTTGGGAGTATGAACACATTTCCAACACAGAGCCTATGAGGCTCTCACATGGTAAATGAACGAAGACTCATACTTGAAGACTTTGGAGGTGAAGTAATAATTTCTGTTTCCTGTAAAGATCTTATGAGTACCTAGGTGGCTGTTACATGTCAAATGAACAAAAGACTTGTCCTGCAGCCACAACAAAAATCAACGAATCACTCTCTGAGACTACATGTTCTTTCGAGTCATATAACAGATGTGTCCAAAATGAACAAATCTTTTTTTTTTATGAACGGCCCATCACTATTGCATTGTGAGGACCTACAGATCTGAGATATTCTTCTAAAAATCTTTGTTTGTGTTCAGCAGAAGAATGTCATACACATCTGGGATGGCACGAGGGTGAGTAAATGACAGAAAATTCATTTTATTCTGTTCCTTTAAGCTTGCATTCAATTCTAGCTCTATAGTTTTAAAAAGAAACTATTTGCTGCTGACAGACTTGCTGATGGCGGTAGCAGCAGTGGTGTATCTGTTGGCTAATTGGAGAGGCTGTCCTCGCAGTGTTCTCTGCAGAGCCTGTTGTTTTGCTCATTTGGTGTGACAAATAGCGAGTCTGTGGAGGATGCAAGGCCTGGGTGCTGTTCTGACCTATGACATCTCATTTGTTTCTGATAAATGGCCATTTTCTCGAGGTGCATGGTTCACTTGAGAGGCAATTGCCAGGTATGAGTTGCCTTCTTCAGCGACATCAAAAAAAGCCATGGCCCTCCAAGACTTGGCCAGAAATTGTTGCACTGCTCGTTGCTCTTGCAACGCTATATCAGGTAGCTCCTGGTGTTATAATTAGATCTTGTCATTATGGCAGCAATATTTATATACATTATGTGCAGTTAGTTTAAATAATAGCATATAAAAACACTGTTAACTGAGCAACCAGTTTCTCCATCATTAGCTTTTGGCTGTTAAAAGGAATTTTCCTGACCTTTTTCTGGTAATCATCGATTCCAAACCACAAATGCGTTTTTATTTTTTTTTTAAAATTTTTTATACAAATCGTTTATAAAGAAAATCTCATGTAAATCTGTCACATTATCATAGTAGTTTTGCAAGCAATTTAGACAGAAATTTGTGTGGATTTTGTTGTTACTGCAATTCTCACACTCCATTTTCTCTGAATCTGAGCATAGATGAGCCAAACCCATCTGTCACAGGACTGATAGTCTGAGAGACCCGATTTTGTTTATAACATTGTTTTGATAAAATGTGTTGTTTCTGCATTTTGCCTTTGCATGGCAGTAGTAATTTCTGTTTTATAGGTTTTGCAAAGCAAAATCGGAAGATGTAGGAAATGGTTGTCTCCTTTATGCCACTGTTAATAATATGTTCTACAACTTACATATGTCTCATGGTACAGAACTGGAATTGTATACAAATAATCTGGTAAATGACTCCAGGGTCATGTATATAAAAAAACATTGGTATTAAACACTTGCCTCCTTAAATTTGGCAGAGGTTTTGGAGCTTTTTATTTAAATGTTATTGCTCATGTAAAGGAGGCCATCCGTTGTGTGCTGTGTTGTGGGGCTAAGCATGTATCTGTGCAGATAAGGGTGCTTCGGGACAACTCGACTCGAGCCAGGGAAAGAGAGGGAGAGAAACTGCTTGTTGGAAGATAAACATGGCTAATTAGAAAATGCATTTGCTCAGTAATTCTGTCCATAATTGAGATATTTTAATCTTTGAACATACCAGCTATTTAGAAAGTCAGCTGTAGCTTTGTGTGTTGATCTGAAACATATTGTTTAAACGTAAATTTTCAGACTTGCTGGCAATATAACAACAAGATGATGAAAACTTTTTTTTGGATTAGCACCTCTCTCCACTGACAACAACAACACACAGCGTTTGTGGCTAATTATTTGAATTATTTTGATCACTTCTTGCGGTTTTACTTTTGGTTGACCAATTTATCTCTGAGGAAGATGAATAGGCCGATATTCTGACTTTTTTTTTTAATTATCGGCACCGGCCGATCCATTTTCCCGTTTGGCCGATTTTTGTTTTTTCTTGAGTGCGCCGAGAATCACCTGCTTGCATGTGAAGTGACTGAGACATGTAAACGACCAATCACGGTTTGTTTTCTTGTTACGTGCCATCATGTAACTACAGTAATAGACCGGTGTGCAACACAGTGTCATTTAAATGGTCTGCATATCAGAGCCATGGTAGATACGTTTAAGCTCATAATGTTAAAATGTTTGCCCGTTTCATTCACCCTCTCTCCTCAACAGTTTTCTGTAACTTTTAACTGTCTTGTCTAATGATAAAATGGCAAATATCAATAAAACAAATATCATAGTCCATCTGCAATGTCCATACTGTGAGATGCCTAAGACAGTGCTAAAGGGAGACAAGAAGTACAGCTGATCGTCCTCGCAGTGTCAGACCATGTAACAACACCTGCACAGAATCACAAACCACAATCTACCATTTAAAGTACAATATAATTATTTAGCTTTGTGTGAAATTGAGTAAATATAGTGCTAAATAAGAGTTCATATGTTTATTTTTTTAGCAATTTTATGTTTGATATTTACTATATTATATTTTGTGATATGTTGGCATTGTATTTGCCTATTGGCCATCCTGCTCTCTGGATATCAGCATCGGCCATTAAAAACCCATAACGTTCGACCACTAGTTTTTACAGATTGGATAGTTATCTGATCATGAATAGACTGAGTGTAAATGGCTTCCAAGATGCATTTCATATGGATAGCAATCTGTTTAGGGGTGGTTTGAAACATGGCATAACTCGGCCAAGTGTATATGCATCTTATGGTTCAGGCCACATAAACATTACTCTTCCCAATTAAGGCTGTGTAATAAATCACAATCTCAATAAAATCGTGAAATGAGCATGTGCAATTTCTAAACCACAGCAAACAAAAAAGTCCCTTTTTCAGGACACTGTATTTTAAAAATAATATTGTAAAAATCCAAATAACTGTACTGATCTTTATTGTAAAGGGTTTAAACAATGTTTTCCATGCTTGTTCAACGAATCATAAACAATTAATGAATATGCACTTGTGGAATGGTTGTTAAGACACTAACAGCTTACAGACGGTAGGCAATTAAGGTCACAGTTTTAAAAACTTAGGACACTAAAGAGACCTTTCTACTGACTCTAAATAACACCAAAAAAAAGATGCTCAGCATCCCTGCTCATCTGCGTGAACGTGCCTTAGGCATGCTGCATGGAGGCATGAGGACTGCAGATGTCGCAAGGGCAATACATTGCAATGCCCATACTGTGAGATACCTAAGACAGTGCTAAAAGGAGACAAGAAGTACAGCTGATCGTCCTCGCAGTGTCAGAACCACATGTAACAACACCTGCACAGGATCGTTATATCTGAATATCAGGTACAGGTACAGGATGGCAACAACAACTGCCTTAGTTACACCACAAATGCACAATCCCTCCATCAGTGCTCTGACTGTCCGCAATAGGCTGAGAGAAGCTGGACTGAGGGCTTGTTGGCCTGTTGTAAGGCAGGTCCTTACCAGACATCACCGGCAAAAACGTCGCCTATGTGCACAAAGCCAACTTCGCTGGAACAGACAGGTCTGGCAAAAAGTGCTCTTCACTGATGAGTCATGGTTTTGTCTCACCAGGGGTGATAGTCAGACTCGTGTATATCATCAAAGGAATGATCGTTACACCGAGGCCTGTACTCTGGACCGGGATCAATTTGGAGGTGGAGGGTCTGTAATGGTCTGGTGCAGTGTGTCACAGCATCGTCAGACTGAGCTTGTTGTCATTGCAGGCAATCTCAATTCTGTGCATTACAGGGAAGACATCCACCTCCCTCATGTTGTACCCTTCCTGCAGCCACATCCTGACATGACCCTCCAGCATGACAATGCCACCAGCCACACTGCTCGTTCTGTCAGTGACAGTGTCAGGAATGTCAGTGTCAATGTCAGCCCAGATCTCAATCCCATTGAGCACGTCTGGGACCTGTTGGATCAGAGGGTGAGGGCTAGGGCCATTCCCCACAGAAATGTCTGGGAACTTGCAATGCCTTGGTAGAAGAGTGGGGTAACATCTCACAGCAAGAACTGGCAAATCTGGTACAGTCCATGAGGAAGAGATGCACTCTGCAGTACTTAATGCAGCTGATGGCCACACCAGATACTGACTTCAACCATATGTGTGTGTGTGTGTGTGTGTGTGTGTGTGTGTGTATATATATATATATATATATATATATATATATATATATATATATATATATATATATATATATATATTAGGACTGCGTAATTAATTGGAAAATGGCGTTCAATTTAAGTCTGCTCCTGTTACGTCAATGGTTTCTATTTACAACGTGTTTTTGCAGCAGTTGAGTATTCTAACCAATAACTAACATGTCCGTAGAGCAATGAAATGGCAATGGCCAATCATAGACGCTTAGATTAGTCCTCCGTCCTATTTGTAATGACAACTGATCCTAATGCTTAAGCTTTAACCCGTCTTATTGCCCAGATGCATGCTCTATGTTCTATATCTGTTCGCTTGGCACGTGAAAATTAATACTGAAGAAACATCTTCTGACACTTGAAAAGAAGCTGTAGAACAAGAGCGAAAAGCACTTTGGAATTATTTTGGATTCATTGCATATTGCACCGCTCTCTTTGAACGTAGATGTTAAATACACTGCAAATCAGCTTCAAACAACTAATTCATCAAGTGCTACATATTTCAAATTATAGACCAATACCATTGAAGTAAATGTATTGGGAAGAGCAGATCAGTGGGATTGCCTTTAGATCTATCGTGATTCTTGAATTTTCATGTACATTACCATAAAGTCATCACAAAAGAGTTATATTATAGTGAGTAAAGTGAGGTAAAAAAATATTGAATATAAATAATTAATATTTTTTGACATAAATAGTCAAAATGATTTATAATATCCTAAGTTAAAGCAATACATGAATGACTTTAGTCTAAGTTCATTGACACACCATGGCATCGAACTGTATATAATTCTCATCATCTCTATGAGAATAATTCATCTGTCAAAATGTTTCACTTTTAACTTTATCTAAAGTAAAGTGACTGATTAATTGTTACTGGTTTCCATGCCTGATTCTGGCACAGCTGCTGCTGGCTCCTCAGTCTGTTGCTCATCTTTGCTACACTCTACAAAACCATTTAATCAAATCAAAGTGTATATTTACTACAAACTAATATCACAAAACAAGTCACACATACATTTTATGCTAATGCTTATTGGTTATCCTTAGCGAAAACAACACCTGATAAACAAAAAAAGTACACTCTGAACGGGACTCGAACCGCGGTTTCCGGCATGAGAGTTGAATGCACTAACGAGGAGCTACCAAGAGGTTACACCTCTTGAGTTTTAGCCTACTGTGGGTGAAAGCCAGCTAGATAATGATCTTTAGACTTTAAGGACAAAAACAAATGTGAATTTTTACCCACTGACATCTTTCGGAGAAATCCCCAAAGCCTCATTTGCTTAATTTTTGCTGTCTTTCCTGCTAACTGCTGTTAACTCCACTAAGTAACGTTAGTTGATGTAAACGACTGTGCAAGCTCCTCCCCTACCTGCTGCATATTCAACAGAGAGGAAGAAACGGAGTCGCACATAGGCTACCGACAGCAAAGGAACTTATTCTATAGGCTAGATTATGCCTATGTCTATTTTTACAGGCTGTATGCAGTATGTACAAAGCCAAAGCACAATGAAATAAGGCAACTTATGATTTCGGAGGATTACATAGGCTTTTGTCCGGTTTCATATTTGTCAGTCAACTTTTCAAAATACATTAGGGGCTACATTCAAAACATTCGGGGCTGAAGCCCCGGCAAAATCAGCTGCCGCCGCCTCTGACGTGGACTAATAATTTAAGCAGTAATTTAGCAATAATTTAATTTATTCTATACCATAGATGTCAATTTACAATAATTTTCAATTGCCTTACCTTAACAAACATTATTACAATATAAAATACAATATAATGCTTAAAAGATGCTTAAAAGAAAATCCACCATTGAAATCTGCTACTCTGAAGAACCACAAAGTTAATTTAGTATTTTAATCAACATTAATAATTGCAATTACAATCAAGGGCAATGATCGACCATTTTGATTTTTGCTATAATCGTGCAGCCCTATATATATATATATATATATGTGTGTATATATATATATATATATATATATATATATATATATATATATATATACACACACACACACACACACACACACACACACACACACACACACACACACACACTACGGTCAAAAGTTTTGAAACACTTGACTGAATGTTTCTCATGACCTTCAAAATCTTTTGATCTGAAGGTGTATGCTTAAAAGTTTGAAATTAGTTTTGTAAACAAAAATATAATTTTTCCACCATATTAATTTATTTCATTATAAAACAAAAACTTTAGTAACATTTTTGTTTTGAAATTGTTGACTTGGACCAAATAATAAAAAAAGTAACCAAATAAGTGCCCAACATAGATGGAAACCTCAAGAAGCTGGTTGAGAAAATGTCAAGAGTACATGTCTGCAAATTCTAGGCAAAGGGTGACTATTTTGAAGATGCTCAAATATAAAAAAGTTTTGATTTATTTTGGATTTTGTTTAGTCACAACATAATTTCGATAGTTCCATTTATGTTATTCCATAGTTTTGTTGACTACTATTATTCTAATATGTGAAGAAGAAAAAAATTATAATAAAGAATGCGTAAGTGTTTCAAAACTTTTGACCGGTTGTGTGTGTGTGTGTATATATATATATATATATAAATTTGTTTTATTTTTGTTGAAGAAAAACAAAAACGCATAAAGAAATAAGTGTTGGTTGCACATATGCAAAGACTATGTTAAAATGTGTTTTTAAACACTGAAATGTTTCTATGTAAAATGAATAAATAAGGAAAATAATTTCCCAAAATTGCAATTAAAATGGCAATCACTATATCTACTTTTCTTTTTCATATTCCACTCCCAATTAAAACTGCATTAGCATGTGAAAGTTTAGGACCGCACAGTCCACATGTGAGCGAACAATCATGGATGAAACACATGTATGGAGCAACCACAAAACTCAAACACTGATTGCCATATGGGGCGTTCGAGAATATTTTAAATGGTCAAGTGTAAATGAAATGCATTGGAAAGCAATTCGATTGATCAAGACGAAAGAAGTGACAATGTCAATGGACCCTTAGAAACAAGCACCCTTTGTCCAATAAGTAGAGGCAATCCACTTTTTTTGATGGATAGTTTTCTCAATGTTTAGCTATTATTGCATGGCAAGAAATTTGAGCATGCTGTGGTTTTGCAGAAATACAGCGGCTCCCTGGTGTTATCAACCCCCTAATCTAGAGAACAAACTCCTGCTCTGCTCTATAAGTCGATAGCACTTCAGGCAGGGGAACAGGAAGTCTCCTGCCACTCTGCTGAGAGATAAAGGCCCTGATAGGAGAAACGCGGTACAGTGCAACCATTGTGTTAGATCAAGATGTGCCTCCTAAACTGATGGGTGCTGTGAATTCTGATTCTACCCCCCTGCTGTCTCAGGATGAGATATGTAGATGGCCTACAGAGTGACAGCAGTGACTAAATGACTATGAAAAAGAGCTCAGGGAATGGTTTGGTATTCAACTGTCTTTCAAGTGTCTAGTGGTGGATGGGGCTGTTACTGCCTAGCTTTTAACCATGAGAAGAACGTGAAGCAATAAATATTTATACTAACAATATTAAGGGAAGAGTTGTTCCAAACCTGTCTGACTTTCTTCCGTGGATCACAAAAGATAGAATGTTGGGGACTGACAGTCTCAGTCTCAGAGGCGGTCAGTCTGTTCAACTCTCTGTTTGTCTGTCAAATGGAAGATGGGGCAAGGGTTTTGGAAAACTATTTGAAAATGATCATTCATTTTGCAATTACGTCTGGTTCAATACAAGTTGTGGATGTTTAAAATTACTATAAAAAAAAAATAAATAAATAAAACTAATAATAATAATTTCTGAACTTATTAAAATACTTTAAAGAGTTCTCTTTAAAAAAAAAATCCTCCACGGGTATCAGTGACAGCTTTGCAGATCTTTGGCATTCTAGCTGTCAGTTTGTCCTGCTAGAAATAAAAACTAAAAAAATCACATGTACATAAGTATTCTCAGCCTTTGCCATGACACTGAAAATTGTGCTCAGGTGTATCCTATTTCCACTGATCATCCTTGAGATGTTTCTACAACTTGACTGGAGTCCACCTGTGGTAAATTCAATTGATTGGACATGATTTGGAAATGCACACACCTGTCTGTCCCACAGTTAACAGTGCATGTCAGAGCACAAACCAAGCCATGAAGTCCAAGGAATTGTCTGTAGACCTCTGAGACAGGATTATATCGAGGCACGGATCTGGGGAAGGGTACAGAAAAAATTCTGCAGCATTGAAGGTCCCAATGAGCACAGTGGCCTCCATCATCCAAAAATGGAAGAAGTTCGGAACCACCAGGGCTCTTTATGAGATGGCCACCCGGCCAAACTGAGCAATTGGGGCAGAAGGGCCTTAGTCAGGGAGGTGACCAAGAACCCGATGGTCACTCTGACAGAGCTCCAGCGTTTCTCTGTGGAGAGAGGAGAACCTTCCAGAAGAACAACCATCTCTGCAGCACTCCACCAATCAGGCCTGTATGGTAGAGTGGCCAGAAGGAAGCCACTCCTCAGTAAAAGGCACATGACAGCCTGCCTGGAGTTTGCCAAAAGGCACCTGAAGGACTCTCAGACCATGAGAAACAAAATTTCTCTGGTCTGATGAAACAAAGATTGGCCTGAATGGCAAGCGTAATGTCTGGAGTAAACCAGGCACCGCTCATCACCTGGCCAATACCATCCCTACAGTGAAGTATGGTGGTGGTAGCATCAAGTTGTGGGGATGTTTTTCAGCGGCAGGAACTGGGAGACTAGTCAGGATCAAGGGAAAGATGAATGCAGCAATGTACAGAGACATCCTTGATGAAAACCTGCTCCAGAGCTCTCTGGACCTCAGACTGGGTCGACGGTTCATCTTCCAACAGGACAACGACCCTAAGCACACAGCCAAGATAACAAAGTGGCAACAGGACAACTCTGTGAATGTCCTTGAGTGGCCCAGCCAGAGCCCAGGTTTGAACCCGATTGAACATCTCTGGAGAGATCTGAAAATGGCTGTGCACTGACGCTCCCCATCCAATCAGATGGAACTTGAGAGATCCTGCTAAGAAGAATGGGAGAAACTGCCCAAAAATAGGTGTACCAAGCTTGTAGCATCATTCACAAAGACTTGAGCCTGTAATTGGTGCCAAAGGTGGTTCAACAAATTATTGAACAAAGGCTGTGAATACTTATGTACATGTGATTTTGTTAGTTTTTTATTTTTAATAAATGTGCAAAGATTTCAAACAAACTTCTTACACATTGTCATTATGGGGTATTTTTTGTGGAATTTTGAGGAAAATAATGAATTTAATACATTTTGGAATAAGGCTGTAACATAACAAAATGTGGAAAGAGTGAAGCGCTGTGAATACTTTCCAGATGCACCTTTTAACAAATGCCTTTTGCTCTGTGTGAAGAAGACAGCAGAGAACAGCCCCACTCTTTTCCATCTGCTCTCATTAATGCAATGCGTGTTAGGCATCAGTATTGGGTTTTTGGCATGTACAGCTTGCTTTGGTTATCCAATGTAATAGAGATGGTTTGTGGCACTGCTAAACACACTAGATGCTTTCTATTTAAAATGCAGCTCTGGGTTGCTTTACCTCTCATTACGGCTCACGTTTTTTAATGGGGTTTAGGATGAAATTCTCTGCTTAACCCCAACAAAATTATGAACACTTTACAAGAAAGGCGTCAGGGAGATAAAACGGTCCTTGGGAAATGGCAAGCAATTAAAAGTATATTAGCCGTTCAAGGCCAAAAATAATTAAAGCTCTTAGACCATTGTGTTTTAGAAAATAGCTGCGGGCAGCAATCACAAGAGGTGCATGCTCAGTCAAAAGTCACCACATAACATGAAATGTTCTACAGTACAGCCAAAAATAAGCAGCCATCAAAGCTTCCTTTTGATTTGGTGTTTCTCATTTTCTGCGTAATGCTATTTTTTCCACTGTGCTTCACGCGAGCGTATCACATTACAGAATTTAGAAATGAGATTGGATCTGCGTATTTAATCACACCAATGCAATTAGTTGGTAAGAACAGAACAAACAGAATTGGAACACGTCAAAATGCTACCCCCTGTTGCTGGATATATTGATCCAGGCTCTCAGAGGCATTGAGAGCCCCAGGAAACAAAATTTGGGCTTTAAAATTGCAGGCTGATGTGGGGCTGAGAGATATAGCTGAAAATTATACCTTAATGTTTTTCAGCCCTTTGACTGTATTTGATATATATATATATATATATATACATGTGAAGTGTAAACTCTAATCCGACTTGTATGCGTCCCAGCAGCAGTGAAGCGCAACCCCTCACCTATCAATCAACCCCCTTTCCTGGCTATTGTACAGTTAAATAAATATGATCACATTGACAGTGGTACTGATTGTATGATTGCAGGAGTATGCTGCAGTGCTCTATTGTACACAGGTTTAAACCCCAAACACACACACACACACACACACACACACACATACATACACACATTTTCCTTGTGTCAGCCGGTGACTGTGGTCCATCACGGTCCTAGACAAATCTCTGTGGACTTGATGTGCTCAAAGGCAGTTCTTTCCACTTTAACAGGATTTGCACAGATGAGACGAGTGCTCACCAAGCACCACATAAACATTATATGTCCCCCTGGGACATCAGATACATTCAACTTTTATCTCTTTTCGAATCATATCCTGCCTGTTGTTTGTTTGTCATTGCCTTGGAATGTCTTGATAGTTATACATTTCCAAATGAAAGAAAATTAGATTTTATTTTACTCAGGCAGATATACTGTCATGTAGTTCGCATTCACAGTCGCATTTAGATGAGATTTGATGTGCAGCACTTTATAAAGAAATCGAGGAAATACCTGATTGATAGACATGTACTTATTTATTAATAAACAGCGGCCGAGAGACTGCTGCTGAGTATGTTGTAAATATTGTTGATGGTGTCATAATGTGCTAGACTAGAATGAGGGTATTTTAATATAATGTTTATTTTGAGGCTTTTTGTCTTTATTTTTTACTTAAAATGTTTTATAGGACAGTAGACATGAAGTAGACATGTTGACATGAAAGTATGGTTGAAAGATGGGGAGGATCTGGACATGATACAGGTTGGACTCGAACCCCCTGAGTGAAGAGCTCTTATATGGCCTGAGCATCTGTGCAGCACACAGCTCTGACGAATGAGGGTCTTTTGACTGAAGTGCTGGTTTTAGAAAGGGGTGGGAATAGGCAGGAGCCTGGTGATTTATTATATATTGTTATCTGTTATAATTGGGATACAAGATTTTTTTATTTAGGGGTGTACTCACTTTTGTTGCCAGCAGTTTAGACTTTAATGGCTGTGTGTTTAGTTATTTTGAGGGGACAGCAAATTTACACTGTTATACAAGCTGTACACTCACTACTTTACATTACTGCAGTTCAACACAAGAGTGAAAACATTTCTCAATAACATGATTAAAAAGCCTATTTTATTTAGAGATGCACCGATTGCAATTTTCTTGGCCGATTTCGATTTCCGATTTTTTGCAAGTGTGACCTGCCGATAACGATTTTTCCGATTCCGATTTTCTTTCTAAGAACTATTATTGACCACATATACAAACAAAATCTACCTTTCTTCAATGCAACATTTTATTTTCATAATAAAATAAATTATTAAACATTACAATTTCCCCCAAACTGCACTAAGTTACAGGATCTTCTCTCACTTAAACAACTATCAAAATAAAGTGCTCTGTGACTGGAAAGAGGTAGAAATAACAATTAACTGCAAATTAGTTGCTTTATATAACAGATGTCATTTTCCACTATTTTTATAAAATGGACCTTTTTCTCTTTATTACTCGTCTAACAAAACAATTCCAAAGATCTGAAAAACTGAAGTGTCCAATACGCTCAACTTACGTTAGATGTCCAAATATCAGTTGTAAAACTGAGCACTGCTTCGGGAACGGCTTGCATATCTGTCAACACTCCCGTTTTTCCTGGGAGTCTTCCGTTTTGTTATTTCTCCCAAAAAACTCCCGTAATTTGTATGGCCCAAACCACGTTATATGAATAATCACATCAATATATTATTCCATGGTGGTCCAGTTGCCAGATCTTGAATGAAACGCATCCTACTCACACAATCGACACATCATACAAATTACAAATCATATATGACCACAATCTGGCCACCTACAACCCATTTGCAATGTTGATATCTGCGCAGGTAGTAGACGCCATCACTGGTAGAGGGGAGAAGAAGACTCAGCTGGTGCTCCGGTAAAAAAAAAAAAAATATACATGTACATTTAACAACAGCTGGATGGAAGAATTGAATTTCATATCCCGAAGACATATTGACAATGCCCACACCTTTTGCAATGTGTGTCGCACTGATTTTAATATCGGACACGGTGGGAAAAATTACATTAAATCACAACGGCACAATTTGTATGTATTTAGCCTGCCTCTGCCATCTAGCACCCCCCTTCCCCTCTCCCAGATTTGTGTACCCAAATGTTGACTGATAACAGGCTGCGTGTGTTACAAGACACAAGATTAAACAACTCGGGCAACGTGACGTCGGAAAGTAACTCGTACTCTGTATCGAGGAAATTTATCAGATTTCTGAAGCCTCTGTCCTCAACTATGGAGAACAGCTGGTCATCCAGGGCCATGAATTCCATAATTTTCCTCGTAATTGCTTTGGTATTTTCACTGCTCATACCAAGGGATGATAGGAGAGGCTGCTGACTTGTAACTGGCTCTGAGGGCTAGCTTTAGCCGCTTTCACTTTTTAGATTATTTTTTAAAATGGGCATTTTCAGCTGGGTGATGGTGTTTTAAATGTCTAATTAGGTTTGTTGATCCGATAGTTATTGTGGTGGTTCCCCCTCGGTTTACTTTGGCCTTACAATTATTACACATTTCGAACTTTATGTATTCTTCACTCACAGTGAAGATCTTCCACGCCAATGACATGTTTACGTGCGGCTCTGACGTTATTGCCTGCGCCGCTGGCAACAAAACGGACGGCTTGGAATCGGTAAGACGTGAGGCTGACCGGCCGGTTACCGGTCCGGGCCGAGCATGCGGAAAATCGGCTAATTCCGGTCCCTGGCCGGTCGATCGGTGCATCTCTAATTGTATTCCATGCTGTATGTAGTGCAAGTGATAGCAAAAATCTAAAACAACAAAATAAAATGACTTTTATATATCCATAAAATAGTTCAACCATTAATATAACTCATCATTAATAAACAAAATTGATGGGCAGACATTATCTCTGAAAAGATAACATATTTAATTTCCATGGCCTGTTGTCCCATATTTGAGTTTTATACTGAAATGAGTAGATCGTGTTGAACTAGTTCAAAGAAAAAAGTAGATCTTGCATTAGAAAAAAGTTGGGCACACATGAAGTAGCCATTATCTGTCACCTTTTACTATATATATATATATATATATATATATATATATATATATATATATATAAATATATACTTTTACTAGATCTGCTTTATGTTTGTTGGCTTTAGATATTGTTTGCAAAATAATTGTTGTTGTTATTCAATTGAAGAGTACATCAAAACTTAGGCTGATGAACGCATTTTAGACAAATGTGACTTTACATCGACAACTTTATGCAGTAGAGTTAATTAATATTTTTTCAGATTACTCGATTAATCATCATAATAATCATTAGATTACTCTATTTCAAAAAATTATAGATAGTGACAGCCCTACTTTAAGGTTTTATTATTTAACATAAGCTTACTTCATTAATTGAACTAACAATGAACAATGCTTTAGCAGCCCTTATTAATATTAATATCAACTTATACTAGCACATTTTTTAAACTGAAAGGGGTATATGTTATCAGTAGTTTATGTATGTTAATGAATTTGAAAAATGAATGATTGTATTTTATATATTGTATTTTCATAAACTAGCATTAACCAAGATATTTTATTTTTAAATAAATACATATATTGTTCATTGCTGGTTTGTGATAGCTAATGCATTTACTAATGCTAACAAATAGAAACTTATTGTAAAGTGTTCCCATAAAAAAAATAAATAAATAAATAATGATGTGTGGAAATAGCACACCTTAGTTTTTATGATTACATTTTAATCATTTAAAAAGACAAAAAGATGAGATACAGGTTTATCTGTCTCTACTGTTCAAACCACAATGCTTTAAGAACCTTTTGTCCATGAAGTGCAGTACTTTGAATGGCAAATGGGTACTAAATTGTGTTCAATTACATCCTTTATCCTAAAAATGGGGTCTGGGAATTATTTTATTATAATTACCATTTTTCATGGAATGATAAATGACAGAATTACGGTTCTTTGAAAGTCTGATAAATGTGGCTGATTGCACCGATTAGCTAAATCACAAATTAGCCATTTATCAAACATCGGTCTGCAGGTCCCGACTAAACACAAAGTACCGGTAGAATGAGTTTCTGGTGATTTTTTATATATATACCGTGTGTGTGTGTGTGTGTGTGTATATATATATATATATATATATATATATATATATATATATATATATATATATATATATATATATATATATATATATATATATATATGTATATATGTATATATATATATATATATATATATATATATATATATATGTATATATGTATATATGTATATATGTATATATGTATATATATATATATATATATATATATATATATATATATATATGATTATTTTGATAAAATACTAAAATTAGCTCCTCCTTATCCCATTTTTCTTTCTCTGTTTCTCCCTGTAATCATCAAAGTTTCATGCTGGCAGAGTATAAAAGAATTAAGCTTCTTGTGTAACATTCTGATGAGCCCTTTCACTGATGCTTGAAGACGATTTGAATATTTGAGTATTTTTCAATGGTCTGAGGAGTAGAACTGATTCCTTAACAAAGTATTATTTGAAAATTCCTATCTTAAGCAACACAGAGTGGGCGTATATTATTCAGAAAATCAGGGACATTTTTATAGGCTTGAGGTTTCTCCACTGTGAAGGATCAGATATTTGAATAGCTCAAATGTATATGCACAAACGGCCATTTTGAGGATTCACGATGCACCCTGCATTTTCCACTTTATCACTGTAGACTCAACTTAAAATAACCCCTAATGAAAGGACACAAGCACATGCTTTTGCCCCAGGGTGGAACACGTCATGTGGGCAAGATGTCTCGCTTGTCCCAAGAACACCGAAATTACAACTTTCTGCAACAAGGCTGCAACTTTCATGTGGGGGGAAGAATTGTAACATGTGTATTATGGCAAAAATACAGAGAAGGAAATCAGGCCCTGTATTCACAATGATTTTTATCTTACCACTAGGAGTTCTCCAAAGAGTTCCTAGCTAGGTTCTGTGTAATTGGATTGTTTTAGTTTTTGGGAGAGCTAACTGCATCGCTAACTATGTTTACAATAATGAAAACACCCTCGCAATTTAAAAGGTAAATGTCATAATAATATTCTAATTAATAATTTTTAATGTGGATTGACAACATATGCTACGGATTATTTGTGAGTCACTCACACAACTTTCTAGGGAGTTAGAAGTTCTCAGGATGACTTCTAAGCTGTCGTGGGTTTAAGAGCTACTTTTAACATTAAAATGCTTCATGAATTACTCGAGTGACACGCCCCTAATTTTGAAGAATTGCTCCTTAATTTCTGTTTTAGGAGCCTTTTTTAGCCTTAAGATTTTCTGTGAATATGGCCCCTGAACAAAATTTAAAAGGAACAATTTGCTCTGTCACATTCATAAATCAGATGTGTCATGCACCAATCTTTTTGAAGGGGCATCTCTGGTGGTCCTGGCTTACTTGGCACCCTACAGTAGGTGAGATTACATGAACATAAAAATGGTTTATGATTGTATATAATTTTTAGAACAACTTAAATAAGTTCTATATTAAAATTATGATGATATGTTAGCTCAGTGGCATAGTTTTTGTTTAGGGAGCAAGTGGAGCCAGGTTCAAATCCCGAGGGGGATTTAGTATGAGTTTTGTGAATTATTCTTTTTTGTGATTTTAGTTACAGCAGTTTAGAAAAAAATATATTCTTTTTTTGTTTGTGTGTGATTACAGTACTTGTGTATCTTATTTATCTTAAATTAATAGTTCACTCCAAAAAAGTACTCACCCTTATGTTTATCATACCACATATTGCTTTTTCTGTTCTTCTGTGGAAAACAAAATTATATAATAGGCAGAATGTTAGCCTCAGTCACCCTTCACTTTCATTGTGAGGAAAAGATGCAGTGAAAGTGAATGGTGACTGAGGCTAACATTCTGCCTAATATCTCCTTTTGGCTTCCATGGAGGAAAGAAATTCATACAGGTTTGGAACAACATGAGGGTGAGTTACTATCCCTTTAATTGTTATGATTAAACAAATGATTTTGTTTTTGGAACATTGCACTCAAAATCCACTTGGCTCTAAAAGTATCTTTCTGCCATGTAGGTACAGTAAGTTGTTTATGATGAAGTGTATATGCACTGTGTGAGATTCCCAGTTCATCTCTGAGGCTGTCAGCCATGTTGTCTCCATCGGAGTGTGATGTCTATGCTAGAGGAAGGCTAACCTTTGCAAGTGCGTTGCTGCTCTGTAGAGAAGTCAAAGAAATGACACCTTACATAGAGGGAGGGTGTGTGAATGTATGCTTGTGAACATGAGTCTGTGTGTATGTGTTCGAAAGGGGCGTTTTCACATTTTCTTTAATCTATAGGTTTGGGAACACATTGGCAGCACACTAATACCAACCAATACACTATTCAATTAAAGTAGGTCAGACGAGGAAAACAATCAAGCCACAAAGCAAAAATGTGTTGCTGAGTAGATTCCTTTTGAGATTCCAGATATAGTGGGATCCAAAAGTCTGATGCCACTTGTGAAAATGCTTGTTTTTATAATTTAATATGATGTTCATTATGAATTATAGCCTATTATCAGGATTTGTCTCTCATAATTATTTTATAAACAACTTGAGTGAAAAGTTGAATTGTACATGAATTAAATGCAAGTATTTGGTATGTCCCCCTTTCTGCTTTAAAGACAATATGCTCTCGAGCTGGCATGGACTGTACAAGTTTGTGCAAAACCTGATGATCCATGTTATCCCAGCATGATATGACAATGTTCCAAAGAGCATCTTGTATGCTTTAATAGAAGCAAGGAAATCGTGTTAAGGAGTTAACATGATCAATATAAAACTAAACTAAATTAATAAGTGCATAACATTTCTCTGTTTGAAATTTGTACAAATCCTTAAACTTTCCATGTTTAGATTAGATTTAGAATTCCAGATTTTCAATGTGAACTTTTGGACCCACTGTACCTAAAAAACAACAATGACTTGTTTTGGCACATCTGAGTCTTTTTGAGCATTTGATTCGGAACCTGGCACGTTTTCTCCCTTGGTTTGGTTTGTTTAGGCATATATGAACATGGCAATCGCACTCGGACCTGCACCAAAATAATCGGTCCAATTGCAAACAAACTCTAGAATGGTTTGCTTGTGGTGAGAATGCAAACCGACACAACGGACCAACTAACCAAACAATATCCCTATGAAAGCCTTGAACATCTCTGAGGGATCTTTGGAGAAGACATCTGTTCTGTGGATCAGCGCTTCTCTGTAATTCATCATCAAATCATGGATATAGCCTTTTGGCAACTATTAGATGTAATTGCAATTTTAAATAGGAGCTGTTTTATAATTCCTGAGGTAATTTTAGTACGATCATACTAAAGAGACCAATAATGCGACAGCTTGCTCACATGTGACTGTTATTGACATGGACATTTAATGGACATTTTGGTCCATTTTGAAATGTTACCTTGTGAAAGCGAACTGAACCAAGAAGAATATGCAACATTGGAACAATTTTGTCCCCGTTTCAGAACAAAGCAAATGGTCTACAGGTCTGGAACTAAGACTACATTAGCTTTCATGCATTAATGTTTTTTTTAAATGGCTGTTTAACCATGACGTACACAGCTTTTCCAGAATATGTGACATTAGCCAGTAAGGGGGCATTTTAAGGCATGTATTAGGATAGGACTGTGGGTTATTTCAGAGGACCCAGTCGTCTTCATGGTTATTTATTACTTCAAAAGAAGCCTTTTGTGTGTGCCAGTGAGACTGCTCTCCATGCCCACTGCATGACTGTAGGACACTTCTGTGTGCCTAAAAACATGGTGGCGGGGTGGGTACCTGAACCACAGCCAGCTTTGACTTCTCTGCCGGCTCCTCAGACAACTCAACCATCTGCTGAATGGGATGTACAAATCGAACGTTGGCAGAAACATAAAGGGGTACCAACCTGACTCAAAGATGAATCCGAAATTCATTACATCAATTTTGACTAATGCCGCCCTATTGATATAACTATAACTTAACTATAATTTACTCATATTTAAAATTGTATCCCTCTACATTTGCCCTTCTGTATTCTTCAAACACAGACAGTCATTTTTACAAATGCTGTCAACGTCTACGGAAACGGTTACCCCCGCCCCGTCCCCTCAGTATCTACGCCCATGACTTGCCTTGTGAATGCCATGTTAGAGTAAGACCAAGTGCTAAAACCTAATACAATGAATAAATAAAGAAACAAAATGTCTGGCCTGGGTAGCTCAGCAAGTAAAGACGCTCACTACCACACCTGGAGTCACAAGTTCGATTCCAAGGCATGCTGAGTGACTCCAGTCAGGCTTCCTAAGCAGCTAATTGGCCTGGTTGCAATGGTGGGTAGAGTCACGTTGGGTTAACCTCCTCATGGTCGCTATAATGTGGCTCTTGGTGGGGAGAATGGTGAGTTGTGCATGCATGCCATGGAGAATAGCACTCTACATCTCCGCGGTAACACGCTCAACAAGTGATAAGATGTGCGGATTGACTGTCTCAGATGCAGAGGCAACTGAGATTCATCCTCTGGCACTTGGATTGAGTCACTACACCACCACGAGGACTTAGAGCGTATTGGGAATTGGGCATACCAAATTGGGGAGAAAAGGGGAATAAATCCAAAAGAAAAAACTTGCAGGTTGCATGCAACAAAACAACATGTATAATGTAGTTTTGCAAACTGGTTTTTGACTTACTCACTGATCCGCATTGTGCTTCCCTTCGAAGTACTCAAAGAATACGTAATGGAATGTTAGGTGGTGTTAAGCATAATTTTCAGTCTCGGTCACTATTTGCTTTCATTGTATAGAAAACAACATACAATGAAAGTGAATGGTGACTGAGGCTAACGTTCTGTTTAACATCTCCTTTAGTGTTTCACAGAAGAAATAAAGTCATATGGGTATTGGAATGACATGAGGGTCAGTAAATGAGACATAATTCAAATGTTTCAGTGAACTATCCCTAGGAAGAAGGAAACCTAAAAGTCCTTACGTTTCCTATACTTAATCCTGAAATTATTTTGTAGGAATTAGTAGAGCAGATGGAAGAATACTGTTGTTTTTACAATCATTATGACTGTTGTTTCCACCTTTAACCATTGTTTTACAGCTATTACAGCTTCATTGGTGACCGTCATCATAGTCTTCTGCTTGTCCCGTTTCTGTGACTTTTATTTGTTCTGCCTTGGTTATCTTTTTTTAATCTCCCCTGTCACATTTATCCCTGTGGAGAAGTGAGCAGGTTTCTAGATAAAAGCATGTTTTGCTTTTCAGACGAGGAGGGCGAAAAGAACCCGTCTGCATTGTGATGCATATCACAGAAGCATTTGAGGCGTGATATGTGTTCAGATGCAGCCGTATGCTTATGGCTTGTGGCTCAAAATGCATTATTCTTCAAAACTCATGCCGTCTGGGCGTTCGTGTTTTAACCGGCACTTAGTTTATTGCTGTTGGTTGCTTTACAAAGCAAACTTTAAATTATTCTCCATAGATTTGTAAAAGGAAAATATAAAAAGGGTTCGTGATTAGGTGTGATATACAGTTGAAGTCAGAAGTTTACATATACCTTAGCCAAATACATTTAAACTCTTCACAATTTCTGACATTCAATAGTAGAAAACATTCCCTGTCTTAAGTCAGTTAGGATCACTACTTTATTTTAAGAATGTGAAATATCAGAATAATAGTAGAGAGAATTATTCCTTTCAGCTTTTATTTCTTTCATCACATTCCCAGTGAGTCAGAAGTTTAAATACACTTTGTTAGTATTTTGTAGCACTGCCTTTACATTTTTTAACTTGGGTCAAATGTTTTGGGTAGCCTTCCACAAGCTTCTCTCAATAAGTTGATGGAATTTTGGCCCATTCCTCCAGACAGAACTGGTGTAACTGAGTCAGGTTTGGAGGCCTCCTTGCTCGCACACACCTTTTCTATTCTGCCCACAAATATTCTATGGGATTGTGGTCAGGACTTTGTGATGGCCACTCCAGTACCTTGACTTTGTTGTCCTTAAGCCATTTTGCCAAAACTTTGGAGGTATGCTTGGGGTAATTGTCCATTTGTAAGATCCATTTGCGGCTGAGTTTTAACTTCCTTTTTGATGTCTTGAGATGTTGCTTCAATATATCAACATGATTTTACTTCCTCGTGATTCCATCTATTTTCTGAAGTAAACCAGTCCCTCCTGCAGCAAAGCACCCCCACCCCATGCTTCACAGTTGGTAAAGTGTTCTTTGGCTTGCAAGCCTTACCCTTTTTCCTCCAAACATACCGATGGTCATTATGGCCAAACTTCAATTTTTGTTTCATCAGACCCGAGGAAATTTCTCCAAAAAGTACGATCTTTGTCCACATGTGCACTTGCAAACTGTAGTCTGGCTTTGTTTTTTTTGTGGTTTTGGAGCAGTGGATTCTTCTTTGCTGAGCAGCCTTTCAGGTTATGTTGATATAGGACTCGTTTTACTGTGGATATAGATACTTGTCTACCTGTTTCCTCCAGCATCTTCACAAGGTCCTTTGCTGTTGTTCTGGGATTGATTTGCACTCTTCGTAGAAAACAATGTTAATCTCTAGGAGACAGAATGCGTCTCCTTCCTCAGTGGTATGATGGCTGTGTGGTCCCATGTTGTTTATCCTTGCCTACTATTGTTTGTACAGATGAACGTGATGCCTTTAGGCATTTGGAAAATGCTCCCAAGGATGAACCAGACTTGTGGAGGTCTTGGCTGATTTCTTTTGATTTTCCCATGATGTCAAGCAAAGAGGCACTGAGTTTGAAGGTAGGCCTTAAAATATATCCACAGGTACACTGACTCCAATTAGCCAGTTACCCTATCAGAAGCTAATTGGCTAATTGCCTAAAGGCTTGACATCATTTTATGGAATTTTCCAAGATGCTTAACGTCACAGTTAACTTAGTGTGTGTAAGCTTCTGACCCACTGGAATTGTGAAATAGTCAATCAAAAGTGAAACAATCTGTCTGTAAACAAATGTTGGAAAAATGTCTTGTGTCATACACAAAGTAGATGTCCTAAGCGACTTGCCAAAACTATAGATTGCTAGTATGAAATCTGTGGAGTGGTTTAAAAAATGAGTTTTAATGACTTAAGTGTATGTATACTTCTGACTTCAACTGTATCAAATTCCACAACACTGTTGAATTCTTGATTTTGATTGGTTGACATTCTGGAAATTCAGTTTTTTATTAACCCTCTAAGGTCTTTGCTAGAGATCTTTAAAAGCTATTTTTAAAGGGATAGTTCTTCCAAGAATTCTGTCATAATTTATTCACTCTCATGTCGTTTCAACCCTGAATGACTATCTTCTGTGGAACACAAAAGATATTTGAATGAATGTCTTGCTCAATTCAGTTAACAATTAATTTAAAGCACCATGGGTGATTTATTTTTGAATAATGAATGAACATAAATTCAACATGGCGATGAAACATGCACCGAGAAAATCTAGAATGTTCACCACTATCCTCCCCTATTGTATTGAATAGAGAGAAATTATTATATTCTTGTTCTGAACTAAAAAGAAGCATGAAGATTTGCATGGATATGAAGTATTTCCTTGTAGGCCACAACAGGTCTATATAACTTCGCCATATTGTTTCTTAAAGCTGTTCAGCCTACTAATACCTATACTACTATATTACTACTATTGGCCAAGAAGTTTGACTATAAATGAAAAACTATTTCTAATTATTCCGAAATTAATTTCTAAGAAAAGGAAGAATGTAAAGGAATGCAAAAAGTTGTTCCTATGATTTCTTGCAGAGTTCAGATATTCAGCAAAATAACTGTCAATAATCTTTCCTTAACTGGCTTACACACCCTGTCAACAAAAATACACTGTTCTGCTAGTCTTGACCATAACCTGACATTCTTGAAAACAACAACTGGCAGCTTTCTTCTCATTCAAACTGTCCTTCTCCCTGATGATTGCAGTCTGCTATGTTAATGACGGTAGTGCACTCTGGGTTGGAGACTTTAATGTGTCATTTTGATGATAAAGGTTGTTAAACAATCATCAGTTATTTCATTTGAAGCAAAGCTGATGAGCAAACACTGGGCATTTTCTCATTATGTGATATGAATTGACTGAGAGCCGAGAGTAGGTGTGGATCAGCCACGGGGAGTGAGTGCTTTCTTTGTTATCACTGCCATCTCCTGGTCCGTAGTGATCACTTTTAGACTGAGCTCATGCCTTTGTCTTCTGCAAGACTGAGCTAGAGAGAGAGAAAGCATTGCAGGTAGAGTAGTTATATTCAACATATCCTTCAAAACATTAAAAATGTAGCACTGCCTGTTAGTAAAAGCTGATGTGTTTTTTTTTTCAGTGTTCAAATTCTTTCTCATATCCCAGCTTAATATGCAGAGTCAACTATAAGTAGGCATTTGTTGGTTGAGTTCACCTAAATGTTGCGGTGTTAAAATATTTCTCTGTTTGCTTGAATGGCCTGTCCAGCCCAACCCAGCAACATTGACTCGACCAATGACTTATGTTTGAGCTGGTACTAGCTGTGAGTACAAGGAGGCAAGGTAAAGTGTAACATATGTTGTCTTCATTTGTTGTATGCACTGGGTTCGTTGAAGACCAGATGTGCTGCTGCATTCTGGCTCATTTGCAGAAGCTTAATTGCGCAAGCAGGAATGCCGGCTAAAAGAGCATTACAGTAATCCAGTCTAGATATGACAAGAGACTAAACAAGGAGTTGTGTGGCATGTTCGGAGAGGAACGGTCTTGTTTTCCTGATGTTGTATAGTGCAAATCTACTTGATCGTTTGTTTCTGATATGTGGGATTAGGCTGCAGTGTTGAAAAAGTACCATGTTATTATCTTTGTTTTTTTGTGACATGGTACAATGGTAATACTACAAATTTGTAATACTATGGTATTCTTTGACGTACCAAGGAAATGTAATGAGCAAATACCATGGTACATGTATGCAATAATCTTTCAGTATCAAAGTAACACAATATTACTGTAATATCTGATGCCATCCCTGGAGCATGGTTCCACCACAGTACTTTTTGTAACGGTGTTCTAATGATATATAATATATGCTTGATTTTTGAAATTTGTCATTTTCTGATTGGGCCTTGATTAATGACAGTATGTTAATTTCAGACAATCTGTTAACCCAACCGTTTACTTTTATTACTTACATTTATATATTATTTAGTCACTTCTATCCAAAGCATGCTGTATTTATGCTTTACATTTTATCAGTAAGTTTTTTACCAGGGAATCGAACCTGTTACCTTGACATTCCTAGCTTCATGCTCTACTAGTTACAGGAAAACAGCACGGAGGGTTCGTATTCATAGCAAAATCTGTGTATATGCAAAGTGATTGAATATGAACCACACTGAGTTCCATGATTCAATTGTTATGGTTGGAATTGTGTGGAACAATTTGTGATCCAGTGAGTGTTAATAGCTGAGCAAAAACAAAACGGCTCTGTTGTAGTCATCAGTGCTGTGTCTTCAAAACACTCCACTCCATCTTTTGTCAACAAGTTGATTAATTAAAACGAACATTTTCTGTTTTATGCAAATCACTCAATAGTCATCCATAAGCATTTTAGGCCCCATTTACACCTTGCATTAACATGCATTTTCGGTGATAGGATCGCTATTGGATATCACTTGACCACATTAAATGCCAGATGCACCCAAGACGCATTGTGATCTGATCATTATTGAGTCACTAAAACCAGATGCAAGGTTTTCAGGGATGGATTCTGACCACTTTCAAAGCTAAATGTAAATGTTATCTGGCTACATCTACACAAGTATTTATGTGATGAGATTATGCTAAAATCATTAATAATTTTTTGTTTGTTAATTGTGCCATTGTAAACACTACAGTTTTGCAATCTTGTCATCTGAACAATGAACAATATTCCATTAATTATTACATTGGAATACACAATATATCATCATCTCTCTCTTCTCAAATCCCCATCCACTCATGTCTCTTTAAAGACTACTATGTGGCTTGCGTGACACTCATGTGAAACCAGGCTTCTCTCACATGTTTCAGCCGAATGCAAGATAAAAATCATTAAATTTGCTTCGGTGACCTGCTTTGGTTGCCACCAAAATATTTTCAATGAAGGAAAACGTCTCGGTTACTTATGTAACCTTGGTTCCCTGAGATAAAGGGAATGAGACATTGCATCAGGATGCT